>NC_086098.1:178137853-178463103 GCF_963921235.1 Mobula hypostoma
ATGGAAAAACAGTGGAAGCTTTTCAACACTTGCTCTCTGCTCTCCTGCCTTTAGTAACCAGTGCTGATAATGAGTGAATAACTAAGGTTTGAGCTAATATGCATCTATTGGTTAACGTTATGCCTGAAATTATTGCAAGTAGTTTATGGTGTATTGCCAGGTCAGGGAAGACTGTATTATTGATCTGGCTGTAAAATGGGCTGAGTTACTTTTGTTATGCATTATCTGGCCATTTACTTCTTATGGAACTTAATTGTTCCATTAAATTGAAATATTAACTCCTTCTCTATCCACAGATGCAGCCTGACCTGCTGAATATTTGTGGAAATTTCTGTTTTTGTTCGGTTTTGTACTCATTTAGAGAGATAAAGCGCGCTAACAGGCCCCTCCAGCCCAACAAGACTGCACCGCCCAATTGCAAGAAAGTGGTCTGAGCATCTCTGCTCCAATCGCCAAAAGCAGAACTTCCCAGTGGCCAAACATTTTAGTTCCTATTTCTATTCCCATTCCAACTTGTTGGTCCATAGCCTCCTCTTGTGAAAAGATGAGTCCACCCTCAGGGTAGAGGAGATACACCTTATATTTTCGTCTGGGTAATCTCCAAATTGATGGTATGAATATCGATTTCTCCTTCCTGTAAAAGAAATTCCTCCACCCTGCCCTCTCTTCTATTCCCCATTCTGGCCTCTTCCCTCTTCTCACCTGCTTATTACCTCCCCCTGGGTCCCCTCCTCTTTCCCTTTCTCCCAAGGTCCACTCTCCTCCTCTATCAGATTCCTTCCTCTCCAGCCCCTTTACCTTTCCTACCCACCTGACTTCACCTCTCACCTTCTAGTTATCTTCCTTCCCCTCCCCTGACCTTTTTATTCCAGCATCGTCCCCCTTCTTTTCCAGTCCTGCCGAAGGGTCTCAGCCCGAGGTGTTGACTGTTCATGCTTTTTCAGAAGTATTGCCTGACCTGCTGAGTTCCTCCAGCACTTTTTGTGTGTGTTGCTTAAAAATTCTTTTACCCCTTCATAATTTATAGCAGATGGCCAAAGAAGTGTTCCATATATATCATTACAAAAATGTTTAGTTTAGGGAAAGTTAAAAAAACATTAAAAAAGAAGTTTAAAAAATGTTTCAGGAATGGTTTATTTCTCTCCTTCATCAGATTTCTGAATGGGTCCTGAACCCATGAACACTATCTTGCTGTTTTGCTCTCCTTTTTCCCTTATCTATCCACCTATCTATCTATCTATCTATCTATTTTATTTCTTATTGTAACCTATATTAATTGTTATGTTTTGCATTGTACTGCCGCTGCAAAACAACAAATTTCACCATGTATGTCAGTGATAATAAATCCGATTCACCCTCAGCTGGTCTTAGGCTTCACCTGTCAGCTTGTACTCCTTCCCTTTCCCTCTTGTTCTGGCTTCTGACCCCTTCCTTTCCAGTCCTGATGAAGGGTCTTGGCACAAAACATCGCCTGTTTATTTCCCTCCATAGATTCTGTCTGACTTGCTGTCTGACCACCATTTTGTGTCGTTTAAGATTTCCAGCATCTTTAGAATCTCCAGTGTCAACAAAAAGCTGATTGTTGGTATTAAAAGGAAAGCATTTTGAAAGAAGAGTGGAAATTAGTGCTCATCAGCCGTAAAAAAAAATTCTTGCAGGGGATCTTATGCAAAATACTACCAGGAGAAGGAAGTTTGGGGAATTACGTAAAGCTTCAGGAAAGCAGCAAGGGACCAAAAATAAGCTTGGGGCCAAGATTTTTAAAAATTTTAGTTTATTTTACTTAGAGATGCAGAACAGAACAGGCCCTTCTGGCCCAACAAGCATACAGTCCAGCAGACCACGCGTCTACATGGAGTGTTGTTGCAAGTATCCATCATCAGAGACCCCACCACCCAGGATATACTCTCTTCTCTCTGCTGCCATCACGAAGAAGGTTCTGGAGCCTCAGGACTCACACTACCAGGTTCAGGAACTGTTATTATCCTTCAACCATCAGGCTCTTGAACCAAAAGGAATAACTTCACTCAACTTCACTTGCCTCATCATCAAAATGTTCCCACAATCAATGGACTCACTTTCAAGGATTCTTCCTCTCATGTTCTCAATATTTATTGCTTATTTATTATGATTATATTTTTATCTTTATTAATCTTTTCCTTTCTTTTTGTACTTACACAGTTTCTCGTGCTTTACACACTGGTTGTCTGCCCTTTTGGAGCCATCTTTCATTGATTGTATTATTGTTATTGGATTTATTGAGTATGCCCACAACAAAATAATCCCATGGTTGTATATGGTGACACATATGTACTTGATAATAAATTTATTTTGAACTTTGAACTTTAGCACTAGCCTCATCACAGGGCAATTAACAATGACCTACTAATCAGTACATCTTTGGTCTGTAGGAGGAAACTGGAGCACCCAGAGGAAACCCATTTGGTCATAGGTAGAATGCACAAACTCCTTACAAACGGCGCTGACTGTGTTATTGTGGTGCGCATAAGTACACAATAGATAGGTGGTGCATCAGGGAAACTGCCTGAAGTTACAAAAGGCTGATGATCCGATGAACACTTTGGAAGGATGAGGCAAAATGGGTTGGGAAATATTTATAAAATTGAGCAACATACAAAATGCTGGAGGAACTCAGCACATCAGGCAGCTTCCACATGGAAAGGAATCATAATATGATTGAATTCATACTGCAATTTGAGAGGGAGAAGCACAAGTCAGATGTATTAGTATCACAATGGAATAAAAGGAATTACAGAGGCATGAGAGAGGGTATTCTGGTGGAGATGACTGCAGAGCAGAGATGACTGAAGTTTCCGGGAATAGTTCACAAGGCGCAGGATAGGTATGTCCCATAGAAGAGAAGTTCTCAAATGGTAGGGGGGAGGCAACCATGTCTGACAAGGGAAGTTAAGGACTGCATGAAAGCCAAGGAAAGGGCATATAATGTAGCAAAAGTGAATGGGAAGTTGGATGATTGGTAAGTTTTTAAAATCCAGCAAAAGGCACCTAATAAGACTTAAGAAGAGAAAAGATTAAATATGAGGGCAAACTAGCTAATAATATAAAGCAGGGTACTGAAAGTTTTCTTCAGTAATATAAAGAGTAAAAGGGAGGAAAGAGTTGATACTGGACCACTGGAAAATGATGCTGGTGAGATAGTAATGGGGGACAAAGAAATGGCAGATGTACTTTATAAGTACTTTGCATCAGTCTTCACTGTGGAAGATACAAGCAGTGTGCCAGAGGTCCGTCAGCATCAGGGAGCAGGACTGAGTAACATTGTTATTACAAAGGAAAAAGTGCTATGTAAACTGAACGGTCTTAAGGTGGGTAAGTCATCTGGACCAGATGGACTACAAACCAGAGTTTTGAAAGAGGTTGCTGAGGAGATAGCAGATGCATTGGTTGTGATCTTCCAAGAATCATTTAATTCTGGTATGCTTCCAGAGGAATGGAAGATTGCAAATGTGACTCCACTCTTTAAGGAGGGAGGAAGGCAAAAGTTCTTTGTGGAAGTAGCAAGCAGGATAGACAAAGGAGAGACAGTGGATGTCATTTACTTGGATTTTCAGAAGACATTTGATAAGGTGCCACACATGAGGCTGCTTAACAAAATAAAATCCCATGGCATTACAGGAAAGATACTGGCATGGATAGAGGACTGGCTGACAGGCAGGAGGCAGCAAGTGGGAATAAAAGAGGCCTTTTCTGATTGGTTGCCAGTGACTAGTAGTGTTCTTCAGGGGTCAGTATTGGCACCACTACTTTTCACATTGTTTGTCAATGATTTGGATAATGGAATTGATGGCTTTGTGTTAAGGTTTGCAGATGATATGAAGATAAGTGGTCGGTACTTCTGAGGAAGCAATGTGATTGCAGAAGGACTTAGACAAATTGAAAGAATGGGCAAAAAAGTGGCAGATGGACAATAGTGTTGGATAATGTACAATAACGCATTTTGATAAAAGGAATAATAGTGCAGACTATTATCTAAATGGAGAGAAAATTCAAACATCACAGGTGCAGAGGGACTTAGGAGTCCTCATGCAAGACTCCCAAAAGGTTAATTTACAGGTTGAGTCTGTGGTAAAGAAAGCAAATGCAATGTTGGCATTTATTTCAAGGGGAATAGAATATAAAAGCAAGATGATGCTGAGCCCTTATAAGACACTAGACAGGTCACACTTGGAATATTGTCACAGTTTTGGGCCCCTTATCTTAGAAAGGATGTGTTATCATTGGAGAGAGTCCAGAGGAGGTTCATGAGGATGAATCTGGGAATGAAGGGGTTAACATGTGAAGAGTGAGTAGCCTCTTTGGGCCTGTTCTCACTGGAATTTAAACAAATATTGTGGGATTTCATTGAAACCTACCGAATATTGAAAGGACTAGATGGGGGGATGTGGAGAGGATGTTTCTCTAGGTGAGGCCTCACCAGTGCCTTATAAAACCTCAGCATCACATCCCTGCTCTTGTGTTCTAGACCGCGTGAAATGAATGCTAACATTACGCTTGCCTTCCTTACCACTGACTCAATCTGTCACAATATACTTCTCTTCTGGATAAAATGAAAGATCAGATTATTATTTAAATGATGAAAGATTGCAGCATGCTGCTGTGCAGAGGGACTTGGGAGTGCTTGTGCATGAATCACAGAAGGTTATTTTCCAGGTGCAGCAGGCTATCAAGAAGGCAAATTGAATGTTGACCTTCATTGACAGAGGGATTGAATTTAAGAGCAGGGTAGTTATACTGCAACTGTGCAGGGAACTGGTGAGGCCGCACCTGGAGTACTGCATACAGTTCTGGTCTCCTTACTTGAGGAAGGATATACTGGCTTTGGAGGAAGTGCAGAGGAGGTTCACCAGGTTGATTCCAGAGATGAGGGGTTAGACTATGAGGAAAGATTGAGGCACCTGGGACTATACTCGCTGGAATTCAGAAGGATGAGAGGAGATCTTGTAGAAACATATAAAATTATGAAAGGGATAGATAAGATAGTGGCAGGAAGTTTGTTTCAACTGGTAGGTGAGACTAGAACTAGGGGACATAGCCTCAAGATTTGGGGGAGTAGATTTGGGGTGGAGATGAGGAAAAATTGCTTTTTCCAGAGAGTGTTGAATCTGTGGAATTCTCTGCCCAATGAAGCAGTGGAGGCTACCTCAGTAAATATATTTAATACAAGGTTGGATATATTTTTGCATAGTAGGAGAATTAAGGGTTATGGGGAAAAGGCAGGTAGGTGGAGATGAGTCCATGGCCAGAACAGCCATGATCTTACTGAATGGCAGAGCGGGCTTGATAGACCAGATGGCCTACTCCTGCTCCTATTTCTTATGTTCTTAACTCACTTGTGATAAGTGCTTTAACATTAACTGATTCCAGTAGGGAGGAAATTTCTAACTACACCCAACTCTCCATCTACTGTCTGCCTACCATGGTCCAAGTAAAATCTCCTTTAAGCTCATCACGGCAGGGAACCTCCAAATGTAAGTGCAATCACATTATGGTACGTTCATTAATCTTCCCCAATATCTTCATTCCTAGAAGCTGGGCTCTGTTTGACCGATCTATCTGTAGGGTGGAAATTCCCTGATCCAGCCACCTCTCCACCTATATTAACCAGTGTCTAAATAACACCCCCTTTCAGCTCACCAAGACAAGTAACCTCCAAATGCATGTGCAATCACATCACGGTACATAAGCTCATCTTCCTACATAGCTTATCCCTTGAAGCTGGACCATGTTTGACAAATCTATTTGTATCAATGGCATAGACTATGGCCATAGCTCTGTGCTGGCTGTAAATTCTCTTCCTGTTTCTGAAATATATTTCAACATTTTTATAATTGGAATGGCTTTGGCTTTCAAAGCCCTCAGCACATTTTTATCTTGTCTTTCCAGCACTCCTTCAGTTGTACAATGTGATATGCTGTTTCAGAAATTAAAGCATTTCTATTTAATTATAAACTTTCTCTGCCGCTGAGTGGGAGCATATTTGACACATGCATCTATAAAGATAGCTCCACCCCTGTTAAAGCCATACCTAATGCAATACATAGAGCACTAACTCTATTTAAAAATACAGTGTGTAGAGGAATGCAATCCTAAACAGCATTAGCCTGAATTCATAATTGGACTTTCCAAAATGTAATTATGAAAGATGAAAAGCTCCTTTCAATGAGAAGGCTGTAAATAGAATAATTAATTTTGTATTTGGTTGAACAATTCTGTATTAAGGACCTTACAGTGTAACTGAAATTAATTAAGTGCATAAGGATTTATGGGAGTAGCAAACAAAAAGAATTAATATGAACTAAAAGATAGATGACTTTGGGAATGTAATGATGCATTAGCCTCGGGTATTCTTTAACAAATTTAGCAGGCATGCACAGAGTGCAAAGTTACACTGACAGAATTATCTAAACTAATGCAGCAGCTGGCTTTGTAACAAATTGAAATTGCAGATGAGAGTGATGATACCATGCGCTTATACACGATGACGAAGCTTGGCTTTCAGTTTATTCATTCGCTGCTATTTCTGTGCCCCTTTCAGTTTTTGTCCCGTCTTTCTATAGTGGACATCCTCGAAGACAGGACTCTTTCTCTGTCCATCAATTACTCTTGTTCCAATTGGTTTCCCTTTGGATACTATGAAAGAAGACTCTGTAGTCTTATTTGCCTTTCATAACATAGATTTTACAGAGTAGAAACAGGCCATTCAGCCCGATGATCTATTCGAGCCTTCTCCTGTCTTTATCCATCTTCCTCCTATATCTTCCCAAGATTGATTCTGGGAATAAAACAGTTAATGTATGAGGAGTGTTTGATGGCTCTGGCCTTTAGAAGATCAAAGAGGGGTGGGATCTCATTGTAACCTATCAAATATTGAAAAGCCTAGATGAAGTGGATGTGGAGATGATGATTCCTATAGTGGGGGTGTCTAGGTCTAGAGGGCACAGCCTCAGAATAGAGGGACATCCCTTTAGAACAGAGATGAGGAGGAATTTCTTTAGTCAGAGAGTGGTGAATCTGTGGAATAGATTGCTACAGACAGCTCTGGAGGCCATGTCATTGGGTATATTTAAAGCAGAAGTTGATAGATTCTTGACAGGGTGTTAAAGGTTATAGGGAGAAGGCAGGAGAATGGGGTTGAGAGGGGAAATAAATCAGCCAGGATCAAAAGGCGGAGCAGACTGGATAGGCTACAAGGCATAATTCTGCTCCTACAATTTGTCTTATGATCTTATAGACTTTTTACCTGGACAGTGCATAATTTCTTCAGAACTGGGTGTATATGCAAGTCTACAGAGTGGGGTATGACCCCACCAGCTTTCCAACGCAGAGGTGAGGGAGACTGTGTTCTATGAATCATGGACAACGCCATTTGGTAAACCATTTGAGCATGAAAACCCAAAGCCTAAATTGGATTGCATGCACATTTAGTTGTTGGATAGGATCATAAGATCGTAAGATATAGGAGCAGAATTAGGCCATTTGGCCCATCAAGTCTGCTCCACCATTTCATCATGGCTGATCTATTTTCTCTTTCAGCCCCAATCTCCTGCCTTCTCCTCATGTCCCTTCATGCCTTGACCAGTCAAGAATCTACATAATGACTTGGCCTCCACAACTACATGTGGCAACGAATTCCACAGATTCACCACTCTCTGGCTAAAGAAATTCCCCCTCATCTCCATTCTGAAAGGATGTCCCTCTATTCTGAGGGTGTGTCCTCTGGTCTTAGACTCTCCCACCATATGAAACATCCTCTCCACATCCACTCTATCAAGGCCTTTCACCATTTAATAGGTTTCAATAAGCACACCTCTCATTCTTCTGAATTCTAGTGAATACAGAAACAGAGCCATCAAACACTCTTCATATGACAAGCCATTCAATCCTGAAGTCATTTTCATGAACCTCCTTTGAACCCTTTCTGGTTTCAGCACATCCTTTCTAAGATAAGGGGCCCAAAACTGCTCATAATACTCTAAGTGAGGTTCACCAATATGCCAAGTGAGCATAATCAAGAAAATCAAGTACCCTACTTGGGAAAGACATCATAATCATTAGGTATTAGATTGTTAGTTTCACCTTTGCTTTGCGTTGGGAGAATTACTACCAATGGCAAACTTGGTGCCCTCTTAATTCTACACAGTTAATCAATCCAATCATAGATTCCCAGATATTTTCCATTCAATCGAAGTGGGAAGCGCTTATTGGTTTAATCTTTCGGTCACAGCTGGTGAAAATTACATTACTATGGTGAAAAGAAAGGGAAAGGACTGCTATAGGTATGATGGGCTGAGTGGCCCTCTTCTGTACTGCATTATTCTATATATGGTTCTGTGGTTTGTTCCTATTAAATGCTTTCTGTAGCTTCATAAATATTCTCAATGTATTCATATCAAATGCTTGGAACATCTTCACTGCATTTCATTGTAACTGGGTAATTATTCTGCTTTTATCATAAAGATAATAGTTTGTGGATTTCAATTCCCCATCTGGTTCTCTGCAGCTATGTGCATCCACCAATCAGAAAATCTCATAAGACAACTGTTCCTGATTTTAAGTGCAGTTTAAATATTTGTGGCATTGTTGTCGTGTAAATTTTGTAGGTGCATTTTTAATTAAAAATTCAGCCCGATACAGATGGCATTTCTCCTCCTTGTTTACTGACAAAACACCTATAAAATGCTGGGGAAGAGATATGGGTGACTGTAAATTAATTATACAAACGATTGTATAAACTGTTAAGAATGGTTGGACGTATTTTAGATACGTTGTATAATTCTAACTGTCTGGAAATACAGTGTCAGACAATTGGAGAAGTATCACCCATCAGTTTAAAGTTGAAGTAAATTTTATTATCAAAATTTTATTATTAACAACTTACCTCTCCCTCCCCTATTCCACACTCTGACCTTTCACTTCTTCTCACCTGCGTATTACTTCCCCTTGGGTCCTCTCCTCTTTCCCTTTCTCCTACAGTCCACTCTCCTCTCCTACCAGATACTTTTTTCTCCAGCCCTTGACCTTTTCCGCCAATCTGGCTTCACCTATCACCTGCTGGCCTCTTTCCCCTCCCTCCCACCTTTTTATTCTGGCATCTTCCCCCTTCCTTCTCAGTTCTGAAGGAGGGTCTCGGCCTGAAGTGTCAACTGTTTATTCCTCTCCATAGATGCTGCCTGACCTGCTGAGTTCCTCCAGCATTTTGTGTGTGTTGCTTTGGATTTAGAGCATCTGCAGATTTTCTTGCATTTATTAAAGTATATGTATATCACCAACCCAGATTCATTTCCTTGCGGGCATAACAAATCTTTAGAATAATATCTATAACAGAATCAATGAAAGACTACTCAACTAGGGTGTTCAAACAGAGTGCAAAAGACAACAAACTGTGCATATACAGACAGAAGAAACAATAGTAATAAATAAACAAGCAATAAATATTGAGAACATGAGATGAAGAATCTTTAAAAGTGAGTCCATTGGTTGTGGGAACATTTCTATGATGGCATATGTGAAGTTGAGTGAAGTTATACCCCTGGTTCAAGATTCCATTCCCATTTGATTCCATTGTATTCAATTGATGTGAGTATTCAGAGACAAATGCAACTGACTTCCAAAATTCCCACAGAAGTTCTATGCTGCAACAACAAAATATTTCTCCCCTAAGTTTAGAACAAGTGTGAACCTGTACTTCTGCACCCTGCTTCCTTCTCGACAAATTTACATCCCAAACCACACTGAGAAGAGGTAGGAATAAAGAGTTGGCCCATTGAGACAATTCCATCAATCTGTTCATTCTACTTCATCCACTTTTTCCTTGATTT
This sequence comes from Mobula hypostoma, assembly GCF_963921235.1. Taxonomy (NCBI): domain Eukaryota; kingdom Metazoa; phylum Chordata; class Chondrichthyes; order Myliobatiformes; family Myliobatidae; genus Mobula; species Mobula hypostoma. The sequence continues at coordinate 178,147,714 of NC_086098.1, forward strand.
CCTAAATATTCATAAATGTGTTTATCTTTATTAACTAAGGAGGAATTATTTTTCTTAACCTCTTTGAAGAAACATTCACTGCTGCAGCCATCTTCCATTTCACTTCGCCACATTTCATCCTCACAGAGAAATAAGGCACAGAGTGCTGAATCCAATCAGCCACGGTAGCGTAGTGGTTAGTGTAACGCTATTGCAGCACAAGCAATCACCGATAGGGGTTCAATTCCCAAAGCTTGTGTAGTGATAGGTTCTTTATTTTTCTGGATTGTGCTTTCATTTAAGTTTAGTGGTGTGTACTTTTTTAAAAATCAGAATTGCACATGCTCATGTGGAGAGCTGAATCCTGTTTTTGTTGATTTTTTTAAGTAGGTAATTTTTTTTTGTCTGTTATTCCTCTTCCACATTCTGTCCAAGGTAGTGTTTTCTAGAAATTTCAGTTCTTATTTTTTTTGTGAATTTCCCAGATCAGTTTTGGGCCAAGATATTATGCCAAAAGAATACGGTAATATGGATATCATTATTATTTTTTTGTATTTGCTGTTTCTTTTTTAAAAATTCTTCATTGGTTGATAGTCTTTGTGTGTAATTTTTCACTGATACTATTGTATGTGTTCTCCTGTGAATCTCAGGTTAGTATACGGTGACATATACGTAGTTTGATAATAAATTCACTTTGAACTTTGAAGGATGGATGTCTGGAGTGATATGCACAAATGGAAGAGAGTTCCTGATTGGGGGTGAAGTTCAACCAAGGCCAAGTGCATGGCAATTCCTGTTTGCTTGCTCTATCTTTGTTTCCTGCTTCTGCCATGTTAGTTGCCTGCACGGAACCAGCGAAGTGGAATTGAGTGGAGTGGCAGACAGTCCCAGAGCTGAGCAGACTGATACCCACAATCTGCTGAGGCAATCACCGTCACTTTGTGATTGGATGATGCACTCAGTGCAAGATGAAGATGCTGAGTAAAAACTTAGTTTGTTATGTCACCCATAAAATGAGTGATTTATATTTTTAAAGGAATTTTCCTAACGATGAGAGGACATGAAAAATGTGCATGTTGTGAGAATATGCGATGGTGATAAATTTCTGAGTGGCTCTTCCCTCTCCTGCACTTTCTTTCTAATTACTAAATTGCCTGACACCTTCTCTAATATCTGATTAGTATGGTTGCTTCTGCGATATGGTAATGGCTAATCCCAGGAACAGATATTTTCTCTTATCCAGTGTTAAAGCTGACTGCCTTGCATGGTGCCAATTACTGTGCCTACAAGACAATCTAAAGTGACACCCATGATACATTTTCAAAATTCTTTTAAGTACTTACAATGCTGGAATGTTGGATATTCAACTAAAGAAGCTGTCCCATTGTTGATTCAAGCAATTTTGGCAGCTCCGGATGAGTTTTTTGGCCTATTTGAGGCTGAGAATGCTTTTCTAATCAATGAACTCCTTCAGGGAGGCATGGAACTCTTCCTTGTCAGTATCAACACACAGAAGAATGCTGGAGAAGCTCAGCAGGCCAGGCAGTATCTATGGAGAGGAATAAACTGTCAAAGTTTTGACCCGAGACCCTTCTGGGTTCTGATGAAGGGTTTCAGCCTGAAATGTCGACTTTTTATTTCTCTCCATAGATGCTGCCCAACCTGCTGAGTTCCTCCAGCATTTGTGTGTATTACTCTGGATTTTCAGCATCTACAGAGTCTCTTGTGTTTATGATTTGAGTCTCTTTGAGGTCTTGTTGGTATCAATATGGGGATTGCAATACCAAGTGTGAAATCAGTCTTATTTGAAGTACAATATTCAACAGGTATATGTTAATTAGTTCATTTTTAAACAGTAGGTGATTGATAGTGTGTTGTGAAAGTACTTTGATCAACAGGTGTTCAAAACTGACTTTTGTCTTTAAATAAGATCCCACAGCGTAGGATGCATGTATGATGTAGTAGTATTTGGAATTTGCTGTGATGTGTTAGCCAAGGTGCAACCTGCAATGAAAATGTCAATATTCAGCAATTATACAGAATAAAGTTGGAAGTATACTTATACGTTAAAATGTGCATAAATACATGGATTTGCATACGAGTCTCAGGTTTTGCACATTGTGAAACATTTTGGGCAATTTCACTTTTATAGAGGTGCTATATAAATACAAGTTGTTTTTATTATTGTCATTTTGTGGCTGATAAGGTGCTGACAGATCTACTGACCACAATTACCACTCACCACTTATAGTGGCCACATTAATGTCAATGGAATTTAACCTGTTATAAACGCTGGTTTATGTGTTGAGAGAGAGCTATGAGAACAAATGTCTACAAACATCGAAGATTTGATCTATTATGTCTCTGCTTAAAAAAAATGATGCAGCGTTGTGTCACAGTGAGGGGAGCTGCTGTTTCACAGCTCTATTGACCAGCTTCAACACCTCTGGTGTTGTTTGTATGACGATCTCCCTGTGGCACGATGGGTTTCTTCTGGGTGATCTGATTTCCTTCCCCACCCCAAAGGCACAAAAACCACTGTAAAGATCCCTGGGCAGAATCTAAAAGGATTTGCTGAAACAGTGAATTTAGTGTAGGACTAATGTAAAAGCAAAAATTGGAAATGGTTTGACCATCCCTCTCACAAACTAGTGCATCCATTCCAGAGACCAAAGATCAATTATTGACCTCTTAGTCACTGTAGCATTCTTATACAATACTGTGCAACAGTCTTAAGTATATATATAGCTAGGATGCCTAAGACTATTGCACAGTACTGTATTTGTCAATGTGGAGTGGAGAGTGAGTTTATAGATCTGGCGGGAGCAAAGGATGTTGGGAATGGCGAGGGTGGAGCATCGCAGGAGGACAGGTGGTAGCGAAGTAGTGCCAGGTGCGGGGGTTGGCGTGGGTGCAGACACACCCAGCCCTGAGACACCAGGCAAAGTCATTTGATTCCAAACAATTGGCGTATTGATCATTACAGAATGTCTCTCTGGTGCTTCCCGCTCCCTCTCCTCTCCCTTCCCCATATCCCAACTACGAATCCCCTCTTCCTGCCCCCTTCCCTCTCTCAGTCCACAATAGGAACCCATATCAGAATCAGGTTTATTAACACTCACATACGTCATGAAATTTGATCTTTTTTGGATCAGCAGTACAGTGTAATACATGACATTACTATAGTACTGTACAAAAGTCTTAGGCACCCTCGCTATGTATATGTGCCTAAGACTGATGAAGGATCTCAGCCCAAAACTTCCACTCTTTATTCCTTTCCATAGATGTTGCCTGATCTACTTAGTTCTTCCAGCATTTTGTGTGTGTCACTCAAGAGTCAGGAAGTTATGTTGCTTATTTTTAAAAGTTTGGTTAGGTTGCATCTGGAGTATTTCATCCAGTGCTGGCCACCCCATTATAGGAAGTATGTGAAAGCTTTGGAACGGGTGCAGAAGAGGCTTATCAGGATGCTGTCAGGATTAGAGGGCATGTACTATAAGGAGAGAATGGACAAATTGTGGTCCATTCCTCTAGAGCAAAGGAGGCTGAGGGGAGACCTGATAGAAGTTTATAAAGTTACAAGAGACCTGGATAATGTTGACAATCAGTATCCTTTCTCTAGGGTGGTAATGTCTAATACAGGAGGACATACATTTAAGATGAGAAGGGGAAAGTTCAAAATAGATGTGAGGGGCAAGATTTTCTTTTACACAGAGTTGTGAAGGTCTACAGCATGTTACCAAGGGTGGCGGTTAAGGCAGATCAGATAGAGGAGATTAAAAGGCGCTTAGATAGACACATGAATGTGCAGAGAGTGGTGGGATGTAGCTCCTGTGCAGTCAGAAATGATTAGTGTAATTAGCAATCATTATTTTAATTAGTTCTGCACATCACTGTGGGCCAAAGGGCCTGATCTTGTGCTGTACTGTTCTATTATCTGAGTTTGGATATCTACTTGGAGTATTTGAGGCCTCAGTTGGAGTATTGTGAGCAGTTTTGAGCCCCTTATCTTAGAAAGGATGTGCTGACACTGGAGAGGGTGTAGCGTTCTCGTGCAGCGTGTTGAAACTCTGACTAAACACCAAGTTAAACCGGAGCCAATGAAGAGAGAGTCGTAGTAAGGTTAACCATTTACTGTTCACTCTTCCACATTAACATCGTATGGTGAAAACTGTTGATAAAAAATACAAAGATATACATGTCTGTTTCATTCTGGAGACCACGCGTGCTCTCTTCTTTTAGCGAGTGTCTCCAGCTGCCCCAAATAGGGAGCGAGGGGGTCGCGTCAAACCGCCGCCCCACGTTTGAAATTGAAAAACCGACATGCACGCCACCAGAACCGCCGTTTTCTTAACAGAAACCGCGTTAATATTTTTACTTCAAATAATTCCATATGAACTTACGGCGTTGCTTCTGTAATGTTTCTTTGTGGGTAGACACGGAGCTCTTCACGCTCATGCTGCACGCATGGCACCACCTTCACACCTTCCCGAACCGGAGGTTACACATAAGATGCGGCGAAACTGGAGGTGACGTCATCATATGCCGTGATATACCATAGACAATGAATTTACCTTTGTTATACTGTAACTTAATTATTACCCTTTAACTTTAACTAGAAAATAGTTACAAACAAATCATTTAAAGCGTAGACCCAACAAAGTCAAATAAATGCCTTAAGGGCAACACAGAGGGTTCAAAGGAGGTTCACAAAAATGATTTCAGGATTGAATGGCTTGCCATATGAACAGAGTTTGATGGCTTTGGGTCTGTATTCACTGGACTTCAGAAGAATGGGCGGTGACCTAATTGAAACCTATCAAATGGAGAAAGGCATTGATAGAGTGGATGTGGAAATGATGTTTCCTATGGTGGGAGAGTCTAAGACCAGAGGACACAGCCTCAGGATAGAGAAGTATCCTTTTAGAATGGAGATGAGGAGGAATTTCTTTAGACAGAGAGTGGTGAATCTGTGGAATTCATTGCCGCAGGCAGCTGTGGAGGGCAAGTCTTTCGGTAGAGAGACTGAGGTTGACAGATCCTCGATTGGTCAAGGCATGTAGGGATATGGGGAGAAGGCAGGGGATTGGGGCTGAGAGAAAAATTGAATCAGCTATGATGAAATGGCAAAGCAGACTTGATGGGCCAAATGACCTAATTCTGCTCTTATATCTTATGGTCTTATGCAATATGTAGCTGTGCAGGAAACAGTTAACATCTTGCAAGAATCTTGATATGTTCATGATCTTTGACCTATTTAGTGACCAACTTGGGGCAATCCTTTTATGTTATTGCTGCTACACTGCTGCTAGCTGATACGAGGTGCTAGTATAATGCCTGCTATGTCATGGATACTGTCTAATTGTTTTGACTTGCTCTAGCATGCAGCAGGCAAACTATTAAAGTGAGTTGCTTAACTGTGAATGCAACCTGTGGGGACTGAAACAAGCCCGAACTCTACCATACTATGGCACCTTGTCAATCATCCATTTCACAGATGTGACCTTCAAAGAATTGTGGGCAGACTCCGGTTGATTATTAACCAGTTGTAGTGAGAGCCCCGTTGTTCTGTCTCACTTGGCAGTGTCCGTGCTAAGGCCGCTTTCCTTAATTGATTTTTCTATTCCTAATGCAAGTTGTTTAGTCCTCCCCCATTTAGCTCGGAAGTGGTTGAAATTATGTTCAGCTTGAGCAATCTTAATAGTCTGCATAAATAGAACCTAGTGTAGCATGCATTAACATCTTCATCCTTTGTCCAGAGATTAAATACATGCCACAAATGGTTTACACATCATCACACTGATCCAGGTTTCATAGCTTATGACCAGAGAGGATATTAAATTAATTTGCAGCTCACTTTAGCAAAGCTTGAAAACATTCAACCATCCATTAATCAAATAATTTCCATCAATCACAGCTGGAAAATGATAATAACAAGCCATTAGAGCTGGACAGGTGCACACTTATTTACAGACATATCTGTTGAGACTTTGGCTTAACAGGGTTAACAGTCCAGGGCATCGAAGGTGTCAGCACCAGCAGGACATTAGCTCGGGGACTGGTTGGTATACAGAGGGTTTATTTAATCAGACAGTAGGGTTATTTTGGAAAAGGAGGGCTTGAATGCATAACACACACTGAGTGACTTCTTTATTAGGTAATAAAATGGCCACTGAGTGTATGTTTGTGGCCTTCTGCTGCTGTAGTCCATCCTCTTTAAGGTTTGAAGTGCAGTGTGTTCAGAGGTGCTTGTTTGCACACACCGTGGCATTCCTGTCAGCTTGACCCAGTCTGGCTATTCTCTTCCCACCTCACTCCTTAACAAGGTGTTGTCACCTACCGTGTTTTTCTTATTTTTTTGCACCATTCTCTGTAAACACTAGAGACTCTTGTGCGTGAAAATCCCAGGAGATCCGTGCTAAGGCCTCTTTCGTTAATTGATTTTTCTATTCCTAATGCAAGTTGTTTCTGAGATACTCAAACTGCCTGCATGTGGCACCAACAATCATTGCACAGTCAAAGTCACTTAGATCACATTTCTTCCCCCATTATGATATTTGGTCTGAACAACAACTAAGCCTTGAGAACACGTCTGCATGCTTTTATGCATTGAGTTGATGCCACATGATTGGCTGATTGGATATTTGCAATAATGAGCAGGTGTACCGGTGTACCCAATAAAGTGACCTCTGATTTTATAGATCATATGTTGTATCAATCCATTGTTTTATTAATGCAGTCACCCCTTTAAGGATTATTTTGCTTGGCTAATGGAAGCATGTACTTCAATAGAGCCTGGAGAGCAATGATCTGCAAGTAGGCTGTTTGAAAGGAAAGTTATTCTAAGAATGCCAGCTGACACAGTAGGCCATTACATGGATAAAATAGCAAACACAAAATGCTGGTGGAACTCAGCAGGTCAGGCGTCACCTATTCCTGTGAAGGTTATTGGGCCAAAACCCTTCGTCAAATCTGGAAAGGAAGGGAAAAGCAGCCAGAATAAGAATGTAGGCAGGAGACAAGCTACAGGTGACAGGTGAAACAGGTGACAGGTGAAACAGGTGAGAGGGAAGTTGGGTGGGTGGGTGGGGGAGGGAGGGGATAGGTGGAAATGATGAAGGGATGAACAAGAATGCATCTAATAGGAGAGGATGGTGGATCATGGAAGATAGAAGAGGAGGAAGGTAATTGGAGAGAGGTGATAGGCAGGTGAGAAGATGACATGGGATAAGAGGGGAGCCAGGAAGGGGAATGGAAAAAGAGAGAAGGGGGATTGAGGAGAAAGTACCAGAAGTTAGAGAAATCACTGTTCATACCATCAGGTTGGATGCTACCCAGCTGGGATATGAGGTGTTGCTCCTTCAACTGGAGTGTGGCCTCATTGTGACGGTAGATGAGGCTATGTTTCCACATCCTTCCTATAGTGAGGCGACCAGAACTGGACACAGTACTCCAAGTGTGGCCTAACCAGAGTTTTATAGAGCTGCATCATTACATCGCGACTCTTAAACTCTATCCCTCGACTTATGAAAGCTAGCACACCATAAGCTTTCTCAACTACTCTATCTACCTGTGAGGCAACTTTCAGGGATCTGCGAGCATGTACCCCCAGATCCCTCTGCTCCTCCACACTACCAAGTATCCTGTCATTTACTTTGTACTCTGCCTTGGAGTTTGTCCTTCCAAAGTGTACCACCTCACACTTCTCCGGGTTGAACTCCACCTGCCACTTCTCAGCCCACTTCTGCATCCTATCAATGTCTCTCTGCAATCGTCGACAATCCTCTACACTACCTACAACACCACCAACCTTTGTGTCATCTGCAAACTTGCCATCCCACCCTTCTATACCCACATCCAGGTCGTTAAGAAAAATCACGAAAAGTAGAGGTCCCAGAACTGATCCTTGTGGGACACTAGTCACAACCCTCCAATCCAAATGTACTCCCTCCACCACAACACTGCCTTCTGCAGGCAAGCCAATTCTGAATCGACCTGGCCAAACTTCCCTGGATCCCATGCCTTCTGACTTTCTGAATAAGCCTACCGTGTGGAACCTTGTCAAATACCTTACTAAAATCCATATAGATCACATCCACTGCACTACCCTCATCTATATGCCTGGTCACCTCCTCAAAGAACTCTATCAGGCTTGTCAGACATGATCTGTCCTTCACAAAGCCATGCTGACTGTGCCTGATCAGACCATGATTCTCTAAATGCCCAGAGATCCTATCTCTAAGAAATCTTTTCCAACAGCTTTCCCCCACAGATGTAAGGCTCACTGGTCTATAATTATCCAGACTATCCCTACTAACTTTTTTGAACAAGGGGACAACATTTGCCTCCCTCCAATACCATTCCCATAGACAACGAGGACATAAAGATCCTAGCCAGAGGCTCAGCAATCTCTTCCCTCGCCTCGTGGAGCAGCCTGGGGAATATTCCGTCAGGCCCCGGGGACTTATCCGTCCTAATGTATTTTAACAACTCCAACACCTCCTCTCCCTTAATATCAACATGCTCCAGAACATCAACCTCACTCATATTGTCCTCACCATCATCAAGTTCCCTCTCATTGGTAAATACTGAAGAGTATTTATTGAGGACCTTGCTCACTTCCACAGCCTCTAGGCACATCTTCCCATATTGTACTGTCTCAGTACTTTTATATTTGTGTGCTGTAGCACTTACTTTTTATTTGCAGTTATGTTGTAAATAACACTATTCTTTGCATTTCTAGTCAGATGCAAACTGCATTTCATTGGCTTTGTATCTGTTGTTGGCACAAAGACAATAAAGTTGAATCTAATCTAATCTAATAAACAAGCCTGATGCATTTTGGAAACAAGTCATGTGGACTGATGAAGTTAAAATATAATTTCTTGGCCGCAATGAGCAAGGGTATGTTTGGAGAAAAAATGGTGCAGAATTTCATGAAAAGAACACCTCTCCAACTGTTAAGCACGGGGGTGGATCGATCATGTTTTGGGCTTGTGTTGCAGCCAGTGGCATGGGGAACATTTCACTGGTAGAGGGAAGAATGAATTCAATGAAATACCAGCAAATTCTGGAGGCAAACATCACACCGTCTGTTTAAAAAAAAGCTGAAGATGAAAAGAGGATGGCTTCTACAACAGGATAATAATCCTAAACACACCTCAAAATCCACAATGGACTACCTCAAGAGGTGCAAGCTGAAGGTTTTGCCATGGCCCTCACAGTCCCCTGACCTAAACATCATCGAAAATCTGTGGATAGACCTCAAAAGAGCAGTGTGCGCAAGATGGCTCAAGAATCTCACAGAACTAGAAGCGTTTTGCAAGGAAGAATGGATGAAAATCCCCCAAACAAGAATTGAAAGACTCTTAGCTGGCTACAGAAAGCATTTACAAACTGTGATACTTGCCAAAGGGAGTGTTACTAAGTACTGACCATGCAGGGTGCCCAAACTTTTGCTTCGGGCCCTTTTCCCTTTTTGTTATTTTGAAACTGTAAAAGATGGAAATAAAAAAAGTAATCTTGCATAAAATATTAAAGAAATGTGTCATCTTTAACTTTATACCTTTTGGAAACCAGGTCATCTTTTACTCATTTAGCTATTCACAGTAACAGAAATTTTGACCAGGGGTGCCCAAACTTTTGCATGCAACTGTATGTCATAAAAATAGTTCTAGTTTTGTGGCAGCAGTACAGTGCAATACATAAAATTACTACGTTATGGTGCAAAAGTCTTAGGCACCCTAGTTATCTTTATGTGCCCAAGACTTTTGCAGAGTATTGTATTTACTGGTTTTGTTTATTTGTACAGTTTGCTTCTTTTGTACATTACATTCAGTCTTTGTGAGTAACTTTTCATTGATCTGACTGTATTTCTCGATTCTACTGTGAATGCCTGCAAGAAAATTAATCTCAGGGTGGTATATGGTGACATACATGTACTTTGATTATAAATTTACTTTGATCTTTGAACTTTGAACACTGCAGATGGACTGGGCTATTCCAGAATATCCAGAGCAGAAAAAAGATAAAGACAGAATTGTGTCTTGTGTCTTGTTAGCTACAATAGCATAGTTGTACCCATGGCCACCAAATGAGATTTTGAATGCACATAGTCTTTTCCCTCAGGAAAAGAGAATTAAAAACTGAATGCATAGGTTTAAGGTGAGAGGTGAAAGATTTAAAAGGGACCTTGAGAAGCAACTCCTTCACCCAGAGGGTGGTGCATGCATAGAACAAGCTGCCAGAGGGGGTGGTGGAGGCAGGTAAAATAACAACATTTAAAAGATATTTGGATACGCACATGATTTTCTTGCAACCCAGGAAAGCTGCTATGACCTCCGGAAAGCCACCTTGCCTGCAAAGTGGCAGTTCCAGACAAAACTTGAATCACAGAAGGATGCTCAACAGCTGTAGCAGGACTTGAATACAAATATCTTGACAACTTTGTGTCAGAATTAACTATATAGCAATAGAGTATTTATTTGGAATTACTGTTTCATACAGTCATAGAAAAGTACAGCATAGGAACAGGCCCTTTGGTCCATCTAGTCTGTGCCAGATCATTGAAACTGCCTACTCCCATCGACATGCACCAGAACCATAGCCTTCCATACCCCTACCATCCACAATCCTATCCAAACTTCTCTTAAGCATTAAAATCGAGCTTGCATGCGCCACTTGAGCTGGAAGCTTATTCCACGCTCTCACAAACCTCTGAGTGAAGAAGTTTTCATTCATGTTCCCCTTAAACTCTTCACCTTTCACCCTTAACCCATGACCTCTAGTTCCTTTTGTGATTCATTATTTAATGAGGGGTATAATATATGCATTAAAGATAATTTTATTTCTGGACAATGATTGTTATTTTACGGCCACTGCACCTCTAACTGTCGCTTCTTGTTAATGGCTGCAGCAGGATTTGATAAGAAATGTTCTAGAAGGAGAGTGTTTTGAAGAAAAATACATCCCATGATGTTGATTGGCTTTGTAAATTGATTAATATCTTCCCTTATCATTTAAGTTACTGAGAGAGTGAATTAGAGATACGTACTGTTAGATACATGGGTTATGACCAAAGAAAAAAATGGCTGGAGTCCCTTAGCACTTTAGTACAAGGGTGTTTACTAGGTATGTCAAAAATCAAACTTATATAAAATTAGTGAAACTACTGAAAAGAAAACTGCCTATATTTACAAAAAAAAATTCTACCAGAAAACACAATGATAGTTCTGTACCTATACTTGGCCAGTGTGAACTCCTAGCAGCCCCTATCTCTGTCCCTCACTAAGAACAATCAGCTCCTTTTTTTTGGTAGTAGGACATATCATCTTTAGTTAACAACAAAGTTAACTTAAGACAACACATGAATTACAATATGATGCACTCCACAATTTGGTTACAATCATATTACAGAATGAACAGAAGTATCTACATTAAATACAGTATACAAGCAACATACACACATTTACACCACCCCATTTCTAAAGATATGGAGTATTCTGCAGCGTATGGCGGGAAAGGCACCATAAACCCACCTCAGGTACATCAGCTTGGTTTAGGACTCATTATGAGAATATACTGGGGAAGATGTTAGAGTCCATATGACAGTGCAACGACAGTAGAATGACAAGGCAATGTTTGGGTGTGTGCAAATGTGCACGTGTAAGGAGTGAGTTTACCAAGTGCTCTCCCTATATCCCATATGTATCCTGGTCTAGTTTAGATTCAAAATCTTGAAGGAAATATGGGTACAAGATTCTTGGCAGTGTGGAAGATCAGCGAGATCTTAGGGTTCATGTCCATAAGACATTCAAAGCTGCTGCGCAGGTTGTCAGTGTTGTTAAGAACGTATACGGTGTGATGGTCTTCATCAACCAGGGGACTGAGTTCAAGAGCCATGAGATAATGTTAAAGCTATATAAGACCTTTGTTAGGCCCCACTTGAAGTACTGTGTTCAGTTCTGGTCACCTCACTACATGAAGGATGTGGATACTATAGAGAGAGTGCAGAGGAGATTTACAAGGATGTTGCCTGGATTGGGGAGCATGCCTTCTGAGAATAGGTTGAGTGAACTTGGGCTTTTCTCCTTGGAGCGATGGAGAATGAGGGGAGACTTGATAGAGTTGTGTAAGATGATGAGAGGCATTGATTGTGTGGATAGTCAAAGGCTTTTTCCCAGGGCTGAAATGGCTAACATGAGGGGCATAGTTTTAAGGTGCTTGGAAGAAGGTACAGAGGAGATGTCAGGGATATGTTTTTCCACACAGAGAGTGGTGGGTGCGTGGAATGCACTGCCTGTGATGGTGGTAGAGGCAGATACAATAGGGTCTTTTAAGAGACTCTTAGATAGGTACATGGAGCTTAGAAAAATAGAGGGCTATGCGGTAGGAACATTCTAGGTAGCTTTTAGAGTAGGCTACATGATCGGCTCAACTTTGTGGGCCGAAGGGCCTGTAATGTGCTATAGATTTCTATGTTCGATGTTTAATGTTCTGGTCACTTGGAGAGGGTGCAGAAGAGGTTTTCCAGAATGACATCTGTATTAGAGGGCATGTGCCATGAGGAGAGATTGGACAAACTTTGGTTGTTTTCCCTGGAGGGGTAGAGACTGAGGAGAGACATTATAGGTTACAAGATGATGAGAGGCACAGATGGAGAAAACAGCTGGCATCTCCTGGGGTCAAAATGCCAGGGCATGCATTTAAGGTAAGATGGGGGACACAGTAAATGAGGCCAATAGATTCAAAAGTAAGATGGGGGATGTTCAAAGGAGTTGTACGAGGCAAGCTTCTGCTTTTACACAGTGATTGGTTGGTGAGTGGAATGTGTGTTCAGGGGTGGTAGTAGAGGTAACTATGATAGAGGCATTTAAGAGTTTCATTAATTTGCAGAGTGGAGGGATATGGAATTGAGGAGGCAGCAGGGATTAAGTTAGTTGGGCATTTAATTAATTATAGAACATAGAACATAGAATAATACAACACAGTACAGGCCCTTCGGCACACAATGTTGTGCTGAGCCTCAAACTCCACCTCCCATATAAGCCCCCACCTTAAATTCCTCCATATACCTGTCTGTAGTCTCTTAAACTTCACTAGTGTATCTGCCTCCACCACTGACTCAGGCAGTGCATTCCACGCATCAACCACTCACTGAGTAAAAAACCTTGCTCTAAGATCTCCCTTGAACTTCCCACCCCTTACCTTAAAGCCATGTCCTCTTGTATTGAGCAGTGGTGCCCTGGGGAAGAGGCGCTGCCTATCCACTCTATCTATTCCTCTTATTATCTTGTACACCTCTATCATGTCTCCTCTCATCCTCCTTCTCTACAAAGAGTAAAGCGCTAGCTCCCTTAATCTCTGATCATAATGCATACTCTCTAAACCAGGCAGCATCCTGGTAAATCTCCTCGGTACCCTTTCTAATGCTTCTACATCCTTCCTATAGTGAGGCAACCAGAACTGGACACAGTATTCCAAGTGTGGCCTAACCAGAGTTTTATAGAGCTGCATCATTACATCGCGACTCTTAAACTCTATCCCTCGACTTATGAAAGCTAACACCCCATAAGCTTTCTTACCTATCCTATCCACCTGTGAGGCAACTTTCAGGGATCTGCGAGCATGTACCCCCAGATCCCTCTGCTCCTCCACACTACCAAGTATCCTGCCATTTACTTTGTACTCTGCCTTGGAGTTTGTCCTTCCAAAGTGTACCACTTCACACTTCTCCGGGTTGAACTCCACCTGCCACTTCTCAGCCCACTTCTGCATCCTATCAATGTCTCTCTGCAATCGTCGAGAATCCTCTACACTATCTACAACACCACCAACCTTTGTGTCATCTGCAAACTTGCCATCTCACCCTTCTACCCCCACATCCAGGTTGTTAATAAAAATCACGAAAAGTAGAGGTCCCAGAACTGATCCTTGTGGGACACTAGTCACAACCCTCCAATCCAAATGTATTCCCTCCACCACAACACTGCCTTCTGCAGGCAAGCCAATTCTGAATCTACCTGGTCAAACTTCCCTGGATCCCATGCCTTCTGACTTTCTGAATAAGCCTACCGCGTGGAAACTTGTCAAATGCCTCACTAAAATCTATATAGGTCACATCCACTGCACTATGCTCATCTATATGCCTGATCACCTCCTCAAAGAACTCTCAGGCTTGTTAGACATGATCTGCCCTTCACAAAGCCATGCTGACTGTCCCTGATCAGACCATGATTCTCTTAATGCCCATAGATCCTATCTTTAAGGATCTTTTCCAATAGCTTTCCCACCATAGACATAAGGCTCACTGGTCTATAATTACGCAGACTATCCCTACTATCTTTTCTGAACAAGGGGACAACATTCGCCTCCCTCCAATCCTTCGGTACCATTCCCGTAGACAACGAGGACATAAAGATCCTAGCCAGTGGCTCAGCAATCTCTTCCCTCGCCTCGTGGAGCATCCTGGGGAATATTCCATCAGGCCCTGGGGACTTATTCATCCTAATGTATTTTAACAACACCAAAACCTCCTCTCCCTTAATATCAACATGCTCCAGAACATCAACCTCACTCATATTGTCCTCACCATCATCAAGTTCCCTCTCATTGGTGAATACCGAAGAGAAGAATTCATTGAGGACTTCGCTCACTTCCACAGCCTCCAGGCACATCTTCCCACCTTTATCTCTAATCGGTCCTACCTTCACTTCTGTCATCCTTTTTTTCTTCACATAATTGAAGAATTTCCTTTACCCTACTCGCCAAGGCCTTCTCATGCCCCCTTCTTGCTCTTCTCAGCCCCTTCTTAACCTCCTTTCTTGCTTCCCTACATTCCTCAATAGACCCATCTGATCCTTGCTTCCTAAACCTCATGTATGCTGCCTTCTTCCACCTGACTAGATTTTCCACCTCACTTATCACCCATGGTTCCTTCACCCTACCATTCTTTATCTTCCTCACCGGGACAAATTTATCCCTAACATCCCGCAAGAGATCTCTAAACATCGACCACATGTCCATAGTACATTTCCCTGCAAAAGGATCTTCCCAATTCGCACCCGCAAGTTCTAGCCTTATAGCCTCATAATTTGCCCTTCCCCAATTAAAAATTTTCCTGTCCTATCTGATTCTATCCTTTTGCATGATAATGCTAAAGGCCAGAGAGCGGTGGTCACTGTCCCCCAGATGCTCACCCACTAAGAGATCTGTGACCTGACCCGGTTTATTACCTACTACTAGATCTAGTATGGCATTCCCCCTAGTCGGCCTGTCCACGTACTGTGACTGGAATCCGTCCTGGACACACTTAACAAACTCTGCCCCATCTAAACCCTTGGAACTAATCAGGTGCCAATCAATATTAGGGAAATTAAGGTCACCCATGATAACAGCCCTGTTATTTTTACACCTTTCCAAAATCTGCCCCCCAGTCTGCTCCTCTGTATCTCTGCTGCTACCAGGGCGCCTATAGAATACCCCCAATAGAGTAACTGCTCCCTTCCTGTTCCTGACTTCCACCCGTATTGACTCAAAAGAGGATCCTGCTACATTACCCACCCTTTCTGTAGCTGTAATAGTATCCCTGACCAGTAATTCCACCCCTCCTCCCCTTTTTCCGCCCTCTCTATCCCTTTTAAAGCACTGAAATCCAGGAATATTGAGAATCCATTCCTGCCCTGGTGCCAGCCAAGTCTCTGTAATGGCCACTACATCATAATTCCATGTATGTATCCAAGCTCTCAGTTCATCACCTTTGTTCCTGATGCTTCTTGCACTGAGGTACACACATTTCAGCCCTTCTACCTTACTGTCTTCACACCGTTTATTCTGCTTCTCTTTCCTCAAAGCCTCTCTCTTTGCTAGATCTGGCTTTACTCCATGCACTTCTTCTGATCATCATTTGGGCCAAAGTCTCTGTTCCTGTGCTGCATTGTTCTTTACTATTCTACTTAACAGTCCAGAGCTCAGGACATTTTAATTATTTTATTATGTCCATTGAGGAGGTGTCACTGGCAGCTTAGAATAAACTGGTATTGGCCCAGACTCTGAGACACAAGACTCATATTTCAAAGCCCTGCAGACAAAAATACTAAGCAAACCCAGTTTTCTTTGAAGGGGGAATTTCTTCTATTAGGCGAAGAATTGGTGAAGATTCACTGTCCCAGAGAACAGCAGGGGTAGAGTCGTTGAGAATATTAAAATTTCAGGGGAGTCAATTAGAATAAACGGGAGGTTAGTGCTGAGGCCAAGGCTGGACAATCATGATGGGATTGATTGACCTTATAATTATTTATTTATCAAGGAACAGGCCCTTCAGGCCATTCAAGCTGTGCTGCCCTGCAATCGCCCAATTTAAACCTAGCCTAATCATGGGACAATTTACAATGACTAAATAACCTACCAACCAGTAGTTATTTGGACTGTGGGAAGAAACCAGAGCACCCAGAGGAAACACACGCGGTCAGTTGGAGAACCTACAAACCTCATGCAGGCAGTGGCGGGAATTGAACCCAGGTTGCCTCCTCTGTAAAGCTTTGTGCTAATCAGTACGCCACCGTGCTGACCTTTTCCTGTCTAATTCCTAATGTTGCAGTGTGGTGTGAGAGGAGTATAGCACTGCCAGAAATCCCTGTTTTTGGATGGGATATTAATCAATGTTCTGGCTGCTTTGTCAGCCACCATGTTTGCATCTTTTTCCATGGTCACCTTGGATTTATCCTATCAGACACATTATTCCTTTCCCACCCTTCCTGCAGCTTCTTTTCTTCCCCTCCCAGCTCTGACAATGCGTCTTCAAATTGAAGTGTTAACTCAGTTTTTCTTCCTGACCTACCAAGAATTTCCAGCATTTTTATTTTCTTCTTCTTCAATTTTTTCACTGGAGCAGGGATGTTTTGTTGAAATTGTATAAGATGTTGGTGAGGACTAATTCAAAGGGTTGTGTCACGAGAGAAAATCTGCAGATGCTGGAAATCCGAGCGACACACACGAAATGCTGGAGGAACTCAGCAGGCCAGGCAGCAACTATGGAAAAAAGTAGTCTTCGTTTTGGGGTGAAACCCTTCGGCAGGACTGGAGAAAAAAAAGCTGAGCAGTAGATTTAAAAGGTGGGGGAAGGGGAGAGAGAAACACCAAGTGATAGGTGAAACCTGGAGGGGGAGAGATGAAGTTAAAAGCTGGGAAGGTGATTGGTGAAGAAGATAGGTGGCCATGGAAGAAAGAAAAAGGGGGTGGGGGTGGGAAGCACCAAACGGAGGCGATGGGTGGGCAAGGACAAAAGGTAAGAGAGGGAAAAAGGGATGGGAAATGGTGAAGGAGGAGGGAGGTTGGGGGACATTACCGGAAATTTGAGAAATCGATGTTCATGCCATCAGGTTGGAGGCTACCCAAATGTAATATGAAGTGTTGTTCCTCCAGTCTAAGTGTGGCCTCACCACGACAGTGGAGGAGGCCATGGATGGACTTATCGGAATGGGAATGTGAAGTGGAATTAAAATGGTTGGCCACTGCAAGATCCCACTTGTTCTGGCAGATGGAGTGGGATCCCACCACCAAGCACATCTTTCCCTCCCCCCACTTTCTGCTTTCCGCAGGGATGGCTCCCTATGTGACTCCATTCATCCCTCCCTCCTGGCACTTACCCTTGCAAGCAGAACAAGTGCCACACCTGCCCCTATACCTCCTCCCTCACTATCATTCAGAACGTTAAACAGTCCTTCCAGGTGAGGTGACACTTTTCCTGTGAGCCTGTTGGGGTCTTGTACTACGTTCAGTGCTCCCGGTGTGGCCTCCTGTATATCAGTGAGACCCCACATAGATTGAGAGTCTGCTTCGCTGAGCATTTACGCTCATAATACTCCAAATGAGGCCTCACAAGTGCTTTATAAAGTCTCAGCATTACATCCTTGCTTTTACAAGAAGATAAGACCATAAGACATAGGAGTAGAGTAAGACCATTCAGCCCATTGAATCTGATCCACCATTCTATTATGGCTGATCACAGATTCCACTCAACCCCATGCATTTGCCTTCGCCATATCATTTGATGCCCTGACCAATCAGGAAATGATCAACCTTCACATATACATGGACTTGGGCTCCACTGCAGACTATGGCAAGAGTATTCTACAGATTTACTACTCTCTGGCTAAAAAAAAAAATCCCTCCTTACCTCTGTCCTAAAAGGTCACCCCTTAATATTGAGGCTGTGCCTTCCAGTTCTGGATACCCCTATCAGAGGAAACACCCTTTCCATATTCACCTTACCAGATGTTCTTTCAACATCTGGTAGGTTTCAATGAGATCCCCTTCCCACCCCCCGCATTCTTCTAAGTTCCAGTGAGTACAGGTCCAAAGCTGCCAAATGTTCCTCATATCTTAAACCCCTTATTCCTGGAATCATTCTCGTGAAGCTCCTCTGGACTCTCTCTCCAATGACAACACATCCTTTCTGAGATATGGGGCCCAAAACTGTGACAATATTCCAAGTGTGGCCTGACTAGTGTCTTGTAAAGGCTCAGCATTATCTCCTTGCTTTTATATTCTATTCTCCTTGAAATAAATGACAACATTGTATTTGCCTTCTTTACCACAGACTCAACCTGTAAATTAACCTTCTGTGAGTCTTGCATGAGGATCCCAAAGTCCCTCTGCACCTCTGATGTTTGACGCTTCTCCCCATTTAAATAATAGTCTGCATTATTGTTCTTTTTACCAAAATGGATTGTTATCCATTTCCCAACACTGTATTCCATCTGCCACTTTTTTGCTTATTCTTCCAATTTGTCCAAGTCCTGCTGCAATTGCATTGCTTTCTTAGCACTACCTACCACTTCACCTGTCTTCGTATCATCTGCAAATTTTGCCACCAAGCCATCAATTCCATTATCTAAATCATTGACAAACAATGTGAAAAGCAGTGATCCCAATACTGACCCCTGAGGAACACCACTAGTCACTGGCAGCCAACCAGTAAAGGCCCCTTTTATTTCCACTCGCTGCCTCCTGCCTGTCAG
This sequence comes from Mobula hypostoma, assembly GCF_963921235.1. Lineage (NCBI taxonomy): Eukaryota > Metazoa > Chordata > Chondrichthyes > Myliobatiformes > Myliobatidae > Mobula > Mobula hypostoma. The sequence continues at coordinate 178,166,712 of NC_086098.1, forward strand.
CCATTATGCTATCCATACCAGTATCTTTTCTGTAACAACATAGGATTTTATCTGGTTAAGCAGCCTCATGTGTGGCACCTTATCAATCGTCTTCTGAAAATCCAAGTAAATGACATCCACTGCCTCCTCCTTGTCTGTCCTGCTTGTTACTTCCATGAAGAACTCAAACAGTTTTGTCAGGCAAGATTTCCCTTTACAGAAACCATGCTGACTTTGAGTTATTTTATCATTAGTTTCCAAGTACCTTGAGACCTCATCCTTAGTAATAGACTCCAACATTTACCCAACTGTGAGGTTAGGCTAACTGGTCTTTAATTTTCTTTCATTTGCCTTCCTCCTTTCTTAAAGAGTGGAGTGACATTTGCAGTCTTCCAGTCCTCCTTCTTGAAAGATCATGACCAATGCATCCGTTATCTCTTCAGCAACCTCTCTCAGGACTCTGGGATGTAATCCACCTAACCCAAGTGACTTATCCACCTTACGTCATAAGGGGGTATTGGGAGCAGACCCAAATGCAAGACACGGACACCGAAGTACTAGGACCAGGACAAAGTTTATCAAGAAAGCAAGGGGAGTCAGGAAGAAATGATGCTGGTCATGGACACAGGCCCTGGACAAAACAAGGACACCGGGCCTGAGCTAGGACTAAGACTAGGAAAGCAGGACCAGGACAAGGAAATTGGAACTAGGAGTCTGGGCTAGGACTCCAAGCCAGAGACTGGACAGGGACCCGGAACCTGGGTCTTGACTCGGGCTCAGACCCCAGATCTAGGTGAGGACAAGACGTGGCTTGGGCTGGGCGAGGGAACTCCAGCGCTGGGCAAGGGAACTCCAGCACTGGGCGAGGAACATGGACTGGAAGAGGCACCAGAACCAGATGAGGACACCAAGCTTAGACTTGGACAGGTCTGGAACATGGGTGATTGGCCTTAGACTTGAGCACAGGAACACAGAGCTGGGACTCCTCCCTGGGAACAGGATGTAGGGCCAGGGCTTTACACAGAATCAGGACCCCTCCTTGGGAACAGGACCTAGGGCCAGGATTCTTCTTTGATACAGACACTAAATATAGGGACACAAAGAGATAGTTCCAAACTCAACAATAGATAGTTCCTTATCTTGGTGTGGCAAGGCTCCAGTCTCACTCCAGCAGTTGAACTTGACAGGGATGCAGGCAAGGCATCAGAAGGAAGGGGAAGGGAACAGTCCAGCAGGGAATCCTTGGTTTGCAGAGGTATTTATGAGCCAGCCCAAAATGAGAATCAGGTGCCTCAATTAAGGCACCCAATGGAACAAGGGAAACAGGAAAATCCAGAATAAGGATTGATGAACCGGACCGTGAACTGGAATGTGAATTTCATGGACTGGACCATGACACCTTAAGACCTTTGAGCTTGCCTGGCACCTTTTCCTTTGTAGTAGCAATGGCACTAACTCCTACTTTCTGACATTCCCAGATCTCTGGCACACTGTGAGGTCAGATGCAAAGTACCCATTAAGTTCATCTGCCATTTCTTTGTTCCCCCATTACTACCTCACCAGCATCATTTTCCAGTGGTGCAATATCAATTCTCATCTCCCTTTTACTCTTCAAATAACTGACAAAACTTTTAGTATCCTGCTTTATGTTATTGGCTAGTCTGCCCTCATATTTCATCTTTTCCCTTCTTATAGCTTTTTTAGTTGCCTTTTTAAGTTGGATTTTAAAAACTTTCCAGTTATCCAACTTCCCGCTCAGTTTTGCTACCTTATATGCCCTTTCCTTGGATTTTATGCAGTCCTTAACTTCCTTTGTCAGCCATGGTTGCCTCCTCTTACCATTTGAGAACTTCTTTCTCAGTGCGACGTGTCTATTCTGCACCTTGTGAACTACTCCAAGCAACTTTAGCCATTTCTACTCTGTCATCATCCCTGCCAGTACCTTTCTCCAATCTACCTGGGCAAGCCCTTCTGTCATGTCTCTGTAATTCCCTTTATTCCATTGCAATACAGATGAACGTGAGTTATGCTTCTCCCTCTAAAATTGCAGTATGAATTCAACCATATTAAAATCACTGCCTCCTAAGCTGCTCTAAAAAGCCATCTCGGAGGCACTCAACAAATTCCCTCTCTTGCAATCTGACACCAACCTGATTTTTCCAATCCCCTTGCATATTTAAGTCCCCCATTACAATTGTATTATTAGTCTTATTACATTCCATTTTCAGCTCCCTTTGCAATCTCAACCCCACATCTTGGCTACTATTTGGTACTATACATGATACCCATAAAGTTTCAACGTTATATTCTAGCCCTCTTGAAATGAATGCTGACATTGCATTTGCCTTCCTCACCACAGACTCAACTTGAAATTAACCTGTAGGGAATCCTGCTCAAGGACTCCCAAGTCCCTTTTCGCCCCAGATTTTTTTATTTTCTCTCCATTTAGAAAATTGTCAAACCTTTCACCCTTTCATTTCTTCTACCAAAGTGCTTGACTGTACCCTTCCTGACACTGCATTCCATCTGCCACTTCTTTGTCCATTCTCCTAATCTGTCAGAGTCCTTCTGTATCCTATCGTCCTATCATCTACAAACTTTCCAGCAAAACCAATTCCATCATCCAATTCAGAATTTAAATCCAAATTCCCTAGAATGCAGGAGAATGAGGGGAGATTTGATAGAGGCATACAAAATTATATGGGTGGCGGGGTGGTGCTACATTTCTACCAACGGAGGTGTAAGGCACTCCTTCCCTCTGCTAGCTTGCAGGTCACCCTTGAGCAAGGTGTAACATCTGCTTAGCCCCCTGATCAGGGTCACATTGGAGCAGATGGCGGACAGCCATATGAGCAGCTGGTGCATATCACAAGTCCTGGTTATGTGACCACTGACACCACACAGGCAATCTCTGAAGTGTATTGATAATGGCTGGGGTCACCCATATTGTAAAGACACTGACCAGGAGAAGGCAATGTTAAACCACTTGTGTAGAGAAATTTGCCAGGAACAATCATGGTCATGGAAAGACCATGATCATCCACAACATACAAAATTTTAGATAGGGTAACTGCAAGAAGGCTTTTTCCACTAAGGACTACAACTAGAGGACATGGGTTAAGGGTGAAAGGTGAACTGTTTAGGGGGAACCTTCTTTTTCCTCAGAGGGTGGTGAGAGTGTGGGTCGAGCTGCCAGTGGAAGTGGTGGATGCAGATTCAGTTTCAACTTTTAAGATAAATTTGATTAGCTATATGGATGGGAGGGGGATGGAGAGCTATGGTCCAGGTGTTGGTCAATGGAACTAGGCAGATTAGTGGTCCAGCATGGACTAGATGGGCTGAATGGCTGGTTTATGTGCTGTTGTGTTCTACAACTCTATGGCTCCATTTTCAATTTGTAAACCCCTGTGGGTTATTTATTTACAAACAACAGAAAATCTGCAGATGCTGGAAATCTGAGCAACACACACAAAATGCTGGAGGAACTCAGCAGGCCAGGCAGAATCTATGGAAAAAAGTACAGTCCACATTTCAGGCCGAGATCCTTCGGCAGGACTGGAGAAAACACAAGGTGATAGGTGAAACTTGGAGGGGGAGGGATGATGCAAAGATCTAGGAAGTTGATTGGTGAAAGAGATAGAAGGCCATGGAAGAAAGAAGAAGGCGGGGGGGAGGAGCACCAGAGGGAGGTGATGGGTGGACAAGGAGATGACATGAGAGAAGGATAAGGGGATGGGAAATGGTGAAAGGGGGTGGTGGAAGCATTACTGGAAGTTTGAGAAATATCAGGTTGGAGGCTACCCAAATGGAATATAAGGTACTGTTCTTCCGACCTAGGTGTGGCTTTATCTTGACAGTGGAGGAGGCCATGGATTGATATATCAGAATGGGAATGGGAAGTAGAATTAAAATGGGTGACCACTGGGAGATCCTGCTTGTTCTAGCATTCGGAGCATAGATGTTCGGCAAAGCGGTCTCCCAATCACTTCGGGTCTCACTCATATACAGGAGGCCACACCGGGAGCACCGAACAGAGTATATGACCCCAACAGACTCACAGGTGAAGTGTTGCCTCACCTGGAAGGACTGTTTGGGGCCCCGAATGGTAGTGAGGGAGGAGGTGTAGGGGCAGGTGTAGCACTTGTTCTGCTTGCAAGGATAAGTGCCAGGAAGGAGATCAGTGGGGAGGGATGAACAGACAAGAGAGTCAGATAGGGAGCGATCCCTGCGGAAAGCAGAAAGTCGGGGGGGAGGGAAAGATGCGTTTGGTGGCGGGTTTCGGACGACATGGAGACTAAACTCCAAACTCCGACACTCCAAGCTATGATAGCGTTGTGCTAACCACTATGTTACCAAGACGCCCAGTACCAGGTTCCACTTTGAAAAGCAAGGAAGAGTTATCTTCAGTGTCCTGTGCAATTCTTGTTCCTCAAACAATGCCACAACTTGATTATCAACATACTGCTATTTGTAAGACCTTAGCTATCGACAGATAGGTGGCTGTGTTTCAAAGGTGCTATATAAATGCAAGGCTTTCTTTTTTATTCATCACATTCCATAGTGGCTGTCGAAAGTGTCACTCTTCAAGAGGCTAGTGATCAATGGAATCTGTTCAATGAAACCCCAAAAGAGTAAAAGCATATCATTCTTCATTACAGCAGCCTGTCTGAAACATGATGAATCCGATTTGAATCATTCCTCACGCAGTCTGATCAATATGGCCTAGAGCGAATGGAAAAGGAACACTTTCCCAATGAGTTGTACCATAAACGATACTCGATTTGACTCTCAGCCAAGAGTTTAAAAACGTCTGTGTTCTCTGGTAGCTGGGAGTATAAACAGCACAAATTAACATTGATCTGAATAAGTTAAACTGTACCCAGTCTCAGTAAATGTAAATCCCTTGGTAATGGGATTGGGTAGAAGTGGATCACCATTGAAATGAAAATTGTGGGCAGCATGGTAGCATAGTAGTTAGCACAACCATTTTACAGTGCCAGCAATCACCATTTGGGGACCAACACACACAAGTTGCTGGGGGGACTCAACAGACCAGCAGCATCTATGGGAAGGAGTAAACAGGCGAGGTTTTGGGCCAAGATCCTTCCTCAGGACTGGGTCCTGACTCAGTCAGGGTGCAATTCCTGCTGCTGTCAGTAAAGTGTTTGTGCATTTTCCCATGAACACATAGGTTTCCTCTGGGTGCTCTGATTGCCTCCCACATTCCAAAGATGTACGGTTAGGTTTAGGTTTAGTGAGTTGAGGGCATGATATGTTGTTTCTGGAAGCATGGCGACGCTTGGGGTCAGCCCCCAGCACAACCCTCGCTGATTTGATTGGACGCAAAGGACACATTTCACTGTATGTCACAATGCTTTGATGTATGTGTGACAAATAATGATAATCATTGATTTTTTTTTATCAATAGTGGAAGACAAAAGCTTTGCAGCCAACATTGGCAAAATCACTGCATATGATGCCTGATTATTTTGTGGGTGAATGATGGGCGATATGATAGAAATCCATTGTGGACTGAGGGGAAACAAAACTTAAAATTACTGTACCTAACTGCAAAACAGGTGCATATGGAAAGAGGGTGATGAAAAATATGAATTAATTTAAAATTGTGAACTGTCAACTTCAGGTCTCTGAGTCACAATTCCATCAAGTGAGGATTTGTAACATAAATCTCTCTTCGTGTAGAAGTAGCTGAGACTGGATGCAAGGAGTTTGGGCATAGATAGTGAACATGAAGACTATGGTTTTTTTCGTATGCAATATTAAAGACATTCAAAGCAGAGATCTTGAGGGAAACGTGCTTCAAAACAGATACAGAAGTGACTGCTGTTGCTGGAATCTGGGGTAACACAAAGCTCTCTTTTCTCTCTATAAATCAATTTAGATGATAATATTTCTCTCTCTCTCTCTCAACATACAAAACAATAATAATACTTTATTGATCCTGAGTGGGTTTCGTTACAGCAGCAATATTTAAAAACACACTTAGCAATGATAATAAATAATAATAATATAATAATATTATTAACTGATAATGAAGTACTGAAGAATAATATGCACAATAATAATTTAGCAATGTGCGATATAATAAAGAGGGGGATAGATAGGGTCAATGCAAGCAGGCCTTTTCCCCTGAGGTTGGGTGGAACTAAAACTAGAGGTCATGGGTTAAGGGTGAAAGGTTTAAGGGGAACATGAGGGGAAACTTCCTCACTTGGAGGGCATTGAGAGTGCGGAACAAGCTGCCAGCGCAAGTGGGGTATGTGAGCTCGACTTCAACATTAAAGGGAAGTTTGGATAGGTACAGGAAAGATACGGGTATGGACGGCTTGGTCCCAGTGCAGTTGATGGGAGTAGGCAGTTTAGATGGTTTGGCACAGACTAGATGGACCAAAGGGCCTGTTTCGGTGCTATACTTTTCTGTGACTCTATGACACTCTCTCTCTCCCCTCTTTCGAACCTATCTCTTTGACCATTCATTTGTCTTTGTTTTTACTCTTAATTCAATCATCACTCATATACCAGGATTTAGGAAAGTGTGTTACATTAACTTTACATAAAAATTATCTTGCACAATTACACAATATTTCACTATCAAAAAAGTCTCAGGAAGTAATAGAAGATATATGGGATGCGTAGATATTGAATACAAGATTTAGATTCTGATTTGCATCTGAATATTCATATAAAATATGATTGAAAGGGGAACAGATCTCCGAAGTGTACTTGTGGAGAAACCCAAATCCTGATATCCTAACTCAATCTAATCCCTATACATCCGTCAGCCCTGTGTTTCCCCACATACTTCGGCAGACTCTAAGGCAAGGCCTACATTTTCATGCTTAATTTTATTTTCAATTCTCTCCCTATGTAACTCCTTTAAGATAATTACTTTCTACCAATTCTGAAATCTTGAACATTCCCTTTTCTAATCAGAGGACCATAAAGCTCAAATCTCATCAACAGAGATGGGGAGTATAAATTAAAGTAATTATATGAATGCAGAAATCAAAAGGGAGAATCATTAATGGTAACTGTGGAACTACTAGATTATTATAAAATGAATTTGGGTCATTAATGTCTTTTAGTTAAGGAACTGGACTCACTTTGGCCTTTTTGTGACTGCAACCCCATAACAATGTGGTTGCCGCTTAATTGTTCTTTGATTACCATGCTTTTGACTTTTGAATTCCCACAACCTGGCATTCCCTCCATTAACATCTCTTCTCCGACTTCCTACATTACAATGCTCCTGAAAACCTATCTCCTCAATCAAGTCATATTCCTCTTTATGTGGCCCAGCCTCAACTGTGTTAGATAATATTTCAATGGAGCAACTTGAGACATTTTACTGGATTGAAGATGCTATAAAAATACATATAGTTGTTGGGCACAGAAAGCACTTGAGTAGACATACCATCAGTAGCCACTCACTCAAATTCAACAAGACCAAGGAGCTGATTATTGACCGGGGGAGAAAGCCAGTTCTCATTGGGGGATCAGAAGTGGAGAGGGTCAGCAACTTTAAATTTTTTGGTGTTATCATTTCAGAAGATCTGTCCTGGGTCCAGCACGTAAGTGCCATTATGAAGAAAACATGGCAGCACCTCTACTTCCTTAGATGTTTGTGAAAATTTGGCACAACATTTAAAAGTTTGACAACAGGAATTCTGCAGATGCTGGAAATTCAAACAACACACATCAAAGTTGCTGGTGAACGCAGCAGGCCAGGCAGCATCTCAAGGAAGAGGTACAGTCGACGTTTCAGGCCGAGACCCTTCGTCAGGACTAAAGTTTGACCAACTTCTATAGATGTGTGGTGGAGAGTATGTTGGCTGGTTACATCACGGACTGGTATGGAAACACCAATGCACTTGAATGAAAAATCCTACAAAAAGTAGTGGATATGATCCAGTCAAACGCAGGTGAAGTTCTCTCCCACCACCGAGCACATCTACACAGAGCACTGTTGCAGGAAAACAGCGTCTGTCATCAAGGACTGCCACCAACCAGGTCCTGTGCTCTTTTCTCTCTGCTTCCATCAGGAAGAAACATAGAAAATAGAAAATAGGTGCAGGAGTAGGCCATTCGGCCCTTCGAGCCTGCACTGCCATTTATTATGATCATGGCTGATCATCCAACTCAGAACCCCGCTCCAGCCTTCCCTCCATACCCCCTGACCCCTGTAGCCACAAGGGCCATATCTAACTCCCTCTTAAATATAGCCAATGAACTGGCCTCAACAGTTTCCTGTGGCAGAGAATTCCACAGATTCACCACTCTCTGTGTGAAGAAGTTTTTCCTAATCTCGGTCCTAAAAGGCTTCCCCTCTATCCTCAAACTGTGACCCCTCGTTCTGGACTTCCCCAACATTGGGAACAATCTTCCTGCATCTAGCCTGTCCAATCCCTTTAGGATCTTATACGTTTCAATCAGATCCCCCCTCAATCTTCTAAATTCCAATGAGTACAAGCCCAGTTCATCCAGTCTTTCTTCATATGAAAGACCTGCCATCCCAGGAATCAATCTGGTGAACCTTCTTTGTACTCCCTCTATGGCAAAGATGTCTTTCCTCAGATTAGGGGACCAAAACTGCACACAATACTCCAGGTGTGGTCTCACCAAGGTCTTGTACAACTGCAGTAGTACCTCCCTGCTCCTGTATTCGAATCCTCTCGCTATAAATGCCAGCATACCATTCGCCTTTTTCACCGCCTGCTGTACCTGCATGCCCACTTTCAATGACTGGTGTATAATGACACCCAGGTCTCGTTGCACCTCCCCTTTTCCTAATCGGCCACCATTCAGATAATAATCTGTTTTCCTATTTTTGCCACCAAAGTGGATAACTTCACATTTATCCACATTAAATTGCATCTGCCATGAGTTTGCCCACTCACCCAACCTATCCAAGTCACCCTGCATCCTCTTAGCATCCTCCTCACAGCTAACACTGCCACCCAGCTTCGTGTCATCCGCAAACTTGGAGATGCTGCATTTAATTCCCTCATCCAAGTCATTAATATATATTGTAAACAACTGGGGTCCCAGCACTGAGCCTTGCGGTACCCCACCAGTCACCGCCTGCCATTCTGAAAAGGTCCCGTTTATTCCCACTAAGGTACAGAAGTCTTAGAACTCATACCACCAGGTTCAGGAACAGTTATTACCCCTCAGCTATCAGGCTCTTGAACCAGAGGGGATAATCTCACTCGCCTCATCAGAGAAACTATGGACTCTTTGTCAAGGACAGTTCATCTCATATTCTCAAAATTCATTGCTTACTTATTTATTATTATTATTTCTATTTTGCATTCAAACAGTTTGCTGTCTTTTGCAGACTGGTTGATATCTGTTCTGTTGGATGCAGTCTTTCATTTATTCTATTATGTTTCTTGGAGTTATTTTCTATTTTCGCATGAAAACAAATCTAAGAGTTGTATATGGTAAATATATGTACTTTGATAATAAATTTACTTTGAACTTTATTAGGTACATCAAGACACCTGCTTGTTTTTTATGCAGATATCTAATCAGCCAATCATGTGGCAACAACTCAATGCAAAAAAGCATGCAGAGATGGTCAAGAGGTTCAGTTGTTGTTCAGACCAAACATCAGAATAGAGAAGAAATGTGATCTGTCACTTTGATTGATTGATCGATGGTGTTAGACAGGGTGGTTTGATTATTTCAGATCTCCTGGGATCCTAGATCTTCACACATGATAGTCTCTGGAGTTCACAGAGAATGATGCAAAAAAACAACAAAAAAAATCATCCTGTAAGCATCAGTCTGTGGGTGAAAGCACCCTATTAATGAGAGAGGTCAGAGGAGAATGGCCAGACTGGTTCAAGCTGACAGGAAGGAAACAGTAACTCAAATAACCATGTGATAGAACTGTGGTGTGCAGAAGAGCATCTCTGAACGTACAGCACATCGAAATTTGAAATGGATGAGTACAACAGCATACGAGGAATGTTTGATAGCTCTGGGCCTGTACTCAATGGAATTCAGAAGAATGGGTGGGGGGCATCTCATTGAAACCTATCAAATCTTGCTAGGCCATGATAGAGTGGACAGGATGTTTCCTATAGTGGGAGAGTCTAAGACAAGAGGACACAGCCTCAGAACAGTGGGACATCCATTTAGAACAGAGATGAGGAGGAATTTCTTTAGCCAGAGAGTGGTGAATCTGTGGAACTTGTTGCCACAGGTGGCTGTGGAGGCCAAGTCATTGGGTATATTTAAGACGGAGCTTGATAGTCTTGATTAGTCAGGGCATGAAAGGATACGGGGAGAAGGCAGGAGATTGGGGCTGAGGGGGTAATAGATCATCCATGATGAAATGAGGGAGCTTAATGGGTGAAATAGCCTAATTCTACTCTTATATCTTATGGTCTTATGGTCTAGGACCATGAAAATATACTTAGTGGCCACTTTATTAGGTACAGGAGGTTCCTAATAATGTGGCCTCTGAGTGTATGTGAAAAGTGCTGTCATATAGACAACTGAAATCGATGCACAGGCCTGAAAGGGTTAAGGGTCCAGCAAATACCAATATAAAGGACTATATAGTCATGATAATTAGTTCATGTCTAAATACAGGGTTTTATGATAGAGCTGGTAATGGCTCCATTATCCAAGCATACCAATTAAACAGAGTTTCCTTTTGCACAATGGTAATTAACCAAAAAGCTCTTAGAGGAAAAAAATAATGCTGTTTCAGGATGGCTGTTCAAAGAGCCATTACAATCCTGAAGCTGAATTTAAACCAATTACCCCAATTTCTTATAACCAGCTTCGATAATGGACTATTGGAAATCTTTATGTTCCTATTCGGAGCATGTAAGTTGACAGAGGTGGGAAAAATCACCAAAAACTGTGTTTATAAGGAAGTACTGTCATCAGACAGCAGAATGGCAGGGCAGACTGACTTGGCTCTCCCTTCTCCACAGGGTCTGGAGTGAATCCTGCACTCAAAACATTTACAAAGGGGCACCAGAACTGTACTTTCACTTCTGACCTGTGAAAGGTGTCAGAGGTCAGCAGTATGGCTTTGATATGCTCGGCCTGGTGCAATGGCACTGTCCTAAAGCCATGAGCAGCCCTGAAAGACTCTGGGGATCAGGATGCCTCAAGTTACCTCACTCAGAGCTAGACCAGGACAAAAAACAATTTAGACATATGCTCCACTGTCCTTTCCTGGGATGCTGATGTCATTATGCCTGCTGACTTAATCACGGGAGGTTAAAGGACTTGCAGTAACCAGTGGTGTGCCTCAGGGGTCTGTTCTGGGAACCCTACTCTTCATGATGTTTATAAATTACCTGGATGAGGAAGTGGAGGGATGTGTTAGTAAATTTGCTGATGACACAAAGGTTGAGGGAGTGTGGAGGGCTGTCAGAGGTTACAGTGGGACACTGATAGGATGCAAAACTGGGCTGAGAAGTGGCAGATGGAGTTCAACCCAGCTAAGTGTGAGGTGGTTCATTTTGGTAGGTCAAGTGTGATGGCAGAATATAGTATTAATGGTAAGACTCTTGGCAGTGCGGAGGATCAGAGGGAGCTTGGGGTCTATGTCCATAGGACACTCAAAGCTGCTATGCAGGTTGAAGCTGTGGTTAAGAAGGAATATGGTGCATTGGCCTTCATCAACTGTGAGATTGAGTTTAAGAGCTGAGAGGTAATGTGCAGCTATATAGGGCCCTGGTCAGACCCTCCTTGGAGTACTGTGCTCAGTTCTGGTCGCCTCACTATAGGAAGGATGTGGAAGCCATAGAAAGGGTGCAGAGGACATTTACAAGGATGTTGCCTGGATTGGGGTGCATGCCTTATGAGAATAGGTTGAGTGAACTTGGCCTTTTCTCCTTGGAGTGACGGAGGATGGGAGGTGACCTGATAGAGTTGTATAAGATGATGAGAGGCATTGATGGTGTGGCTAGTCAGAGGCTTTTTCCCAGGGCTGAAATGGCTAACCTGAGAGGGCACAGTTTTAATGTGCTTGGAAGTAGGTACAGAGGGGATCTCAGGAGTAAGTTTTTTTTATCAGAGAATGGTAAATATGTGGAATGGGCTGCCGGCAACTGTGGTGGAGGCAGATACAAGAGACTCCTGGATAGGTACATGAGGCTTAGGAAAATAGAGGGCTGTGGGTAACTCTAGGTAATTTCTAAAGTAAGTACAGTATTGTGGGCCGTAGGGCCTGTATTGTGCTGTAGGTTTCCTATGTTTCTAGAATCGTGTATAAGATCAAAGCAGGAAGGATTGCAGTTCTAGTCTCCCCAGAATAGAAGGTTGTGAGGACTTTGGAGAGGGTTTACCAGGATTCTGCCTGGATTAGAAGGTGCAAGCTATCAGGAGAGGTTGGACAAACCTAAATTGCTTTCTCTGAATCATTGACGGCTGAGGGGAGAGTTGATAGAAGTTTATAAGATTATGAGAGTCTCAGATAAGGTAAGTAGCAGTGGAGTATTTGACCATGGATAATTTATTTTCCCTTTCAACCCCGTTCCCAACCCATTATTTATTTATTGAGACACAATGTGGATTGGACCCTTCCAGCACTTTGAGCCGCACCACCCAGTGGTCCCTAACTTAACCCCAACCTAATTATGAAACAAATTACAAAGCCCAATTGACCTACCAAGTGGTACATCTTTGGACTGTGGGAGGAAACCAGAGCACCCGAAGGAAACCCACATGTGACAGGGAGGACATATGTCTCCTAGAGACAGTGGCAGGAAGGTAATGGTATGATCTTTGATGCCCTTACTTATTAAGTTCCTCTCAACCTCTGCTTTTAAATATACCCAATGTCTTCTAAGTTTCAATGTTTCAAAGTGCATTTATTATCAAAGTATGTATAAATTATACAACCTTGAGATTTGTTTGCTTATCAGGCAGTTGCAAAGCAAGGAACCCGAAAGAGCCCAATTAAGAAAATAAGACCACCTCCCCCCACCCCCCAAAGTACCCACAGAGAAAGAGAAAAAAAACGCAAAACGAATCATATAAACAATAGAAGCGAGCAAATACAACAGCATTCTGAACCAAATTGCGGCCTTAGATCCAAATTCCCCGAGCAGCCCGGAGTAGGCCTAAAGCCTCGGTATTCAGTTCATCATATCAGCGTGGAAGATCACCGCAAAGTTCGCAGACACGAAACACAGCAGCTAGGGGCAGTCTCACAGCCTTCGTGTCGTGAAGAGAGGAGCCCAAGTCTATCTGGGCTCCACGTCTCTCTGTGGCAATGAATTCCACAGATTCACCACCCTCTGGCTCTGTAAAGATTGGTTCTACATGTTTTAAAATGTGACGAGGAATTGAATCTAGTTAAGTAAATTAACAACTAGCATAATTAATCATGCAGTGGCTGGATTTTACCAGGCTTTGCCAACATTTATCCATATAGACACCTGTACATCTGGGATATTGCAAGTGTATCTGAAAGTGCTTATTCTGAATTTACTGATTCCTGCTGGTAATTCTGCAGACCCACTCTACTACGTGGACTGAACACCTGCTGGAATCTGTGGTTTGGATCTGGTGGAGATCCCTGGCTGTATTTGCTTGAACAGGTAATGTGTACATCTGAAGAAGAAAGGCAAGTTGGGATTTTTAAATTTATTTTTTATTTTATCTTTTGTTGACATACAGTGTGGAAAGAGCTTTTCCGGTCCTTCAAGCCACGTCACCCAACAATTCCCTGATTTTAATCCTAGCCGAATGCAGGACAATTTACAATAATCAATTAACCCATCAACTGGTACGTCTTTCGACTGTGGGAGGAAACCCAGAAGAAACCCATGTGGTCACGGGGAAAGCGTACAAACTACTTACAAGCAACGGCAGGAATTGAACCTGAGTTGCCGGTACTGTAAAGTGTTGTGCTAATCACTATGCCACTCTGCTGCATTTTGTAACTGTTTGCTGGATTGCTTCTCATGATAAAAAAACAGTTTCAAGAGCTTCTTTTTAAAAACAACTTTAACATCCTTTTCTAACTTCTTAACTTTTTTTGATCATTTCATTTTAATTTCTTTAATGATATTTTGGCAATGATTTGCTAAGGTCAAGGTGCAGGGTGATATAGGGGTGTTCTGAACTTTAAAAAATGCTTGACGGTGCTGATGGATGACAAAATTTGGGGTGTCATGGCCTTGTGATCTATCAGGAATGTCTGAAAGGGTTTCATTGGTAAGGTTTGTTCTTGTGCATTTAGAGCAGGGGTTCCCAATCTGGGGTCCACAGACCCCTCGGTTAATGGTCGGGGTCCATGGCACAAAAAAGGTTGGGAACCCCTGATTAAGACTATCGAAGCACTTTGTACGATGACTGGGACCTCACTGGGTAGCACGCAGCATAGCTGTTAGAGTAATGCCTGTGCAATTACATATTGATTAAATAAAAGCATGCACGTGGGAGGTGGCTTTAACTGATGTATTCACATTGCAGTGAGAGAGAGAGAGAGAGATCAATATGCATGCATAGACAACAGATCAATACTCATGTGTAGTCTACAGTCCAGACGTAGTGCTAAGGGAAATAACTGCTTTAAAAGAAATAGATCCATACATTACACTTCCTCCCCCTTTGGAGCAATGTAATATAAAAGTGTATATGTACAAAATATTCAATTTCTCTTTCATAAACCCATATTCCAAATAAGCATGCTTTCACAATAACAGTCCATAACCAACTTCACAGTTCTGAAGATTCAGGTTTTGGGTGATGATCTGTTATTTTCAAGATTGCGCCTCTAGACCTGTGCAGTGGCAGCAGTTTGGCAAGTGTCTTGTCAACAATAATGTTCTTATAGCATCTCTAGACCTGTGGAGTGGCATCAGGTTTGGTCGGTGTCTTGTCTAAGTCAATGTTCTCGGTTTCTGGTGTCATGTTGCTGTCAGTGGCATGTTCCTCACAGAGAGGTAAGTCCATTGGCTGTAATGCGTCTGTCTTGTTAGATGGAATCAACTCAAGTGTGTTCTTCAGTTGAGCATCCAGTACCTGGTCCACATGATGTCTCCATGTATGATCTCCAACATCCACTGTGTACATCAGTGGTCCAGTTCTTGTTGTTCTCCTTCTGGGTGTCCATGTATCTTCTCGGTAATCATGTGTTAGGATTTCTTGTCCAACCTCAATGCTCCTTGTTGCTCCACTTGGTAACTAGTTGAAATGTTAATTCTGCACTTCCCTCTGTAAGCCTAGTTTCAGGAGGTCTCTGTGAGATCTCAGATTCCTGATCATGAAGGTGTTTGATTTGTCATTGCATGAACAGAATTCTGATATGCTAAAAGGAAATTGTCCACCTTGTGCAGTAGAGAAATGTCCTCCTTGTCCATAGCTTTAATGGACTTCTTGAATGTTTGGATAAACCTTTAGGCTAATCTATTCATTGCTGGGTGGTGAGAAGCTGACTTGAAATGTCTGATGCCATTTTTCTTTGTGAACAATCAGAATCCTTCTGACATGTATCATGGTCTGTTGTCACTCACAATTTGTTCTGGTAAGTCATCTCTGGCAAAGATAGGCCTCAGGGCGGAGACAGTCTTTGCTGACGTGGTTGACTTCATTGATATAATTTCTGGCCACTTTGAATGAGCATCCACAGCAATCAGAAATATGGAGTCCATGAATGGCCCAGCGAAGTTCATAGGTACTCTTTGCCATGGTGATGACAGCCACTCCCACAGGTCTAACTGTGCCTGTGGGGGTGCATTTTGAACCTTGTGGCATCCCAAACAGCTTTTGGTCAATTCTTCAATTTGTTTATCTAGTCCTGGCCACCACATGTAGCTCTGGGTGAGACGCTTCATCTTGTCTATCCCGCGGTGTCCTTCAGGAGATTTTCTAACACTCTGGTGCACAGCTTAGACGGAACCACAACACGAGATCCACACATCAGCGATCTTTGACACACCAACAGTTGGTCTCACCTCACTGAGAACTCTGGAAACATAGGGTTACCAAGAGCCGGCCATCCTTGCATGGTGATGTCATAGACTTTTGACTTGTTTCTCTTTATATTTCTGAATTTGTTACTGTCATCTGGTCCATCAATGTGGTGTGGAACACTTCTGCTGGGTCACAGTATGAAACTTTTTGTCTTCAGTTGCCAATAGTAGAAGAACTGACAAGTCATCAGTGTGCTGTGTTGTTTGGTACCCTTCAACCCTATGTCATAGAGTGGGCTCCTAGGAACAGTGCCCAACGTTGTAACCGGGTAGCTGTCATCACTGAAATCCCCTTCCTAGAACTGAAAATGAACACAACGGGCTGGTGATCTGTCACCAGCGTAAACTTTTGTCCATAGAGGTAGTGGTGGAAGTTCTTTATTCCCCATATTAGACTAAAGGCCTCTCGGTCGTTCTGTGCATAGTTGTGTTCTGTGCTCATCAGTGATCTTGAAACAAATGCAATCGGACTTCCAGATCTATCTTTCATAATGTGTGAAAAATTGGCTCCAATGCCATAAGGGGATGCATCGGTCATCAATCTGATTGGCAGAGATGGATCATAATGGGTGAGCAGTTCATCTGATGTTATTAGTCTTCTTGTTTCCTTAAATGCTCTTTCACATCTTTCTGACCATTCCCACTTTGCTCCTGTCTGCAACAGTGCATTCAATGGGTGCAGCACTGTAACAGTGTTTGAGAGAAACCGGTGGTAGTCGTTTACAAGGCCCAAGTATGACCTGATTGTGACACATTTTCCAGTTTGGGTGCCTGTAGCACTGCTTCAATCTTCTCTTGTGACCTGCTTGTCAATGACATGTCCACAATATGAGATTTCATTCTTGAAAAACTCGCATTCTCTCTCTTTGCATTCAGACCATACTCACTCAGCCTGGTAAGCATTTTGTCTGTGTTCTGGAGGTGCTCTTCATCATTTTTGCCAGTCACGATGATGTCATCAAGGCATCATTGTGTTCCTAGGATATCTTGGAGCACTTGGTCTATTGATCTTTGCTAAATTGCTGGAGCTGATGTGATGCCAAAGACAAAATGATTATACTGGAACTGTCCCTTGTGAGTGTTGAGTGTGAGGAATTTCCTGCTTGGCCCTCAATCTCCATTTGAAGATAAGCTTGGACAAGTCAATCTTTGAAAACCTCTCCCCACCTGCCAAAGATGTAAAAAATGTCTTCTATTTGTGGCAGGGAACACTGAACAGTACGCAGCACCGGGTTGATGCTCACCCTGAAATCCCCACGTATGCAAATGGCTCTGGCCTTCCCTTCCTTGATCACTGGGACAATGGTTGTGGCCCAATTGCTCCACTCAACCTTGGAGAGAATTCTAGATGTCTCCAAGCCCTGATGTTCAGCATCCACTTAAGGACATAGTGCGTAAGGCACTGGATGCACTTTATGGAATCTTGGTGTTTCTGATTCATTCGATTCAATTCTGGCCTTCATGCCTTTGAGTTTACCAGTCCCCTTCTCAAACACCTCCTCGTTAGCATTAAGCAGCTGTGCCAGTCTCTGGTTAATGCTACCACTTGGGCTGCTGTTGCCTGCTGATGCCACATTGAGAGCTCTGATTCAGCGCCAGTCTAGTTGGACTTTTCTCAACCATTCACATCCGAAAAGTGCTGACCCTCCACTTTTCAACACATGAGGCTCTGACTGCTGTGTTTAGCTTCCATATGTCACATTTGCTTTCAGTTAGCCTTTGGAAGACTCTTTTTCACCTGTGTAGGTTTTTAGCATCACTGAGGTCTTTTCTAATAGTAGCTTAGAAAACAGTCTGTTGTAGTCAGCCTCTGGAATTACAGACAAAGCTGACACTGTATTCAGCTCCATTTTCAGTCTTACACCAGACTATTGTGATCCAGATGATTTTGTGATCTGCTTCAGCAATACTATGCAGTTCTCAGCATGACAGCTCACCTTTGTCAGATTCTGTTTCACATTTGTTCACTTTATGCCTTTGCTTAGCATTGTGTTTGAAACTTCTCACTCGGTTGTGCTTTTTGACTTCCTTGCACACTCTCTCTATGTGACCTTCTCTGTGACACTTTCTGCAAACTTTTTCTTTTGAAGCAACAGTCATTTGCATCATGGGAGAATTTACCACATCGATACCATTTTAAACTTTTTGTACCATTCAGGGACATTTTTTACATTTCACATTCTAACCTCTTTTTTTGGTAGTTCTGCTGCATCCTTTGCTGCAGTCTCTAACGATATTGCGATGGTCAAAGCCCGTTCTGAAGTTAGGTCTCCTTCTGGCTCTTTTGAGTGTTTTGACTATGCATGCCATATACAAGCCTGTCCCTTAATGCATCAGAAAGTCCGACTCTAAAGTCACAGTAGTGGGAAATTTGCACAGTCCTGCAATCTATTTAGAAATGCTTTCATCCTTTGACTGGTTCCTTTTGTAAAATGCAACCTTTCAACCATTGCCAGCAGTTTTGGGCTCAAGTGATTTTGTAAAATACAATGATTTTATCAAATGTCTTGCTGTCTGGCTTTTCAGATGTTACAAAGTTGCGTAAGAGACTGTACGTTCTTGCACCCAGTAAGCTAAAAGAGTGGGAGCTTTCTTTTGCTCCTCCACGTCAATCGCCTTATAATACAGTTCAACCCTCTTGATATAGCAAATATATCAACTTTCCTGTCTGAAGCCAACGCCACGTTATTTTCACTTTAAGTTTGCTATTTGGACCTTTCACTGTGTACCATGCAGTGTACTCATGTGTCCCTTTGTTAGTACCCGTGACCGCCTTCTCTCTTACTGTTTCGTCCCGCAACTGTCAGTGTAGTTCATGATATTTTCTGACATTCAGGTTTGTACTCATCGCCAATTTGTTGTGTCTGTGCAAGTACATATCAATTAAATAAAAGCATGCATGCGGGTGATGGCTTTAACTGGTGTATTCACGTTGCAGTGAGAGAGAGAGAGAGTGAACAATGCGCATGCGTAGACAGCAGTCCACATGTAGTGCTAAGGGGAGCCATGCCCTAAAAGAAATGGATCCGTACATCACAGTAAGTGCCTTGCTTTCACTGATCAGGGTTCAATTCCTGCCAGTGCCTGTAAGGAGCTTGCACATTCTCCCTGTGACCACATGGTTTTCCTCTGGCTGATCTGGTTTCCTCCCGCATTTCAAAGATGTACGGCTAGAGTTAGTGAGTTGTGGGCATCCTCTGTTGACGCTGGAAGCATGGTGACACTTACTGGCTGCTCAGCACACCACTCGCTAGTGTGATTCGATGCAAATGATGCATTTCTCTGTACGGTCAGTGGCCACCTTTTAGGTACACCTGTATACCTGCTCATTAATGCAAATATTTAACCAGCCAAACGTGTGGTAGCAACTCAATAAATAAAAGCATGCAGACATGGTCAAGAGGTTCAGTTGTTCAGACCAAACATCAGAATGGCTAAGAAATGTGATCTAAGTAACTTTGACAGCAGAATGATTGTTGGTGCCAGCTGGGGTGATTTGAGTATCTCAGAAACTGCTGATCTTCTGGGGTTTTCACACACAAGAATCTCTAGAGTTTACAGAGAATAGTGTGAAAAACTAGAAAAAGATCCAGTGAGCAGCAGTTTTGTGAGCAAAAATGGCTTGTTAATTAGATTGGTTAGAAGAGAATGTGTAAGAGGACAGGTGTTAGTTGTATAAGATGATGAGAGGCATTGATTATGTGGATAGTCAGAGGATTTTTCCCAGGGCTGAAATTGCTAACATGAGTGGGCACAGTTTTAATGTGCTCGGAAGTAGGTACAGAGGAGATGACAGGGGTAAGTTTTTTACGCAGAGAGTGGTGAGTGCGTGGACTGGGGCTGCCAGTGATGGTGGTGGAGGTGGATACAATAGGGTCTTTTAAGAGACTCTTGGATAGGTACATGGAGCTATGGGTAACCCTAGGTAATTTCTAAAGTAAGTACATGTTCGGCACAGCATTGTGGGCCGAAGGGCCTACGCTCTGTCCGCCAGAGAAAGCAGGATCTCCCAGTGGCCACACATTTTAAGTCCATGTCCCATTCCCATTCTGATATGTCTATCCACGGCCTCCTCTACTGTAAAGATGAAGCCACACTCAGGTTGGAGGAACAACATCTTGTATTCCGTCTGGGTAGCCTCCAACCTGATGGAATGAACATTGACTTCTCAAGCTTCCGCTAATGTCCCACCTCCCCCTTGTACCCCATCCATTATTTATTTATATACACACATCTTTTTCTTTCTCTCCTTTTTCTCACTCTGTCCCTCTCACTATACACCTTGCCCATCCTCTGGGCTTTCTCCCCCCTCCCCCTTTTCTTTCTCCCTGGGCCTCCTGTCCCATGATCCTCTCATATCACTTTTGCCAATCACCTGTCCAGCTCTTGGCTCCATCCCTCCCCCTCCTGTCTTCTCCTCTCATTTCAGATCTCCCCCCTCCCCTCCCCCTCCCACTTCCAAATCTCTTACTAGCTCTTCTTTCAGTTAGTCCTGACGAAGGGTCTCGGCCCGAAACGTCGACTGTACCTCTTCCAATAGATGCTGCCTGGCCTGCTGCGTTCACCAGCAACTTTTATGTGTGTTGCTTGAAATTCCAGCATCTGCAGATTTCTTCGTGTTTGCCTGTATTGTGCTGTAGTTTTTCTATGTTTCTATGTTTCTATGTCTATGAGAATGGCCAGACTGTTTCATGCTGACAGGAAGGCAGCAGTACTCAAATAATCACGTGTTACAGAGGTTGTGTGCAGAAGAGCACCTCTGAATGCACAACATGTTGAATCTTGAAATGGATGGTCCGTGGCAGCAGAAGACCACAAAAATACTGTACCTTAAATAGCCCCTTTATTAGGTGCAGGAGTCACCTGATAAAGTGGCAAATCGGTATATATTTTAATGTTTCAATGTACAAATAAAAGGATAATCAGAATTCATCTAATCTCAGTGATTGAATCTAGCGGAGAAAGTTCTCACTGACTGTACCTGAGATAAATCAAAGTCAACGGGGTATTAGAGTGTTGCTGAGAATGTTGAAATTGGGGTATTATGCCAAGCACAGTGATGTGTAAGGTACAATTGGAATGATGGTGCAGCCTCACTTGATCCAACCCTCATATCCCATCTTTCTCCTAGCACCCAGCTACAGAGAGAACACCAGAGCTAAGACACATTAGACTGGGCAGCCCACAGGTGAGCTGACAACATTTTTTTTCATGCGTTGATTTGCTACGATCAATGTGTGAAAGGATACCATTATTAACATCAAAACATAGAAAACCTACAGCACAATATAGTCCCTTCGGCCCACGATACTATGCCGAACATATACTGTACTTACTTTAGAAATTACCTAGGTTTACCCAGGGCCCTCTATTTTTCTAACCTTCATGTACCTATCCAGGAGTCTCGTATCCGCCTGCACCACTGTCGTCGGCAGCCCATTCCATGCACTCACCGCCCTCTGCGTGGAAAAAACTTACCCCTGACTTCTCCTTTGTACCTACTTCCAAGCACCTTAAAACTGTGCCCTCTCGTGCTAGCCATTTCAGCCCTGGGAAAAATCCTCTGACTATCCACACGATCAATGCCTCTCATCATCTTATACAATTATATAGTGCAGGCAAACAGTATTATTAGTTTGGTCAGAAAAGGTCATCTTGGATGTGATGAGCCAAACGTCCTAATTCTGTGCAGTACACCATACAACTCCATAACTCTATTGGAATAGACAGCCTGAAGGAATAGTGGGAGTGAATTGAACAGTTATATCCAAAGTGGATTTAGCTAAATATTTGTAAACTAAATAAATAAGAGGACAAGGAGACAATGGAGACAATTAGAGGGTTGATAGGGGCACTGAGAGTGGGGTATTGTGCCAAGCACAGTGGGGGGTGGTGAGGTAAATTGCAGCATGATTCCATCAAGTCTGCTCCACACAAGATTGTTGCAGCTTAAAAATCTTCTTGTTCTATCCCTCCATTACCATTGAGACCCCTGAATTATCCAGAAAATGGGAAATATTAATTCCTTAGCTTTGGATTTTCCTGGCAAAGTCACATTTATCAGCCTTCTGGAAAGATTGCTACCATGTTATTTGACACAACTCAATGGCTTGCTAATTTTTTTCAAGAGAGGAGTTATGTCTTTTGATGTAGGACAGGAGACACCTAGATCAAAGTGATTTAGAATGGAAGATCTCATCCCTGAAGGAGCACTGATGAATTGTTTTGATAATAATTCAATACCTTCACTTCCAGATTTTGTGAGGCACGCAAGAGAAAGAATTAAGAAAACCACAGATTTTTTTTAGTTGGTCAGGCAGCATCCATGTAAAGAGAACCAGTTAACTTTTTAGACCCTAGCCTTCATCAGATCTGAGCAAGAGGAAAACAAGTTAGTCAAGGCAGCACAGAAGGTGGGGGAGAGTCATTGATGGTACAAAGGGAACTTCTGCCAAAGGATGAAATACACTCAGTGGCCACCTTATTAGATACAGGAGGTACCTAATAAAGTGGCAACTGTATGTTCATCGTCTTCTGCTGTTGTAGCCCATCTACTTCAAGATTTAAAAATGCAAACACGAGGAAATCTGCAGATGCTGGAAATTCAAGCAACACACACAAAATGCTGGTGGAACACTGTGATATACTGCGTTCAGTGCTCCCGGTGCAGTCTCCTATATATTGGTGAGACCCGATGCAGACTGGGAGACCGTTTTGCTGAACACCCATGCTCTGTCCAGCAGAGAAAGCAGGATCTCCCAGTGGCCACACATTTCAATTCCACGTCCCATTCCCATTCTGATATGTCTATCCATGGCCTCCTCTACTGTCAAGATGAAACCACATTCAGGTTAGAGGAACAACACCTTATTTTCTGTCTGGGTAGCCTCCAAACTGATGGCATGAACACTGACTTCTCTAACTTCAGTTAATGCCCCTCTTCCCTTTCTTACCCCATCCCTTATTTATTTGTTTGTTTGTTTGTTTATTTATTTATTTATTATTTTTTCCTTTTTTTTCTCTCTCTCTCTCTTTTTTCTCTCTCTGTCCCTCTCACAATAACTCTTTACCTTCTCTCCATCTTCCTCTGGGCTCCCCTCCCCCTTTCTTTCTCTCCAGGCCATCCGTCCCATGATCCTCTCCCCTTTCCAGCCTTGTATCCCTTTTGCCAATCAACTTTCCAGCTCTTACCTTCATCCCTCCCCACCCCCCCCATCTTCTCCTATCACTTCGGATCTCCCCCTCCCCCTCCCACTTTCAAATCTCCTACTATCTCTTCTTTCAGTTAGTCCTGACGAAGGGTCCCGGCCCGAAACGTCGACTGTACCTCTTCCTATAGATGCTGCCTGTCCTGCTGCATTCGACCAGAATTTTGCGTGTGTCACTTCAAGATTTGATGAGTTGTTCTTCGTCACACCACTGTTGTAAGTTGTGTTTATTTGCGCAACTGTTGCCTTCCGTCAGCTTGAGCTGGTCTGGCCATTTTCCTCTGTTTCCCCTCTCTTTAACAAGGCGTAATTATGCATAGAACTGCTACCCACTGGATGTTTATTGTTTACCGCACTATTCTCTGTAAACTTGAGAGACTCTTTGTGTGAAAATCCCAGGAGATCAGCAGTCTCTGAGATACTCAAATCACTCTGTTTGGCATCAACTATTATTCCACAATCAAAGTCACTTAGATCACATTTCTTCCCCATTCTGATGTTTGGTCTGAACAACAACAAAACCTCTTGACCATGTCTGCATGCTTTCAAGCTGTCATGTGATTGGCTGATTAGATATTTGCATTAATGACCAGGTGTACAGGTGTACCCAATAAAGTGGCCACTGAGTTTATTGTTACACTTAAGGATTTATTGGGATTAAAATATCTTTCCTTACTTTATGTGGTGCTGCTCACATAGTAGCAAAAGAGCTGAGAAGATGGAAATCTGGAGTTATTTGCTGAAATCGTTGGTAATAGTAACAGGGCACAAGGTCAAATTAGAAATAGATTTTTGATCAATGACAAATCTCTTTACAAGAAGATGTCACACAACATTGCTTAGAGAACATATTGAAGTGTGACATCTGGAACGTGACAAGAAAGAATGTTTCCAGTGAATGTATGCAATATGTTATGAGTTTAACTATAAATAGATGTATTTTGGGCTTGCAAGTTTACAGTTGTATTTATCAAACTTACATGATGGAAGTTCTGCATTCTGCCTATGTATACATGTTAAAAAAGTGTTTAGACCAATTTTCCTAATTAACATCACTACAAAGAGCAAACAGAAGGTTTTAGAATAAAGATTCTTGACCATTAGAAGGATAAATCACTAATATCTAACATTATTTTCCTCAGTGTCAGTGGGGTGAATTCATGCCCATGATTCTTCATTATAGAGTCACATTGTTAGACACAGAAATGGCCCTTCTGCCCATCACATCCATGTTGCCCATATACGCAAATCCCATTTACCTGGGCATTAAGCCATTAAGATTTGTGTCTTGTCTATTTCACCGCCTGCCAAAATCCCTTTTAAACTAGTCTAACTGCATCTGATTTCACCATCTAATCTGCCAGTGAGTCCACCTATCAACCAGCCTTAATGTGAAATAATTTCCTCTCAAATCCCAAATCTCAAATTTCCTCTCAAATCAAGTTTTTGATACTTCTTCCATTGGAAATGTGCTGACTATCTACTCTGTCTATAAGTTTTATAGTTTTGTATACATTGATCAGGTTACCCCTCAGCTCCTTTGGTCCAGGGAAAGTAATCCCAGTTTATCCAATGTCTCCCCATAATTAAAGTCCTCCAATCTAGGCAATGTCCTGCTCAACCTCCTTTGCGTTCTCTCCCATACACGTCTTTCCTAATGTGTGGTTACCAGAACTGCACACAATACTCCAAGCGTGATCTCACCAATGTTTTGTAAAGTTCAAGTACAAATGTATTGTCATTCAAACATACACATGTATACAGCTAAACCTAACAGCGTTCCTCTGGGGCCAAATTGTAAAATAGAGTCTCATCACACACAGCACATATTCTGTAGTTACGATCCAGCACAAAATAATATTAGCATGACTTCCTGAAGATTGACAGGTTGACATTAAGTGTGAGGTGCATGCTTATGTAAGACACTATAATGTTACTGACACTATTATAATAAAACAAGCAATCGTAAAAATATGTGAAACAGCAGCAATAACAGATGAAAAGCAACCAGTGTAGGGTGAGTGTGTCTGTGAGGGGGATGGGGCATATAAAGTTGCAATATAACATCCCCGCTTATATTTAAAATATTCTGACCTATGAAAGCTAGCTTGCCATATGGCTCCACTGCCATTCGGCATACTTTGCCACTTTCAGGTCTTGGACCCCAAAGTCCCTCTGTTCACTAACATTCTTTGGTGCCCCCACCATTTACTGCATATATCCTACCCTGTTTGACTTTCTAAAATGTATCACTCACACTTGTCAAGATTAATTTTCATCTGCCATTGCTCTGCCCAACTTTCCATCTAATCTATATCTTGCTGTAAGCTTGAGACAACCTTCCTTGTTATCCATAATGCCACCAGCTTCTGTGTCATCTGCAAACTTACTCATCTTACTTCCTACATTCACAGCCAACATGGAAGGGTTTGAAGTCAAGGATAACAGTTACTTTTAACCAGGAGTCAAATCAAACACAGCACCCAATACTGATTCCTGTGGTACGCCACAGGCGACAGTAATGCCTTGTGTAAATGAAACACAACCTGCATTCATTTGCAATCACTCACTGGAACAATAAACATTTCCTAACTATTTGTGCTACCTTCATGCTGTAGTTTTGTGAATCATATGTTGGGACACCAGATCCTTCTGCATTTCTGAGCGCTGCACTCTCAAAGTTCAAAGTATATTTATTATCGAAGTACACATATGACACCATTTTGCAGACATTCTTAATAAATCCATAATAGAATCAATGAAAGTTCACACAAACTTGGTCATTCAAACTGTGCAAATACAAAAAGAAAAAAAAAGAAAAAATAAATAAATATTGAGAACATGAGAAGCAGAGTTATTGGAAATGGGAACACAGGTTTTGGAAAAATGTCATCTCTCATCATTTACGTAAAATGTTTCTTTTATATTTCACCTGCTAAGGGGACCAGTTTCACATTTCCCCACTTTACACTTCATCAGTCAGATCTTTGTCCATCTACTGAACTCTCAGTATCATTTTGCAGTCTCTTATGAACTCTTCACAATTTACTTTCCTGCCTGTCTTCATCTTCTCAGAAAATTCAGCAAGCAACCCATCAGTGTCTTCATGCAAATTATGCATGTAAGGTGTAAAATATTGAGGCTACAGCACTGTGGCATACCACTCATCACATCTTGCCAACAGGTCAGGAACTCATCTGTGTCTAATCACTGTCACCTGTATTAACCAACCTCTTCTCCATTCATACCAATATGTTATCTGCTATCTAACAATTTTAACTGTCCACAACAACCTGGGATAGAACAAGTGGCCAGCACTGTGAGATGAACGCAACTGAAATCTCCCTTTTGATTTTGTGTTTTATATTCTGTGATTTTGTTTGATTTTTTTTTGCCATTTCTGCATTTATTGCGCGTAGAGGGAGGGGGGTTTGATGTTGATGTTTTTCTTTGAAAGAGTTGGTTCCACGAGGTCTCTTCTTCTGTAGGGAATATGAATTTCAGGGTTGTAAACTTCATACATGCATTAATAATAAATGTACTTTGAATCTTTGAACATACTTAAAGTGGCAGTGGAGTTGCAGTTAAAGTCATGTTGGAAATTATTATTATCTCACAGTCAGTAATGGCTCACTAACCACCCAGGACTGAAGACACTATCTTCGAATTCCAAAGATCTGAAACTGCAGTGAGTAAAGATCAGCCCTATCATGAATCTGTTTACACTGCTCAGGCAGTATCAGATGCAACCATAGATGAAATTTTCATTTTAGTTTTATTACGGCATCAGATTTACTCTCAGTTGTGCATCAAAGTAAGTTGTTGTGTTCATCAGTGGGCATCATGGACAGTGCCAATAAGCTGACTCATCACTCTCTCCCAGATAAGCAAGATCATGTAGGCAGATGGGAATGGAGATTCGGAATGAAGATTACGGAGAAATTTAAGGAGCCAAGCTGATAAGACACAATATGCTCGACTTGATCATTTCTCATTTAATTGGAGCTGGGTTTATTTTGTTGATCATTCTAAAAAAAATCGCATTGGAAATCTGGAATTACTTTTGCCTTTCGACTCCATCCAGCTGAGCTGAATCCTGACCTCAGGTGCTGTATATATGCACATTCTCTCTAAGACTACATAGGTTTCTTGAGGGTTCTCTGGTCTCCTCCCATCTTCCAAAGACATGTGGGTTGATACGGAGTTGATGAGATTTTGAGGAGAATAAGATGGGATGAGTGTGAGGGGTAGTGTAAAGGGTTATTAATAGTCTGTGAGACAATGGATGAGTGTCTGCACTGTATACTTCTATGACTCTGAAGAAATTCCCCCAGTACTTCGTGTGTGTTGCTCAAGATTTCCAGCATCAGCAGAATCTCTTCTATTTATACCTCTATAACAAATGCAGTACTTTATCAATGCCTTCCTTAAATAAGCAGCATGATAAGTTCAAAGTACGTTTATTATCAAATTATGTATACGTTACACAACCTTAAGATTCATCAACTTACAGACAGCCATAAATAACTCAAAAAACCCACTCATCTGCTTTTGCTGATGTTGACTGCTGTTGGGGACTCTGTAGTTCATGTCCTATGTATTACACCCCATTTGGCAAATAGTCCGCATTGTTATTTATTCTACCAAAGTTTGGGGTGTATGCGGTGTTAGGGAGGAGTAGCACCTCTGGTGGGGGAACATGTCGCGCCCTTTTCAAGGTGGTTAGCCCACCTTTGGTCCCCACCTGGCACTCAGCTCTCACCTGTGGCTCCCCGTAGCTGTTGCATGCGACAGCGGCCACACCCCGGGCAACGGCTTTGACAAGCCGACTAAACCAGGTGAGGGTAGCTGACAGGCCTCAAACCCTCGGTGAGATAGGGAGTTGTCTATCCCAGCATGTGAAGACAGACTCCGGAGGATTGAGCGGACAAGACCAATGGAAGATCCAATGGTCAAGAAGGCGGTCTCTGCAAGCGTCATGGAATGTGTCGAGCAGGACAAGATACAGAATACGTCCTGGTCATCCACTGCACCTAGTCCCATCTCCAGCCGTCTCAACTCTGTCTTGCCACTGGATCCAGATGGGAATTGGGAAGAGAGAGTGAGGCTGACGCTGCGCAACTCTCCCTCACTTAAATCCAGATCACATGCTAGTCTCGACACCATCATAATGGTGTTGAGGTCCTCATCAACGTTGACGATGGATGAACACCATTATTTGTTTACTTTTTTGTTATTTAAACGATTTGCCCTCTTTTGACATTGGATGTTTGTCGGTCTTTGTTATGTGTGGCATTTTCATGGAATCACTTGTATTTCTTTTGTGCCTGCAAGAAAATGAATGCCAACTTTGTATACATACTTTGACAATAAATTTACTTTGAACTTTGTACTTTGAAATATAAGCATTGGCTTGAGTTCCAGCAAGTTTTCTCAATTTTCTTCATAAAATAGTCATAAGACACCTCTGGTGACCACTGATAGAGCTGATGGGTCATTGGTTTAATCAAAGCACCCCACTGTCACTAGATAGTGCCTAGAGTGATACTTGAACCCATAACCTTTCAACTCAGAGGTGAAAGTGTTACCAGCAATACCATAGCTTTTATCAGCTTGTATTAAAAGGACAAGACGTGTGAGTGTTAAACAAAGTATTAGGAAAGATTGTTTTTGTTCTTCCCCACAGGCGTTCATACAAGTGACCTCATTCTCCTCGTTACAGTCCATATCCTACATTAAGAAATGTGTTTGTTTTAATTAACTTTTGTCTGTGAAGTGTGGTAAGGAAGCTATGATAATAATTTGTATAGTGTAGAGAATATAATGAGGACAAGCAGGATATTTGAGAATGACTATAAATGAAATTCTTTTACTCTTTGTTGATGCTTCAGGCTAAAATTAATCACCCTAATTTGCTTAAAAGTGTATTGAATAGTTCATGGCTGTGTTTCTTTTTAGTCGTTCCATGGTTCAGCCAGCGACAGACCTTAACCCTTAAAAGACAGTCACCATCCGGCAGAGGAACCCTGTATGGTAGAGATACTAATTTGATTATAGGGTAATAAGGAAAGTAATCCAACTATTCAAAGTCAAAATTCAAGGTAAATTTAATATCGAAGTATGTATATGTCACTGTATACATCCCTGATTTTTTTTTTCTTGCTGTCAATCACAGAAGATACAAACAGACGCAATCGAAACAATGGGGTGGCATAGTAACGAAATGGTACGCTTTCCCCATTACCATATGGGTTTCCTTTGGGTGCTCCGGTTTCCTCCCACAGTCCAAAGATATACCAGTCGGTAGCTTAATTGTTTATTGTAAATCGTCTCATGACTAGACAAGGTTTAAATTGGGGGATTGCAGGGCGGCATAGCTCAAAGGGCTGGAAGGGCCTATTCCACGCTGTATCTCAATAAATAATCAATAAATAAATGAAAAATTACACACAAACAAAGACGGGCAATCAATGTGACAAAGAAGACAAACTGTGCAAATACAAAAAAGCTAATAATAATAATAATAATGAATAAATAAATAATAAATAATATTGAGAACATGAGTTGTATAGCACCGCCTTTATGAATTACCCTTCACATTGCAACTTCTTGGAGGGCTGCTGTGACCATCTGTCCACTTCAAGACTTTCTTTATCCCTAGGACAACATGATGCACTGCTTTTTTTAAAACTGTTTTTTGAAATCAGATTCTTGAACTAAAAAATTCTTTGCAAAAGTAATTCCAGATTTCCTGATGCAGTCTTTTTTTAGGATGATCAACAAAATAAATCCAGCTCCAATTAAATGAGAAATGATAAAGGTTCCTCCATTCAAGTCGAGCATATTGTGTTTTATCAGCTTGGCTCCTTATATTTCCTCCTTAATCTTCATTCCGAATCACCATTCCCATCTGCCTACACAATCCTGCTTATTTGGGAGAGAGTGATGAGTCAGCTTATTGGCACTGTCCATGATGCCCACTGATCAACACAACAACTTACTTTGATGCACGACTGAGAGTAAATCTGATGCCGTAATAAAGCTAAAATGAAAATTTCATCTATGGTTGCATCCAATACTGCCTGAACAGTGTAAGCAGATTCATGATAGGACTGATCACAACTCATAGCATTTTAGATCTTTGGAATTCAAATGTAGTGTTTTCGGTCCTGGAACTAATGAAGATAATAAGTGAGGGGTAATAATAATTTATAAGATGACTTTTGCTGGAACTCCACTGCCGCTTTAAGTATGTTGGTCTCGCCCTATCAGAGATATTTCCTTGGTTCTACCTCTCCCATTCCGCAGCTGATCTTCTACTGAAAACTAACTTGCTTTCTACCTTTTCCAATTCCAAAGGAGGATCTTGGACCTGAAATATTAACCCC
The DNA here is from genome assembly GCF_963921235.1 of Mobula hypostoma. Lineage (NCBI taxonomy): Eukaryota > Metazoa > Chordata > Chondrichthyes > Myliobatiformes > Myliobatidae > Mobula > Mobula hypostoma. The sequence continues at coordinate 178,197,261 of NC_086098.1, forward strand.
ATTTTTCTTTCCACAAATACTGCCTGACATTCAGATTCCTATTCAGGTTTAATTACCACATGTACATCAAAACATGCCTTAACAACCAGCATAACCTGAGGATGAGCTGGGAGCTACCCCTAAGTGTCACCACACATTCTGGAGCCCATATCGCATGTGCACAATGCTCGGCAGGACAACAGAAAACACAACAAAACAGAACACAACAAGCAACAGAACAACAGCAGAAAAAAAAGCCGCTTTCTTCCCTCCCAACTGAACTCCTATCCAATTCCACACTGAATAGTCCTGCAAATCCAGAACAGGTCTCTGGAACACCAGTTTCCTTCCACATGTGTCCATTATTTTCTGTTGTAGATTTTTAGCACTTAAGAGCTGTTTTTTAAAAAAAATGTTTCACTTACTGAAGGGGATGGGATTCAGGAAGGAACACCATTTTACTGTATCCAGTCCATTTAGCCTCCATCCTCGATGCCAACAAGGACTGGATGAACATGGATTAACATTACAACATCTGATATGCTACGCACAAGATTGTGTTGTCAAAAAAAGAATATGGGTCCCTCGACAATCAACCAAATAGCAGTCTAACATGAAATTTTGGAGGTGTGGATAATTGTTAGCATCATTTCAGAAACTGGAAGGTTTAAATTCCTACTCATATTCCTGTCCCTGAATGGCTGGGAAGCTCCTGGACCACTTGAGAATTAATGGACATTATCCTTAATACAGCACCTGTGAAAATAATAAAGGTTTAGTATAGGAGATTAATTATCTTTATGATCACAGAAACTTTCTCCCCTTGGGGTGCAACATATATTCACTTCCCACAGTATGAGAAGCTTATTTGTAACCTCAGCTTTCTTGCTCAAATATTCCCTGCTCAACTTCTTGTATAAACAAGAACCAGTCTTCAACTCTTAATGTAAATTGCTAGCAGTAATCTATTTGAAGTTAAAAGGACACAATTGGGCTGGTTGCGAATAGATGGGGTTTGCAAAATGGAGTGACCATGAGCTGTCTTATCTGCATTAGCAAAACGCAAAATAATGGGGCTATGTTAATTATCCTACATTAAAGCCAGGTTATTTGCACCATCGTCATCAGAAACTTTCAGTCTATCTGTGTGAGTCACTTTGTCCCAGCAAAGGTATCGAAGAACGATCATTGGCAAAGTAAGTTAAGGGATCGGTCAGTTGAGATGCAGTGGCAGACATTTAAGGTAATCTTAAGGAATATGACAGTAGACAAATGACAAAGAAAAGTTTCAAGGGGAGATCCAGGCATTTGCAGCTAACTGAAAAAGCTTAAACATAGCATAAAACTTAAAGTAATACATGCAATCATACAAAGGTGAGCGGTAGTTCAGAAGACTGGATAGAATGTAAAAACCAGCAAAGAATTGCAGAAATATTGAGAAGAAAATAACTAGAATATAAGAAGAAATCAAGCCAGAAATGGAATAAATGATTGTAAGCGTTTCTGAATATACTAATAAAAGAAAAGAGTTAAAAAGTGAGCTCAGAAATTTATAATAGAAAACCAAAGGATGGCATGTGAATCAAACAGGTATCTTGCAACATTCTTTGATATAGAAGGTGTAGACAACATCCCAGAAATAATGGTAAATCAAAAAGTGAAGGATGAGGATTGTCTGAGAACACACTCAGTGTTATTTCTTTACTTGTTCATTTATTTATTTTTGTATTTGAACAGATTATCTTTTGCAATTTGGTTGTTAGTCCTTGTGTGCAGTTTTTCATGGATTCTGTTGTTTTTTTTTGTTCCACTGTGAATGCCTGGAAGAAAATGAATCTCAGGGTAGTATATGGTGACATATACATACTTGGTCAATAAGTTTACTTAGAAATTTTGGAGGAACTCAGGAAAAATTGTATTTACCAGGAAAATGGTATCGAGCAAATTGCTGAAGCAATGAGTTCAAATGCCTTCAGGTCCTGATGGATTTCACTCTAGGATCTTGAAGGAAACGGTTTGTGTGATAGCTGATACATTGGATTTGTTTACCTCCTCCCTCATCTCCATTCAGGTCCTCAAACAGTCCTTCTAGGTGAGGCAACACTTTACCTATGAATCTGGTAGGGTCATCTATTGTGTCCAGTGCTTCCAAACGCTGCCTCCTCTACATTGATGAGATCTATTGCAAATTGGATGAATGCCAGGAGCAGATCTTCCCAGAAGCCAAACACTTTAATTCCAGTTCCCATTTCCATTCCAACATGTCAGTCCATGTCCTCTTCTGAGGCTGGAGGAGCAATGCTTTATCTAAAGGCAAAGGATGTACATATGAGAGAAAACTGGCGGGGAACATAAAAACGGACTGTAAAAGCTTTTATAGATATGTAAAAAGGAAAAGACTGGTAAAGACAAATGTAGGTCCCCTGCAGACAGAAACAAGTGAATTGATTATGGGGAGCAAGGACATGGCAGACCAATCGAATAATTACTTTGGTTCTGCCTTCACTAAGGAGGACATAAATAATCTTCCAGAAATAGTAAGGGACAGAGGGTCCAGTGAGATGGAGGAACTGAGTGAAATACATGTTAGTAGGGAAGTGGTGTTAGGTAAATTGAAGGGATTGAAGGCAGATAAATCCCCAGGGCCAGATGGTCTGCATCCTAGAGTGCTTAAGGAAGTAGCCCAAGAAATAGTGGATGCATTAGTGATAATTTTTCAAAACTCATTAGATTCTGGACTAGTTCCTGAGGATTGGAGGGTGGCTAATGTAACCCCACTTTTTAAAAAAGGAGGGAGAGAGAAACCGGGGAATTATAGACCGGTTAGCCTAACATCGGTGGTGGGGAAACTGCTGGAGTCAGTTATCAAGGATGTGATAACAGCACATTTGGAAAGCGGTGAAATGATCGGACAAAGTCAGCATGGATTTGTGAAAGGAAAATCATGTCTGACGAATCTCATAGAATTTTTTGAGGATGTAACTAGTAGAGTGGATAGGGGAGAACCAGTGGATGTGGTATATTTGGATTTTCAAAAGGCTTTTGACAAGGTCCCACACAGGAGATTAGTGTGCAAACTTAAAGCACACGGTATTGGGGGTAAGGTATTGGTGTGGGTGGAGAATTGGTTAGCAGACAGGAAGCAAAGAGTGGGAATAAACGGGACCTTTTCAGAATGGCAGGCGGTGACTAGTGGGGTCCCGCAAGGCTCAGCGCTGGGACCCCAGTTGTTTACAATATATATTAATGACTTGGATGAGGGAATTAAATACAGCATCTCCAAGTTTGCGGATGACACGAAGCTGGGTGGCAGTGTTAGCAGTGAGGAGGATGCTAAGAGGATGCAGGGTGACTTGGATAGGTTGGGTGAGTGGGCAAACTCATGGCAGATGCAATTTAATGTGGATAAATGTGAAGTTATCCACTTTGGTGGCAAAAATAGGAAAACAGATTATTATCTGAATGGTGGCCGATTAGGAAAAGGGGAGGTGCAACGAGACCTGGGTGTCATTATACGCCAGTCATTGAAAGTGGGCATGCAGGTACAGCAGGCGGTGAAAAAGGCGAATGGTATACTGGCATTTATAGCGAGAGGATTCGAGTACAGGAGCAGGGAGGTGCTACTACAGTTGTACAAGGCCTTGGTGAGACCACACCTGGAGTATTGTGTGCAGTTTTGGTCCCCTAATCTGAGGAAAGACCTCTTTGCCATAGAGGGAGTACAAAGAAGGTTCACCAGATTGATTCCTGGGATGGCAGGACTTTCATATGAAGAAAGACTGGATGAACTGGGCTTGTACTCGTTGGAATTTAGAAGATTGAGGGGGGATCTGATTGAAACGTATAAGCTCCTAAAGGGATTTTACAGGCTAGATGCAGGAAGATTGTTCCCGATGTTGGGGAAGTCCAGAACGAGGGGTCACAGTTTGAAGATAGAGGGGAAGCCTTTTAGGACCGAGATTAGGAAAAACTTCTTCACACAGAGAGTGGTGAATCTGTGGAATTCTCTGCCACAGGAAACTGTTGAGGCCAGTTCATTGGCTATGTTTAAGAGGGAGTTAGATATGGCCCTTGTGGCTACAGGGGTCAGGGGGTATGGAGGGAAGGCTGGGGCGGGGTTCTGAGTTGGATGATCAGCGATGATCATAATAAATGGCCGAGGAGGCTCGAAGGGCCGAATGGCCTACTCCTGCACCTATTTTCTATGTTTCTATGTTTCTATATCCTGAAGAGGAAGAAGTATTCTAAAGGCATGATGACGCAACTGTGGCTACCAAGCGAAGTCAAAGCCAACATAAAAGCCAAAGCTAGGGCATTTAATAGAGAAAAATTTGAAGGAAGTTAGAGGACTGGGAAGCATTTAAAAAACAACAGAGGGCAACGAAACAAGTCATTAAGCTAACAATGGAATATGTAAGTAACCTAGTCAATAATATTAGAGAATATAGCAAAAGTTTCTTCAGACACATAATGTATAAAAGAGAGGCAAGAGTGGATATCGGAGCACTGGAAAATGATGCTGCAGAGGTAATAATGGGAGAGAAAGAAATGATGGATGAACTGAATAAGTATTTTGCGTCACTCTTCATTGTGGAAGACACCAGCAGTATGATGGTGGTTCCAGATGGCAGGTGTCATGAACAGTGTGAAGTTATCATTATTAGAGAGAAGGTTCTTGGGAAACTGAAGGTTTGAAGGTAGGTAGGTCACCTGGATCAGATAGTGTACTCCCCAGGGTTCTGAAAGAGTGGCTGAAGAGATTGTGGAGGCATTAATAATGATCTTTCAAGAATCACTAGATTCTGAATGGTTCCGGAAGACTGGAAAATTGCAAATGTCACCCTACTCTTCAAGAAGGGAGAAAGGCAGAAGAAAGAAAATTATAGACCATTTAGTTTGTCATCAATGGTTGGGAAGATGTTAGAGTTGATTGTTAAGGATGAGGTCTTAGGGTACTTGGAAGCACATGATAAAGTAGGCTGTAGTCGGCATGGTTTCCTCAAGGAAAAATCTTACCTGGCAAATCTGTTGGAATTCTTTGATGTTAAGTACTTGGATTTTCAGAAGGTCTTTGGCAAGATGCCACACATAAAGCTGCTTAACAAGCTACAAACCCATGGAATTGAAGTAAAGATTCTAGAATGGATAGAGGAGTGGCTGCTTGGCAGTTGGAAAAGAGTAGGAATAAAAGGAACATTTTTTGGTTGGCCGCCGGTGACTAGTGGTATTCCACAGGGGTCTGCATTGGAACTGATTGTTTTTACGTTATATTTCAATCAGTTGTATAATGGAATTAATAGTTTTGTTACAAAATTTGCAGATGATAAGAAGTTAGGTGGAGAGGTAGGTAGTTTTGAGGAAGTAGAGAGGCTACAGAAGGACTTAAACAGATTAGGAGAATGGGCAAAGAAGTGGCAGATGGAATATGGGGAAGGAAAATGTGATGTTAATATTCATTTCAAGAGGACTAGGATATAAAAGCAAGGATGTAATATTGAGACTTTAAAGAGCACTGGTGAGGCCTCCCTTGGAGTATTGGGAGCAGTTTTGGACCCCTTATCTTAGAAAGAATACGCTGAAACTGGAGAGGGTTCAAAGGAGGTTCATGAAAACGATTCCAGGATTGAATGGCTTGTTCTATGAAGAAAGTTTGATGGGTTTGGACCTGTATTCACTAGAATTCAGAAGAATGGGGGGATTACCTAATTGAAACCCATCAAATGGTGAGAGGTCTTGATAGAGCGGATGTGAAGAGTATGTTTCCTGTGGTGTGAGAGGACATAGCCCCAGAGTAGGGGTGCATCATTTTAGAATGGAGATGAGGAGGAATTTCTTTAGCTGCGGAGTGCTGAATTTGTGGAACTCTTTGGTACAGCAGCTGTGAAGGACAAGTCTTTATGTATGCTTGAGGCAGAGGTCGATAGATAGGGCATGAGACGATACAAGAATAAGGCAGGAGATTGGGGCTGAGAGGAAAATGGATCAACTATGATGAAATGGCAGAGCTGGCTCGATGGACCAAATGGCCGAATCCTGCTCCTTTGTCTTATGGCCTTATATTCCATCAGGGTAGCCTCCAATCTGATGGCATGAATATCAACTTCAACTTCCGGTAAAAAAAAATCCCTCCCCTTCCCTCTTTTTCTATTCCCCACTCTGGCCTCCTACCTCTTCTCACCTGCCCGTCAACTTCCCCAGGAACCTCTACTCCTTCCCTTTCCCCTGCAGTCCACTCTCCTCCCCTGTCAGATTCAATTTTCTCCAGTCCTTTATCTTTCCCACCCACCTGGCTTCACCTATCACCTTTGTGCTATCCTCCCCCTCCCCCTTACCTCTTTATTCTAGCATCTTCCCCCTTTCTTTCCAGTCCTGCTGAAGGGTCTTGGCCTGAATCTTTGACTGTTTATTCATTTCTATGGATGTTGCCTGACTTGCTGAATTCCTCCAGCATTTTATGTGTGTTACATTGGATTTAATTTTCTAAACTATCCTAGGCTCAGGGAAGATTCCAGTAGATTGGAGAATAGGAAAAGCAGTATATTATAAAAGGGGGAGTGACAGAAAGCAGGAAAATATGGGCTAGCTAATTTAACGTCAGTCAAGGGGAAATTGACAGAAGCTATTATTAAAGATGTTATAGTAAGGTACTGAGAAAATGTCAACCTAATCAAGCAATGTCAACATGAAAGAGTAATGACGTCTCTTTAGAACAGAGATGAGGAGGGATTTCTTTTAGCCAGAGGGTGGTGAATCTGTGGAATTCATTGCCATAGGCAGCGGTGAAGGCCAAGTCATTGGACATATTTAAAGCAGAGTTGATTGTTTCTTGATTGGTAAGGATGTTTAAGGTTATGGGGAAAAAGGGAGGAGAATGTGATTGAAAGGGTTAATAAATCAGCCAAGATAGAATGCCAGAGCAGACGCGATGGGCCAAATGGCCTAATTCTGCTCCTATGTCTTATTGTCTTATAGAGTTATGATACCTGACCAGCTTATTGGAGATTTTTGAAGATGTACCATGTGTTGTGGATCAGGGAAATCAATGGAGTTAGATGTCCAGAAGGGATTTGATGAAATGCTAGGTTATTGCTGAATATGGAATCCTGTGATGCAGGAGATAATATATAGGCATGGATAGAAGATTGGCTGGTAAACAGGGAATAGGACCACAAAAGAAAACATGTATTTGTCTGGTCGACAAGATATAACAAGTGGTATGCCACAAGGAATGGCAGTTAACAATTTATATAAACGCCTTGGATGAAGGTATTGAGGGCATGATTGCTAAATTCGGTGATGATACCAAGGTAGGCAAGAAAATAACTGGTGGAAAGAACATAGGGAGGTTACAAAAAAATACAGGGAGGTTACATCTGGTAAACGGAGTGCAGTTTGGATAAGGGCAAAATTGTCCTTTTTACAAGGATAGTGAAAATGGAGGCTATGGTCCCAGTGCAGGTTGATGTGAGTAGGCAGTTTAAATTGTTTCAGCATGGACTAGATGGACCAAAGGGCCTGCTTCTGTGCTGTACTCCTCTATGACTCTATGAAGCATGTTATCTAAGAGGTGAAATATTACAGATGTGAACTCAGAGGGATTTATTAAAAATGTATTTATTGATAATTATGAAGGCAATGAGAATGCCATTTTTATTGCAAAGGGGACTGAAAATAAAAACATTTATGGAGGTTATGTTTCAGTTATATATACATAAGACTATAAGATCTTAAGATTTAGGAGAAGAATTAGGCCATTTGGCCCATCAAGTCCACTCAACGATTTCATAATGGCTGATCCATTTCCCTCTCAGTCCCCATCCTTAGGGCATTGGTCATACTTTGCCTGCAGTGCTGTATACAGTATTGGCCTCCTTTATAAGAAAGGAAGTTAATACATTGGAAGTGGTTTGGAAAAGGTTTATTGGCTTAATCACAAGAGATTCACAAGATGCCGGAAATCCAGGGCAACAGCCTGATGAGTCCTCATGAGGAGTTTTCTCAAAATGTCAGCAATTTATTCCTCTCCATAGATGCTACATCTCCTGCTGAGTTCCTGCAGCATTTTAAGTGCGTTGTTCTGGAATATGTCTGGACCAATATCTGGAAAATCTCTTGTGCTCCTTATTCTGGCTTCTTCCCTCATCCACTCCAGTCCTGATGAAGGGTCTCAGCCAGAAACATCGACTGTTTATTCCTCTCCATAGATGTTGCCTGATCTGCTGAGTTCCTCCGGCATTTTGTGTGTGTTACTGGATTAATACATGAAAAGGGTGAGTTGTCTTATCAGGAAAGGCTGGATTTACTAGTCTTGTCTCTGCTGGAATTTATAAAAGTGAGAGATGACGATGAAAATATGTAAAATCCTGAGGGGACTTGATGGGGTAAACATAGAAAAGATGTTTCTTCTGGTGGGAAGATCTAGGGTTCACTACTTAAAAGTAGTGGTCAACCATTTTTGTTGTAGAGGAGGTGATTGTTTTCTCTCAAATGGTAGTGAGTCTTTGCAACTCTCTTCCTTAAAGGGCAGTGGAAGCAAAGCCTATGATTGGAGCGGGGGGCAGGGATTCAAGTTTTTGGATCATTGGGACCTCTTTTGGCGCAGACGTGACCTGTACAAAAAGGATGGGTTACACTTGAATCCTAGGGGGACCAATATCCTGGCAGGGAGATTAGCGGGGGCTACTGAGGTGACTTTAAACTAGAATGGTTGGGGGGTGGGAATCAAATTAAAGAGGCTAGGCGTGAGGAGGTTAGTTCACAACAGAGGGATGGGAACCAGTGCAGAGAGACAGAGAGGTGTAAAGTGAGGGTAGAAGCAAAAAGTACAAAGGAGAAAAGTAAAAGTGGCAGGCCGACAAATCCAGGGCAAGTATTAAAAAGGGCCACTTTTCAACATAATTGTATAAGGGCTAACAGAGTTGTAAAAGAGCGCCTGAAGGCTTTATGTGTCAATGCAAGGAGCATTCGTAATAAGGTGGATGAATTGAAAGTGCAGATTGTTATTAATGATTATGATATAGTTGGGATCACAGAGACATGGCTCCAGGGTGACCAGGGATGGGAGCTCAATGTTCAGGGATATTCAATATTCAGGAGGGATAGACATGAAGGAAGGGGAGGTGGGGTGGCGTTGCTGGTTAAAGAAGAGATTAACGCAATAGAAAAGAAGGACATAAGCCGGGATGATGTGGAATCGATATGGGTAGAGCTGCGTAACACTAAGGGGCAGAGGACGCTGGTGGGAGTTGTGTACAGGCCACCTAACAGTAGTAGTGAGGTCGGAGATGGTATTAAACAGGAAATTAGAAATGTGTGCAATAAAGGAACAGCAGTTATAATGGGTGACTTCAATCTACATGTAGACTGGGTGAACCAAATTGGTAAAGGTGCTGAGGAAGAGGATTTCTTGGAATGTATGTGGGATGGTTTTTTGAACCAACATGTCGAGGAACCAACTAGAGAGCAGGCTATTCTGGACTAGGTTTTGAGCAATGAGGAAGGGTTAATTAGCGATCTTGTTGTGAGAGGCCCCTTGGGTAAGAGTGACCATAATATGGTGGAATTCTTCATTAAGATGGAGAGTGACATAGTTAATTCAGAAACAAAGGTTCTGAACTTAAAGAGGGGTAACTTTGAAGGTATGAGACGTGAATTAGCTAAGATAGACTGGCAAATGACACTTAAAGGATTGACGGTGGATATGCAATGGCAAGCATTTAAAGGTTGCATGGATGAACTACAACAATTGTTCATCCCAGTTTGGCAAAAAAATAAATCAAGGAAGGTAGTGCACCCGTGGCTGACAAGAGAAATTAGGGATAGTATCAATTCCAAAGAAGTAGCATACAAATTAGCCAGAGAAAGTGGCTGACCTGAGGACTGGGAGAAATTCAGAGTTCAGCAGAAGAGGACAAAGGGCTTAATTAGGAAGGGGAAAAAAGATTATGAGAGAAAACTGGCGGGGAACATAAAAACGGACTGTAAAAGCTTTTATAGATATGTAAAAAGGAAAAGACTGGTAAAGACAAATGTAGGTCCCCTGCAGACAGAAACAGCTGAATTGATTATGGGGAGCAAGGACATGGCAGACCAATTGAATAATTACTTTGGTTCTGTCTTCACTAAGGAGGACATAAATAATCTTCCAGAAATAGTAAGGGACAGAGGGTCCAGTGAGATGGAGGATCTGAGTGAAATACATGTTAGTAGGGAAGTGGTGTTAGGTAAATTGAAGGGATTGAAGGCAGATAAATCCCCAGGGCCAGATGGTCTGCACCCTAAAGTGCTAAAGGAAGTAGCCCAAGAAATAGTGGATGCATTAGTGATAATTTTTCAAAACTCGTTAGATTCTGGACTAGTTCCTGAGGATTGGAGGGTGGCTAATGTAACCCCACTTTTTAAAAAAGGAGGGAGAGAGAAACCGCGGAATTATAGACCGGTTAGCCTAACGTCGGTGGTGGGGAAACTGCTGGAGTCAGTTATCAAGGATGTGATAACAGCACATTTGGAAAGCGGTGAAATGATCGGACAAAGTCAGCATGGATTTGTGAAAGGAAAATCATGTCTGACGAATCTCATAGAATTTTTTGAGGATGTAACTAGTAGAGTGGATAGGGGAGAAGCAGTGGATGTGGTATATTTGGATTTTCAAAAGGCTTTTGACAAGGTCCCACACAGGAGATTAGTGTGCAAACTTAAAGCACACGGTATTGGGGGTAAAGGTATTGGTGTGGGTGGAGAATTGGTTAGCAGACAAGAAGCAAAGAGTGGGAATAAACGGGACCTTTTCAGAATGGCAGGCGGTGACTAGTGGGGTACCGCAAGGCTCAGTGCTGGGACCCCAGTTGTTTACAATATATATTAATGACTTGGATGAGGGAATTAAATGCAGCATCTCCAAGTTTGCGGATGACACGAAGCTGGGTGGCAGTGTTAGCAGTGAGGAGGATGCTAAGAGGATGCAGGGTGACTTGGATAGGTTGGGTGAGTGGGCAAACTCATGGCAGATGCAATTTAATGTGGATAAATGTGAAGTTATCCACTTTGGTGGCAAAAATAGGAAAACAGATTATTATCTGAATGGTGGCCGATTAGGAAAAGGGGAGGTGCAACGAGACCTGGGTGTCATTATACACCAGTCATTGAAAGTGGGCATGCAGGTACAGCAGGCGGTGAAAAAGGCGAATGGTATGCTGGCATTTATAGCGAGAGGATTCGAGTACAGGAGCAGGGAGGTGCTACTACAGTTGTACAAGGCCTTGGTGAGACCACACCTGGAGTATTGTGTGCAGTTTTGGTCCCCTAATCTGAGGAAAGACATCTTTGCCATAGAGGGAGTACAAAGAAGGTTCACCAGATTGATTCCTGGGATGGCAGGACTTTCATATGAAAAAAGACTGGATGAATTGGGCTTGTACTCGTTGGAATTTAGAAGATTGAGGGGGGATCTGATTGAAACGTATAAGATCCTAAAGGAATTGGACAGGCTAGATGCAGGAAGATTGTTCCCGATGTTGGGGAAGTCCAGAACGAGGGGTCACAGTTTGAGGATAGAGGGGAAGCCTTTTAGGACCGAGATTAGGAAAAACTTCTTCACACAGAGAGTGGTGAATCTGTGGAATTCTCTGCCACAGGAAACAGTTGAGGCCAGTTCATTGGCTATGTTTAAGAGGGAGTTAGATATGGCCCTTGTGGCTACAGGGGTCAGGGGGTATGGAGGGAAGGCTGGGGCGGGGTTCTGAGTTGGATGATCAGCCATGATCATAATAAATGGCGGTGCAGGTTCGAAGCGCCGAATGGCCTACTCCTGCACCTATTTTCTATGTTTCTATGTTTCTATGAATAGATCATCATCATCATTATCGTTACGTACCATGTAACATGACGTGGGCGATCATGGTCTTTCCATGACCGTGATTGTTCTTGGCAAATGTTTCTACAGAAGTGGTTTGCCATTGCCTTTTTCTGGGCAGTGTCTTTGCAAGATGGGTGACCCCAGCCATTATCAATACCCTTCAGAGATTACCTGGCGTCAGTGGTCACATAACCAGGTCTTGTGATGTGCACCAGTTCCTCATACGACCATCCACCCCCTGCTCCCATGGCTTCACGTGACCCTGATCAGGTGGCTAAGCAGGTGCTACACCTTGCCCAAGGGTGACCTGCAGGCTAGCGGAGGGAAGGAGCGCCTTACACCACCTTTGCAGCAGACATATTTCCAGCTTGTCACCCAAGAAATAGAGACTTGATAGACTAAGGAAGTGAGGTTTCTATCATATTAATCAGTGGTGCAATGATCTTAAATGAGAGAGGAACCCTGTGGGCTGAATAGCTCATTGCTTCTCCTAATTTGGACATTTGCCTGCTGTATTTTAGTTAAACTATTTGTTGTGTATTTAATATTTCAGTAGTATTTGAGTAATATTGTAAACGTATTGTCTGATTAAGCATTCTTTGTTGTTTACCAATGCATTGTGGATTATATGTAAAAGTATGTAAATTGCATATATCATGACACTACCATGTGATACAGGCATGCCTCGCTTACAAAAAAACTAAGTTAGTCTCACATTGCAGACTCCTGAGAGTCTAATTTCCTTTAAATTAGTTTAATGTTTTAGAGTTACAAAACATAACACTATTGACGTGGATGCCTGCTTGTTTTAGAATTATGCTGAACCGACAGCACAAGAGGAGTTAATGGTGCAAAGTAGCTCTCTGATTTCCAACGTAACACATATTCCTGGGTTCATCTGGAAATTCATCATGTGATCGACTTTCATTATTTCTATAACCTAATAAACTATTTTATATGTGCAAGAATCTCTTTTACTCACTGTAAAACTTCTGATACTGTTGTAGTCCACTGATTATTGTCAGTGAAATTCAGGAAGAATTCCAATACTATTGAGAGGGTTTCTTAGTGATGGAATCTACATTTGTGCAGTCTGCTTCCATTCAGAACATCTCAAAGATTCAGTCCTGTCATTTTTACTCTTTTTTCCTTCATGTTTTACTTGTTGAATACAGAGGGGAAGATGTATGTAGAGATCCAATTGTCATGGTCCCTTCTGGCAATCCCCCATCTTACTATTTACCTCAGGAATTGGGCCTCAATCCCCTCGTTTAATTTCCAATCATTCCCAGGTTCCGCTAACTACACACACCTGCTTTCCATCAGAAAATACAGGATAAAGACACTGTGATCACAATAAGGAGCTGTCAGTTTGCTGGTTGACTCTGGTGTGAATAACCTCATTTCGTGGTTCTTAGAACTGTCAGTTCTAAGTCCAGCATCGCTCCTGGATTCTCTCCAAACCCAAGACATCGGGTAAAGACTCTCCTGGAAACTGATTCCACGCTTGCTACGGCAATGACGCCTCCTGACTCTGCCCCTGCGCCCACGTTCTGCACTTGGTTTCGTCCACTGCCACGCGTGTGTAACAGCAATTATTTATCCTTTGAGATACAAGGATTAACTTTTCCCTATGTCATAAAAGACTGTTTTACAATGTGTTTCATTGGGTGTAGGGTTTGTTGAATCATCCAGTATTTCTTTATTCCCCTTTATGGAACTTTGAACTTTGAGCTGGCAGATGAAATGATAGACAGAGGTACAAACATAATGTTTTAAAGCCATTTAAACTGGTACAAGGGTGGGAATTGTTCTGAGTTGATGGAGATGGGCCAAATGTGGTAAATGGGACTAAGTGGGGCAGTGTAGGTGAGTTGGCTCAAAGAACCTGATTCCATGTTGTATAATGTTTTAACTCTGTTATACGAACACGGTTTATCTCTGGGAACCTGAACACAACAAAATCTTTAAGAAGACAGTATTCAGTTCTTGCAACCCCAGACAGTCAGATTAAATCTAATTATCTCGCCTGTTATGTCTTCAACAATGCACCTTTGACCCCTGTGTTACAGCAGTTTGGACAACAAAAATTACCCTTAGAGAATTCATTAGTCACTACTGAAAATCTGTAATATGAAATAGGAATTCACTATTGTGAAATTTATGTGAAAGTGTATATAATTAAACATTTATTTTTGTTTTTGGCATTTGTGGCCTCTTTGAAGAAGACATAGGTTCACATTATGGAAATTTACAATACAGACCATTTTCTTTGAATGCATCTCCCTGATAACATGGGATCATCTGTATATCACAGGACAGCACTCTTGCCATGATCTGTTGAGTGGGCACGCATTATGAGTGGTGCGATGGCACCCTTCCTTCACTGCTCCTTCAAACTAGGTTTGATCATGAGTTCCAAGTCAAGTCAAATCACTTTTTATTGTCATTTCAACCATAAACTGCTAGTACAGTACACAGTAAAAATGAAACAATGTTCCTCCAGGACCATGGTGTGACAAGAAACAACACAAAAGTACACTAGACTAAGTGAGACAACACAAGGCTACACTAGACTACATGAGACAACACAAAAACTACACTAGACTACAGACCTACACAGGACTACATAAAGTGCACAAAACAGTGCAGGGCAATACAATAAATAATAAACAAGACAATAGGTACAGTAGAGGACAAATTACGATATAATAATAAATGATGTAGATGTCAGTCTAGACTCTGGGTATTAAGGAGTCTGATGGGGCTTGGGGGAAGAAACTGTTACACAGTCTGGTCATGAGAGCCCGATTGCTTTGGTACCTTTTGCCAGATGGCAGGAGGGAGAAGAGTTTGTATGAGGGGTGCGTGGGGTCCTTCACAGTGCTGTTGGCTTTACGGGTACCGTGTGTAGTGTAAATGTCTGTAATGGCGGGAAGAGAGACGCCGATAATCTTCTCAGCTGACCTCACTATCTGCTGCAGGGTCTTGCGATCTGAGACGGTGCAATTCCCGAACCAGGCAGTGATGCAGCTGCTCAGGATGCTCTCAATACATCCTCTGTAGAACGTGGTGGGGATGGGGAGTGGGAGATGGACTTTTCTCAGCCTTTGCAGAAAGTAGAGACGCTGCTGGTCTTTCTTGGCTATGGAGCTGGTGTTGAGGGATCAGGTGAGATTCTCCACCAGGTGAACACCAAGAAATTTGGTGCTCTTAACGATCTCAATGGAGGAGCTGTCAATGTTCAGCAGAGAGTGGAGAGTAGTTTGCAGGTCTTCCCACGACCGCATGGTTTACATTGTGTTCTCTGTTCCCGCACCCACCCCCCCACCAAATTACAAAGACCTGCTTGATAGGTTCATTGGTTGCTGTCAATTAAAACTTACTTGAGGCGAGTGACAAGGCAACCAAGGGGAGTTGATGATCATGTGAAGAAAATAGTCTACAGCACTACAGGGAAAGAAGAGTGAGAATAGGACTGGTATGATTGTCTTGCTGGGAGCTAGCATGTACCCAAAGGGATAAATAACCTTCTCCTCTGTTGCAATGACTTAGTAACGATGCCCAAGCTCTCGGTTCAAGTTGGATGGCTATGACGACTTTGCATTTCTGAGAAGCACCCTAGCAATCTACAATTGAATCACAATAGAAATATGTTGCAGAAGATACATTACAAAACCATATAATATTTGAAAAAGAACTCCATTTTTTTCATGTCTGATATCTGGATATCAACAGATCATGTGAATACATATTCATAAGGATCAATGTGGGTCTTTTAAGGGAAATTTTTGTAACTGTGGGAAGCTATATCAACTATGCATGGGTAAAAAGAGGGAGTATTCTTTGATATCCTTACTAATAAAGTACCTATCAGCCTCTGCTTTAAATATACCCAAATGACTTGGCCTCTACATCTGTCTAAAGCAAAAAATTCCATAGATTCAGTAGCCTCTTGCTAGGGAAATCCCTCTTCAATGGGTCAGGTTGCATCTATAGGAAGAGAAGGAGTTGAAGACCTGAAGCATTAACTCAGTTTCTCTTCCCTTAGAAGCTTCCTGTCCTGCTGAGTATTTGCAGAACTTTCAGTTTTTTACTTTAGATTTACTTTAGCATTTGTGGTGTTTTGGATTTCCATTTTTTTGATATAGATTTTCTGCAAGGCATGTTCACCATTTAAATTATCTGATTTTCTTTTTGGTTTTTAACACAGAAGCCTGAAGGCTCACACTCACTATTCAGGAACGGCTTCTTCCCTCTGCCATCCCATTTCTGAATAGGTATTGAATCCATGAACAATTATTTAATATATATATATTTGATGTAATTCAGTTTTTTTCTCTGTTATTATTATATATTGCATCATATTGCTGCCACAAAGACAATAAATTTCACAACATATGTCAGTGTTATTAAACCTGATTCTGATTCTGAGGTATTTTGTGAGTTTTATTTACCACGATCCGAACTGATGGTTTTTTGAAAAGATTCCCTTTTTAGACGGAATTCTGATCACTTTCCCTTTTGAGACAAAATTCTGATGGGAAAACCATTTTTCTAAGACTCATTCAACAAGCACAAAGAATAAAGATGTTTTATTTTTCCAGTGATAAATTAAGTCATCTTTTAAAGGTAAACAGCCAAAAGTGAAAGCACAGAGGTTTTTTAGAGTGGAAGTGGATACAATATTTCCAGTAGTTTGGGAGTCTAGGACCAGAAGGCATAGTCTCAGAACAGAAGAGCATCCATTTAGAACGGAGATGAGGAGGAATTTCTTTAGCCAGAGGGTTGTGAAACTGTGGAATTTGTTGCCATGGATGGCTCTGGAATCCAAGTCATTGGGTATATTTAAAGTGGAGGTTGATATAAGGGTGTCAAAGGTTATGGGGAGAAGGCAGGAGAATGGGGTTGTAAGGGATAATAAATCAGCCGTGATGGAATGGTGGAGCAGACTCAATGGGCTGAATAGTCTAATTATGCTACTATATCTTATGGTCTCAGGTTTAAACAATAACCCCCCAATTCCCCATGGCATCCTACCTGCAACATTCATGACACCTCTAATAATATCACTCTTCTGTTGTTAAACCTTTCATTGGCTTCCTAAAGGATCATTTCAATATGCTCAGGCCATCTATAACATAAAGGCAATATGAGTGAGGAGTAGGGTGAGCAATGTGCTTTTTTATGGGTCCTGGTCTTAGATTTTCATCAACAGTGCCTCTGTGCTTTGTGTCACCAGCTCCTTAAAAGTGCGCTTTCTTTTTATCCCCCTTCAGAATTTTATGAACCCCAAGACTGACCCCAGATATTTGAATTATAATTATGATCATTGGATCAGGAAGCAGGGTTGAAAGAAGGTTAAAAGATACAAATCACATTGTCGTTCTCCTGAACAGGCCAGACCTCATTCATATTCTGCAATAATATCTTAAGGGAATTCTGGAGGGACAAACCAGCAATTACTTGTGTTATTTAATTGGCATTATATTTTAACAGTCTGACAAAGACGGATCACCCTATCAGGTTAAACTGTGGTTGTGAAATAATGCAGACCAGTTGAGGCGTTGACTTTTATCCGAAAAAGAGAGGTTGATTTATGTTATGAAGCCTGAGAGTTCATTTGCTGCTCTCAACACTTGCAGGGAATGTCTTCCTTTTACAATCACTACGGTTGTTTGGATTTGTTAGAAGGGGAAATGCATTGACCGGTGAATCTTGCAGTGAGTGATGCAGTGAATGGGAACAATGACAGCGGCAGTGTTAATAGTGATGCAAACACTAACCCATTTATTGATCTGCTTTCTCTGTCTCGTGCTCCCCTCCCTGCTGTCACCCATTCTTCCTTTTCTTCCTTGCGCTCTCCAAGGAGAAACAGTGAAATAAGTAAGCAGATGACAGCTCTGGGCCTTTCTGCTCCCAACAGTGCCATCAAAACCGACTGCAAACAGATAAATTGCAGGTATCCTTTCCGCTATCTGCCAGCATTTCACCATTCCGCGGCTACAAGGGAAACACAGTGTATGTGTCAAGAACATTGGAGTGAAGAATAGAGTGAGCAGCTATGACTCGCTTTTAGATTTGACAGGGGAACAAGTATATATGAAAACTTTGCTCTTTCAGAGTGACAGGAGTGTTATGGCTTTTTTTTCCGCTTGCTAAATAATGGGCGATTCTGCTATCTTTGCACCTATGTGGTACAGAGAAGATGTTTTGGAACTAGACTTGAAAGTCACTTACTGCAGTAGATATATTTTGCATCCTTTATAGGAATTCCAGGGAGAATGTGCACTACACACATTTGAAGTATATGGTATATGGAGAAATTTAAGGTGGGGGGTTATATGGGAGGCAGGGTTTGAGGGTCGGCACAACATTGTGGGCCGAAGGTCCTGTACTGTGCTGTACTATTCTATGTCTATGAAGTAAAAGGATGTTTGGCAATGAGGCAATGTTACAGCAACATTTTATGTCTTTATTTAGAGTCGCTGTTTAGTGCAAATCCTGTGTAATGGACATATTGTATATGCACTGGCATGAGTGGGCTTTATGGAGAAGTTTGCACTATGGATGAGTAGGTAACTACTTCTATGAAACAGCAGTTTGCCGCTGAGTCCCATATTGTTCCCATTGCCCCCTGTATTTGGAGTAATCAAAACTTTGAGAGTTTTCCAGGGGCAGCACGGTAGCGTAACGCTATGACAATGCCAGTGACCAAGTCTTGGAAGATCACCACCACTATACAGATGTGATAGTGTCATCGCCAACTCTAATCCACATCTAAATCAGTAAATGAAGCACAGTGGTAAGTGGTTAGAGTAATCCTATAACAGTGCTAGTGATCTGAGTTCAACTCCTGCCACTGTCGGTAAGGAGTTTGGACCTTCTCCCCATGACCACGTGGGTTTCCTCTGGGTGCTCCAGTTTCCTCCCTCATTCAAAAGATGTACGGGTTCATGGATTAATTAGTCACATGGGTGGCGTGGGCTCATTGGGCAGGAAGGTCCTGTTATCATGCTGTATCTTTAAATAAAAATAAATAAAATAAAAACGTCTTCACTAGTGTGTATATGGAAAACTTGGATATCGATAGGAAAAGGTTAAGACCATAAGCTATATAGTAGGAGCACAATTAGGCCATTTGGCCCATTGAGTCTGTTCTGCCATTTCATCATGGCTGACCCATTTTTCTCTCTTAGCTCCAATTTAATGCCTTCCTCCCATATCCTTTATTGCTCTGACTAATCAAAAACCTATCAATATTTCACTTAAATATACCCAGTTTCTTGGCCCCAGCAGCCACATATGGCAACAAAACCCGCAAATGCAGCACTCTCTGGCTAAAGAACTTCCTTCTCATCTCTGTTCTAAATGGATGTCCCTCTATTTTGAGGCTGTGTCCTCTGGTCTTAGACTCCCCTACTATAGGAAACATCCTCTCCACATCGACTCTATTGACTATTGAGGCTTTTCAATATTCGATAAGTTCCAGTGAGGTTACCCCTCATTTTTCTGAATTCCAGTGAGTACAGGTCCAGAACTATCAAACACCCTGGGCTACACTCACAACACACTGGAGGAACTCAGCAGGTCGGGCAACATCCGTGGAAACGATGAGTCGATGTTTTGGGCCAGAACCCTTCGTCAGGACTGAAGAGGGAAGGGGCAGAGACCCTATAAAGAAGGTGGGGGAGGGTTGGAAGTAGATGCCTGGTAGGTTCAGTTGAAAAACAAGTAATTTGAAAGACAAAGGGGTGGGGGAGGGGAAGCAGGGAGGTGATAGGCAGGAAAACAATGGGTAGCAGAAGGAGGCGGAACCATGAGGGAGGTGATAGGCAGCTGGGGGAGGGGGCAGAGTGAAATAGGGATAGAGGAAGGGAGGAGGAGCTGTCAAAAACTCTGGGCTATCCTCATATGCCAAGCTTTTCAATCCCAGAATCATTTTTGTGAACCTCTTTTGAACTCTCTCCAATGTCAGCTCTCCTTTCTTAGATAAGGGGCTCAGAACTGCTCACAATACTCCAAGTGAGGCCTCAATATTATATCCTTGCTTTTATATTCTAGTCCTCTCAAAATGAATGCTAACATCACATTTGCTTTCCTTACCACCGACTCAACCTGCAAATTAACCTTTAGGGAATCCTGCACAAGGACTCCCAAGATAAGTATGCAGGGAAATATAACTAGCTTAGATGAACATAAATGAGTTATAGACAGACAAATGGAACTAGCTCAGATGAGCACTTCAGTTGCTGTGGATGAGTTGAGCCAGAGGACCTGGTTCCATGCTGTATGACTGCAAGACATGATAATTTTCACTTTGATTGTTCTGTATTAACGTAACACTTCTATTGCAGTGGACTTCCACAATGTGGAAGCCAGGGACGGCAATGAAAGCAAGTTCCCACTACCTATTAAGTGGTCCCATTGGCACGCGCCTCAAGTAGCCTCTGACAACCAAGTCCAGCTCCTGGCCTTCACATGTGGCTTAGTTACTAAGTCCAGCTGAACCATTTCTACTGACAGGAGAAGGGGCACAGGCCAGCTACTGGCACCTTAAAGCCAGTTGCTTTGGGCAGATAGAACTCATCAGTAGTGGTTGGCAGCTCATCTAGGAGAAGGAGAACTCTGTTCTCAATTCTCCACTGTTTTGTTGCTATACCCAGTCATGGGGATCACTTCTGGAGTAAACCCTGAAGAAAAATCCAGAACTGGAGTTCATAAGGCGGTCCTGTGTTGAGTTCAACACTGACTGGTATCTCCAGAGACATAGAAACATAGAAACATAGAAAATAGGTGCAGGAGTAGGCCATTCGGCCCTTTGAGCCTGCACTGCCATTCAATACGATCATGGCTGATCATCCAACTCAGAACTCTGTACCTGCCTTCTCTCCATACCCCCTGACCCCTTTAGCCACAAGGGCCATATCTAACTCCGCCACTGGTGCCAAAGAATATCACGCTGTGCCATTCCTTTGGATTCTTCAGTGGCATAGAGAGGGGGAGCCTGCTACATAGGCAATGGCTTGCTCTCCATATTGTACTGCCCTGGCTTGCATATCATGTAGACAACTGGGGACGCAACATCCGTGTTCGACCCCAATCAACGGAGGGGCTCAAGAACTTCCACAAGATTTTTATTAGAGGATTAACAAAATAAAGTATCGAGGCTGTATTGAGAGAGAGGAAGAAGGAGAGTGGGGGGGAGAGAGAATGTGTGCGGAGGGGAGAGAGAGAATGTGTGAGAGAGATGGAGAGAAACAGAGAGAAAGAAAGAGAAAGATAGAGAGAGTTAATATTTCATATTGATGACTTAACAACATAACTCAGGCTCTGACAAAAGGCCATTAACCTGAAATAGTAACTCTGTTTCCTCTCTCCAGTGATACAGCACAGGTGTGCCACAAGGATGAGTGCTTATTTCCCTATCTACTCAATTTATACTTACGGTCGTGAGACTACGTACAGCTCCAATACCATATTTAAGTTTTCTAATGATATCACTGTTGTTAGCTGAATCTAAGGTGAGAGAGATTGAAAATCTGGCTGAGTAGTGCCACAAAACAATCTCTCACTCAATGAAAGCAAAACCAAAGAGCTGATTATTGACTATAGGAGGAGGAAACTAGAGGTCCATGAGCCAGGCTTCATCAGGGGATCAGAGGTAGAGAGGTCAGTAGCTTTCAATTCCTCGATGTCAATCATTTCAAATGATCTGCCTTAGGTCCAGCATTACAAAGAAGGCATGTAGCACCTCTACTTTCTTAGCAGTCTGTGAAGATTCAGCATGTCATCTAAAACTTTGACAAACTTCTGTAGGGACCCACACTGCCAGGTTCAGGAATAGATATTCCCTACATCCATTGGTCTCCTGAACCAGTGTGGATAACTTCACTATCTCAATACTGAACTGACTCCACAACCTATAGACTCACTTTCAAGAACTCGAAAACTCATGATCTCAATATTATGAATTACTTACTTACTTATTATTGTTATTATTTTTTTTTATTTTTCTATTTGTATTTGCACAAATTATTGACTTTTCAACATAGTTTTCCCATCTTTGTATATGTGTAGTTTTTCATTAATTATATTGTAGTTCTTTCTCTTTACTGTGAATGCCCACAAGAAAATGAATCAGGGTAGTAAATGGTGACATATATGTACCTTAAAATAAGCTTACTTTGAATTTTGAATTATGATGTGCTCAGTATTTCCAGCATTTCCTGTTTTATCGGGGAATTTCAGTATTGAAATATGGTTCAGTTTAATTGAGTGAGCCCATTTAATTGCTGTTTTAGGCTCATGCTACCTCACAGTTTCCAGGAACATTTTTCTCTCTGCTCCCAGAGGAGTGTAGACCTTGAATGGTGGTCCCTCTCACCCAAAATATTTTAAATTGTTTGATCCATTTAAAAAGGAACTAATGATCTGCACCTCACTTGTTGGTCATTGATTTAATGAATTAGTTTAAGGGTTATATCATGATTCAAATTTTGGACAAGTTGCTTGAAGTTAAAGATCTACAGATGGCAGGATACCAGAATTTGAGACCACTTATGACAAGATTTTCAGCCCTTTTTATGCCATGAACCCCTATCATTAATCAAAGGGTCCATGGATGCCAGGTTGGGAACCCCTGGCTTATGACCATTACCAATAAATTCATAGAATAATTAAAGAGAATTTTTTAATCAAAAGATTGTTTAGAATATTTAACATATCACTGTAAACAATAGCTTGTATAATTAGAAAAAAAGATTTTAAGCTGGGCGTTGATAAGACGATTACGTGTTACATTTGCAGGGGCAGGAGAAAGAAGATGAGAAGAGCCTCAGATGGACCATTGGCACAGACATGTTGGGCTCGTCGACTGATTTCCAAGTAAGCAGAAGAGTTTTCCTCTGAGGGTTCTGACTTTCTCCTGCATCCCATTGACCTACTGGTTAAGAGGTTAATTGCATACTGTAAGATCCCCCTAGCATAGACGGGAACTCGATGAAACAAAGCAGAGTTGGTGGGCATATGAGACAGAAGAGGGGATATAAAAGGAGAGTGGGACTATTGAGAATACTCTAACAGTAAATGAGGACTCAATGGAGCAAATTGACATTTTTCTGATGTAAGACATATAAAAGTGAGCAGATAGCTCAAAGGATTGTGGATCTGAATAGGGATGTTCTTCTGCACACCACTGTTGTAACGTGTGTTTATTTGAGTTACTGTCGTCTTCCAGTCAGTTTGAAACAGTATGTGCATTCTCCTCTGACCTCTCTCATTAACAAGGCATTTTTGCCCAGAGAACTGCTGTTTATTGGATTTTTTTTTGTTTTTGCCACCTTTCTCTGCAAACTCTAGAATCTGTTGTGCATGAAAATCCCAGGAGATCAGCAGTTTCTGAGATATTCAAACCATCTTCTCATCTGGGACTAACAGCTACTTCACGGTCAAAGTCAATTCGATCACATTTCTTCCCTATTCTGATATTTAGTCTGAGCAATAACTGAACCTCTTGACCACGTCTGCATGCTTTTGTGCATTGAGTTGCTGCCACATGATTGGCTGATTAGATATTTGCATTAATGAGCAGGTGTGCAGGTGTATCTAATAAAGTGGCTGCTGGGTGTATGCCTTGTATATCATTATAAACCTTCACGAATGCAAACAATGTCCTGCATGCTGCTTTCTTCTAGTTGACTGGGATATTTTACTCATTCTGTGCTGTCTATGATGCTAAACCCATAGATTATTCTCTGTGTTTACATATTCAGAAGATTCCTAACCATATGTAAGGAGAGAATTATTCTCTTTAATTATTTGGACTGAATAACATTTGCAGAGTTTTATTATCTGTATTAAAGATAGAGTTGCAATCATTTGTCTTGTGAAAGGCCTGTATTTTTAATTGGCTTTCATATATCACCTTACCAATTCAGCTAATTTGTTTTCTTTCCAATTGGTAAATTACTGCGGATTACATGGGAAGAAGGCGAAAGCTGTAGTAAATTATGGTTGTCAATTAATAATATCATAAAGTGAATAATTTCATGGTCTCTGTAAGCATGTTTTTCTTCATTATCACACCTCCTTAGCTATCAGACTATATTATTTGCAATAAAATGTTTTGGGATGAGCACTGTGAACTGTTTGGCAAATGCATTGAGCAAACGTGTAAGGGTGAGGACCAAAAATGTAATTTAGGGTCTAGAATAAGTCAATTAAAATATCCTGATTTCGCTCATGGAGGGAAGGCGCAAATTTACTGACAAAAAGAGTGATATTAGGTTTCCCCATATAGTTATTTTGGCTACTCTGAACACATTGTGTGAAGTTCAAGTGCATATGCATTTATGTATATTTTATTTCATATCCATACTTGAACCTCTAACTTTAATTTTTATACAATTCTTTATTTTTTGCAATTGTTGAATGGTTTTGGTTGCATGACACACCAACACATCACAGCAAATTCCTAATACATGTACACATGAGGAAATCTGCAGATGCTGGAATTTCAGGCAACACATGTAATCCTAATACATGTAAATGTCCACTCAGTGGCCTCTTTATCAGGTACATCTGTACACCTGCTCATTAATGCAAATATCCAAACAGCCAATCATGTAGCAGCAACTCAATGCATAAAAGCATGCAGATATGGTCAAGAGGCTCAGATGTTGTTCGGACCAAACACCAGAATGGAGAAGAAATGTGCTTTAAGTGACTTTAGCTGTTGGTGCTAGACGGGGCCATTTAAGTGTCTCAGAATCTGCTGATCTCCTGGGATTTTCACACATAACAGTCTCTAGAGTTTAAAGAGAATGGTGTGAAAATAAAAAGTAAAGCATCCAGAGAGCGGCAGTTCTGTGGGCAAAACAACTTGTTGATGAGAGAGGCCAGCGGAGTCTGGCCAGAATAGCTCAAGTTGAAAGGAAGGTGACAGAAACTCAAATAACCAGGTATTACAACAGTGGTGTGCAGAAGAGCATCTCTGAAGGCACAACACATCGAGCCTTGAAGTGGATGGGCTACAGCAGCAGAAGGCCACATCATGTTCCATTCCTGTATCTAATAAAGTAGCTACAGAGTCTATGTATTTACATTTATGCTTATTTATTTCATCTCCTTACTTTAATCTCTAACTTTATTCATGTATAATTCTTTATTCTTTATAATTGTCAAATATTATTTTTTGTTGAATGTTGCACCAACACATCACAGCAAATTCCTACTAAACATAAATGTATATGGCGACCAAAGCTGATCGTTGATCCAGTACCCTGTGGCTGCTGATGTCTACAAGCGTGCATATACCTGTAATGACTGTGTACATCATCTGGTATGTGCCTTTTAATACTTGGCTATACCATCAACTGCTATTGGTTGAATGTTGACTATCTTCAGTAAAGGGT
Organism: Mobula hypostoma; assembly: GCF_963921235.1. Lineage (NCBI taxonomy): Eukaryota > Metazoa > Chordata > Chondrichthyes > Myliobatiformes > Myliobatidae > Mobula > Mobula hypostoma. Next base: position 178,222,509 of record NC_086098.1, read on the forward strand.
ACTTGTAAAAGTAAAGGATAATGAAGACAAGCAGAATGGAGAAGTGTGGTGCCTAGTCAACGAGATCAGCAGACAGAAAAAATCCCCATCAGGTCAAATAAGTGGTAAAACAGCAGAGGACCGAGTCCAGACATGATTTACCTACTTTAAGAACCTGCTGGGAAGCCCTCCAACGATCATGGAAGAAGAAGAGGACAAACCCACGATACTAACACAAGTCGACATCGATGACGGCCCATTCACCATTGAGGAACTGAAGAAGGCCAGATATGCACTCAAACAGGGCAGGAACACTGGACCAGATGGGATACCACCAGATGTCCTGAAGAACTGCGACCTGGATGACATCTTGCTGGACATATGTAATACGGCACTGATGGAAGGGGACAAACCAGAACAGTGGTCACTCTCAAACATGATCCCAGTCCCCAAGTCTAGATCCCTCACGAAGACAGAGAACTACTGCGGTATCAGTTTGACCTGTATCTTCGCAAATCTATACAATCAGATGATCTTGAACAGGATTCGCACCGCCATTGACCCTAAGCTAAGATTCAATCAGAATGGTTTTCCGCAGAAGCGCACAACAGTAATGCAAATACTTGCTCTCCGTAGAATCATTGAGGAAGTCAAGAAGAACAACCTACCAGCTGTGCTTACTTTCATTGATTTTCGCAAAGCTTTTGACTCCATTCACTGAGGTAAAATGCTGAAGATCTTGAAAGCTTACCGAGTGCCAGACCGTCTACTGAGAGCAACAGAGTCCAGCTATACTAAAACCATGGCGAAAATTATATCACCAGACAGAGAAACAGCAGTGTTCGAGTTCCTAGCTGGTGTGCTGCAAGGAGACACTTTGGCACCCTACACCTTTATAATCTTCCTTAATTACGCTCTACATCAAGCTACCAAAGATCATGACAAGCTTGGTTTTACCATAAAACCAGCTCGAACCAAGAGGGTCAGACCAGTTATGCTCACAGATCTCGATTTTGCAGATGACATAGTCCTGCTCTCTGACCAGATGGAGGAAGCGCAGCAGCTACTGACAAAAGTGGAAACTGAGTGCAATAAAGTTGGACTTCACCTAAACGCGAAAAAGACAGAGTACATGGCGTTTAACTGCGACAAAGGTACTCTCAGGACCGTAAAGAATGATATCATTAAGAAAGTCATTGACTTCAAGTACCTTGGGTCAAGAATGATGAGTTTAGAGAAAGACATAAAGATACGGAAGGCGGTGGCGTGGAGGGCTACGAACGACATGAAGGAAATCTGGAAGTGGTACCTGACCAGTGGGCTTAAAAAGAGGATCTTCATAGCAGTCATAGAGTCCATTCTCACATACGGATGCGAGATGTGGACACTCACCAAGACTATGAGAAAGACTCTAGATGGTACTATACATGAATGCTCCGGTTGGCTCTTGACGTGAGTTGGCAACAGCACATGATCGAGCTCTATGATGACCTACCGATGCTCACCACTAAAACTGAGGCGAGAAGACTGCAACTAGCGGGGCACTGTCTACGCCACCCCGAGCTACCTGCCAGCCTAGTCATCATATGGGAGCCCAAACATGGGAGGATGAACCCTGGGCACCCTCCCAAGACTATGGTCAACACGCTCCTAGAAGACAGAGGCGTGGCTAATGTAGATAAACACACTGACAAGGGAGAGGGAGAAGTGGAGAGTCTGTCATCGCGCCTGACGCCGGCCTCCTCGGCGTGAGTCGACGTAGTAGTAGTAGTATTTTATTGGTAGCTCTGTCATTGCAACTGGCCTTAGTAACACCACAGAGCCTGAAAACACTATAATAGCTTGAGTTTGGGTTTCAAGGCTCTGAACAGTCCTTCCAGGTCAGGCAACACCTCACCTGCACATCTGCTGGGGCTGTCTATTGTGTTCAGTGCTTCTGGTGCGCCTCCTCTACCTTATTGAGTTGAGCACCTCAACTTCATCTGCCAAAAGCAGATCTTCCTGGTGGCCAAACACTTTAATTCCGATTCCATTCTCATTCCTACATGTTGGTTCTTGGCTTCTTCTTGTGCCGCGATGAGGCCAGGGTGGAGGAGTAACACCTTACATTTTCTTTGGATAGCCTCCAACTCGATGGCATGAATACTGACTTCTCCTTCAGGTAAAAAACATTCCCTCCCCATCCCCTCTTCTTCTATTCCCTTCTCTGGCCTCTTACCTCTTCTGATCTGCCTATCACCTCCTTCTGAGTCCTCTCCTCCTTCCGTTCCCCCATGGTCCACTCTCTTCTCCTATCAGATTCCTTCCTCTCCAGCCGTTTACCTTTCCTACCCACCTTGCTTCCCCTATCACTTTCTAGCTATCTTCCTGCCCCTTCCCCCACTTTTTTATTCTAGCATCTTCCTCTTCACTCCTGAAGACGGGTCTCAGTCCAAAATGTCGACTGCTTATTCACTTCCGCAGATGCTGCCTGACCTGCTGAGTTCTTCCAGCTTTTTGTGAATGTGTTGCTTTGAGTCTGCGATGTTGCTTGAGGTTATAGTTCAGTGTAAAGTTACCAGTGAGCAGGTTTCTGTAGGTAAAGAAGCAGGGCAGCAAGTAAAGTTCATATTCTGCATGGTAGCATCCAATCTATTGGCATGAACACCAATTTCTCTAACAACCATTAATAACTCCCCATTCCCCAATTCCTCTTCTCTGATTTTCTATTTCCCATTCTGGTTACCCTCTCACTCTTTCTCTTCTCTTCATCTGCCTATCACCTTCCTCTATTTTCCCTCCTGCTTCCCCTTCTTTCATAGTCCACTGTCCTCTCCTATTAGATATTTTCTTCTTCTTCAACCCTTTAACACTTCTACCTTTCACCTCCCAGCTTCTTACTTCTTCTCCATACCTACCCTTCCTCAAGCGGTCTCATCTATCACCCGCCAACTTGATCTCCTCCCCCCAATCTTCTGATGCTGGCTTCTGCCTTTTCTTTTCCAGTCCTAATGAAGGGTTTCAGCTTGAAATGTTGACAATTTCTTCTCCTCCATAGATATTGCCTAACTTGTTGAGTTTTTCCAGCATTTTGTGCGTTGATCAAGATTTCAGCATCTGCAGAATCTCTTTTGAAGTGAAGTCAGTACCCATCACACTGTAACACTCACAACACGCTGGAGGAACTCAGCAGATCGGGCAGCATCCGTGGAAAAGATCGGTCGACGTTTTGGGCCGGAATCCTTCGTCAGGACTGAAGAGGGAAGGGGCAGAGGCCCTATAAAGAAGGTGGGGGGATGGTGGGAAGGAGAAGGCTGGTAAGTTCCAGGTGAAAAACCAGTAAGGGGAAAGATAAAGGGGTGGGGGAGGGAAGGCAGGGAGGTGATAGGCAGGAAAGGTGAAGAAAGAATAGGGGAAAACACAATGGGTAGTAGATCTCGGACACTTCTCTCCCCTTTCTTGATCTCTCGGTCTCCATCTCTGGAGACAGACTGTCCACTGACATCTTCTATAAGCCCACTGACTCTCATAACTACCTCAACTATACCTCTTCCCACCCCGCCACATGCAAAAATGCCATTCCCTATTCCCAGTTCCTCCGTCTCCGCCGCATCTGCTCTGAGGATGAGGTTTTCCTTTCCAGGACATCTCAAATGTCCTCTTTCTTTAAGGATCGTGGTTTCCCTTCTGTTGTCATCAATGATGCCCTCACCCGCATCTCCTCCATTTCCCGCACTTCGGCCTTCACCCCATCCTCCCACCACCACAACAAGGACAGAGTTCCCCTTGTCCTCACCTACCACCCCACCAGCCTCCGGATCCTGCACATTATCCTCTGCAACTTCTGCCACCTTCAACAGGACCCCACCACTAAACACATCTTTCCCTCTCCACCCCTCTCCGCCTTCCGCAGGGATCGGTCCCTCCGCGACTCCCTGGTCCACACGTCCATCCCCACGGATCTCCCACCCGGCACTTATCCCTGTAAGCATAAGTGCTACATCTGTTCCTCCACCTCCTCTCTTGCCACCATTCGGAGCCCCAAACAGTCCTTCCAAGTGAGGCAACACTTCACTTGTGAGTCTGTTAGGGTCATCTATTGCATCCGGTGCTCCTGGTGCGGCCTCCTCTACATCAGTGAAACCCGATGCAGATTGGGGGACCGCTTCATCGAGCACCTCCACTCCGTCCGCCAAAACAGACAGGATCTCCCAGTAGCCACCCACTTCAACTCTGCTTCCCACTCCCATTCTGATATGTCCATACTTGGCCTCCTCTACTGCCATGATGAGGCTAAACTCAGGTTGGAGGAGCAACACCTCATATACCGTCTGGGTAGTCTCCAGCCCCTTGGTATGAACATAGAATTCTCCAACTTCCGGTAATTCCCTCCCCCTCCCTTCCCCTATCCCTATGTCACTCTGCCCCCTCCCCCAGCTGCCTATCACCTTCCTCATGGTTCCACCTCCTTCTACTACCCGTTGAGTTTTTCCCTATTCCTTCTTCACCTTTCCTGCCTATCACCTCCCTGCCTCCCCTCCCCCACCCCTTTATCTTTCCCCTTACTGGTTTTTCACCTGGAACCTACCAGCCTTCTCCTTCCCACCCTCCCCGCACCTTCTTTATAGGGCCTCTGCCCCTTCCCTCTACAGTCCTGACGAAGGGTTCCGGCCTGAAATGTCGACCGATCTTTTCCACGTATGCTGCCCGACCTGCTGAGTCCCTCCAGCATGTTGTGAGTGTTGCTTTGACCCCAGCATCTGCAGATTATTTTGTGTTTACCCATCACACTGTGGAGATCACATAGTATAGTAAGCCAGTAAAGCAGTAAAGCATGCCTTTCCCTTTGACACGTGTCAAAGGAGAAGACAGCCTGTTTTGAGTATCTTAAATTTTGGCTGTGAAACCATTCATTGCAACAAGCTAAAACACCTTTTTAGGAATCCATGGAAAGGTGAATGTTGTCTTCTGGTACGGCAGGAAATTGGGGAAATGGATCAGCCATGATGAAATGGCGGAGCACTCGATGGGCCAAATGGCCCACTTTTGTTTCTATATCTTATGTTCTTATGGTTGTCACACTGTGTATGGGTGCTGTGCCAAAGTTATTTGAATTATCAGGTGATGGATGAGGCCATGATTGTCCTAAAGCAGTGGGGTCCCAACTTGGGGTTCAAAAGAAAGTTTCACATCCACAAAGACTCTGCTGTTAACAGTGTCACCAGCTGGGCAGAAAGAGCTGGATTGAGCTCGATCCATTGAGGGAGGAGTAGATCACACTATGAAGGTCGATATAACACTTCTGAAAGCCCATTGTAATACCAGACCATTACTAAATAAGATCTCGACAAAACCGCATGGACATTATGCATTAAGGGAGGCTGATGCTGGAAATAGCTAAGGGAAGGAAGGTCAGAGGAAACAGCTTTCTAACTTTGATATCTGCAGCGAGGAGGTGGAATGGTTTGGATTCTATGGCAAGTCAACATGCATGATGAGGAAAAAGATAGTGAACAAATCGAAGTAGAAAATGAAATAATGATAATTTAGATTTATAGTATTTGCTAACACTGAAAACAATAACTATTTATTACTTCTTTAGTACACAAAGCATTAGTAAAGTGTGTTAAATTTAATGTTGCAGTTGATGTTTTGAAAATATATTGAACAATGTATTCTTTGTTATGCACAGTTAAATTAATAATTGTAGTATGGATTGTAAAATTAACATGTATAAAACCAATTTGGAGAAGTTACGGAGAAATTATCAGATTCTGGAATGGATATAGTGCAAATCATAAATTTAGCAAACAGCATAGAGGCTTATTATCACTGACATAAGACCGTAAGACCATAAGACATAGGAGCAGAATTAGGCCATTCAGACCATCAAGTCTGCTCTGCCATTCCATCATGGCAGATTTATTATTCCTCTCAACCGTGTTGCTTTGCTTTCTCCCCGTTACCCTTGATGGTCTTAATAACTGAGAAACTATCAATCTCCAATCCCACTCAACTCCATACACCTGCATTCTCGCCATATCCTTTGATGCCCTGACTGATCAGAAAACTATCAACTTCTGTCTTAAATGTATCCATGACCTGGCCTTCACTGTAATTTGTGGCAGGGCCTTCCACAGATTCACTATTCTCTGGCTAAAGAAAACCCTCCTTATCTCATTTCTAAAAGGTTGCCACTCAATTTTGAGGCTGTGCCCTCTAGTTCTGGATACCTCCACCATAGGAAGCTTCCTTTCCACATCCACCCTATCTAGTTCTTTCAACATTTGGTAGGTTTCAATGAGATCCCCCCGAATTCTTCTGACATGTTGCACTCAACCTTGCATTTAATGTCAGCAAGACCAAAGAGCTGATTGTGGGCTTCAGAAAGGTTAAGATGAGGGAACACAAACCAATCCTCACGGAGGGATCAGAAGTGAAATGACTGAGCAATTGCAAGTTCCTGGGTGTCAATATCTCCGAGGACCTGACCTTCTTTATGGCTGCACTCTGATGCACCTATAAATAAGGCAATACAGCGGCTATACTTCATTCAGAGTTTGAGGAAATTTGGTATGTCAACTAAAACACTCAAAAACTTCTACTGACGTACCATGGAGACATTTTACTGGCTACATCACTGTCTGGTATGGGAGTGGGGGTTACTGAACAAGATTAAAGTAAGATTCAGGAATTTGTAAAATTAGTCAGCTCCATCATGGGGACTAGCCTCTGTAGCATCCAAGATATCTTCAGGAAGCAGTGGCTTAGGAAGGCGGCGTCCATCATTAAGGATCCCACCACCAGGGCATGGCCGCTTCTCATTGTTACTGTTGGGAAGGAGGTACAAAAGCTTGAAGGCACACACTCAGTGTGTCAGGAACAGCTTCTTTCCCTCTGCCATCCGATTTCTAAATGGACATCAAACCCATGAACTCTACCTCGCTACTTTTATAATATTTCTGTTTTTTTAATGCACCACTTATTTTTAACTTAACTATTTAATGGACATAAATATACTTACTGTAATTTAGTATTTTTCCTCTATATTTGTTTCCCATGAATTTCATTGTACTGCTGCCATGATGTTAACAAATTTAATGACATATACCAATGATATTAAGCATGATTCTGACATGTGACAAGAAATTTGTGGTTTTGTGGTAGTAGTTACACTGCAAAGAAATAAAAGTACAGATCCGAAATCACTGGAGGGGAAGGCCCAGAATTCTTGGCTTTGCCTGTTGCTTGGTGGCTAGGGCCGATGTCTAAGCGCTCGGCAGCCATGGTGCTCGGTGCTTGGTGTCGGAGGGCTGGTTGGAGGCTCAAAGTTTTTGAACGGACTCAGAGTTGGTTTGTGGTCAGGTGCTTCCAGGATGCTGCATTGGCAAGTTTGCGGCGCTGGAAGCTCATGGCAGGGAGAGTTCTCTCCCTCCAACCGTCTGTGTGAGATGATGAGCTATCATGACCTTGAGACTTTTTTTTATCGTGCCCATGGTCTGCTCTTATCAAATTACAGTATTGCTTTGCACTGTTGTAACTATACCTTATAATTATGTGGTTTTTGTCAGTTTTAGTCTTGGTCTGTCTTGTGTTTCTGTGATATCATACTGGAGGAACATTGTATCATTTTTTAATGCATGCATTTCTAATTGACAATAAAATGAGGACTGAGTGTCCTCATAATCTAAATATTGCAAAAATAAAGTAATAATGGCTTAGTGTTCATTAGTTCATTAGTTCCTAGACTGTGAAGAAATCTGATGGTGTAGCTATTCCTGAATTCTTGAGAATAGGTCTTCAGGCTCCTGAACCACCTCTCTGATAGAAGGGCATGTCCCAGATGGTGAGGATCATTAACAATGGATGTCACCTTCTTGAGGCACCGCCTCCTGACCATGTCCTCGACAATAGGGAAGTTATGCCCCTGATAAAGCTGGCTGAGCTAACAGTCTCTTGCTCTTGTGCTTTGGAAGTTCCATACAAGGCTGCGATGCAACCATTCAGAATGTTCTCCACCATACAGAGGACAAAAGGAATGATATAGAAGTGTAAATAAATACTCAGCCATGGGGAAATGAATCTGGTGGGATAGATCCGATGGGGGCTAATATACACCTGATGGGCCAGGAGAACCCCTTCCATGTTATAATAAGTCAATATCCTTGGGGTAGGACAGTTCAATCAACCTCAGCTTCTGCAAGGCGCAAGACTATAACACAAGACCTACGGATTCTACCTCGTCATTCAGTACAGCAAAATCACAAAAGAAAGTTTCACAACCCAAAAACTCAACTGTTTATTCATTTCCTTTGATGCTGAATGACCTGCTGAGTTCCTGCAGCGTTTTGTGTGTGTTGCTTTGGATTTCCAGTATCTACAGAATTTCTCATGTTTTTTTTTAATTCTAGATTGTGTATTGAAGAGTGGATTCACTTGTGCTGGAGTGAACATAAACTGCTTAACAGAATGCTGATCATGAAACAAGAAAAGATCTATGACTACAAACTGAAAGCTGAAGGTAATTGTGAATATTTTGCAGGCTGGCTGCAGAAACTTAAGAAAAGCACGGATAAATGTTTATAGCGTCTACTAATCATGAATCAGCAGAGAAATTCATCGATGAGTTTTCCGAGATTACATAGAAAATAGGTGCAGGAGTAGGCCATTCAGCCCTTCGAGCCTGCACCGCCATTCAGTATGATCATGATGATGATTGTCGTTGATGAAAATCTAACACTAGAACAAGTCTACAATATTGATTGCTCTTTATTTGACATAAACCTTAAAAAAATGTAAAATACAAATACAGTTGTACTGTAACCTTTTAATCAAAACATGGCATTGTAGGTGGAGACTGAAAGCCTGCCGTTGTTTGTTGTTGTTTAACAGCTGATTCAGGTTTTCTCCTGATGCTGTTGTGCTGCTTTTGTTAACCTGCACACATTATATTGTCATTATATTCATGGTATGTAATAATTTTTACTATTAGGTACATATGTGTGATGAACAAGTGTAAGATAAAGACTGCTTACCGGTAGCACATAAATTCAGAGTCGGAAATGATGGCGATCCCAAGCTATCTTATTAAAAATTCCAAAATCAAAAACATCCAAAATCTGAAACACATCTGGCCCTGAAGCATTTCAAATAAGGGCTGTTCAACCTGTCCGCTGATTGATCACCAAGGATCCAAACATAAAGCATGAACCAAAATGAAAAAAATTCAGAGCAGTAAGACATTGTTGGTAAATAGCTGATGGAATGTAGGAATTCTGTTTCCATTCTGTGGGTCAATGGAATGCACTTCCAAGACTTCCTTGGCAATCTTCAAAAGAATTTCTATTGTGTCTGTAGTGAATTTTTTGAAATGAAATGTGGTGAATCATGGTTGTGTATTTCCACATGGCAAACTCAAATAATCAACAATGCGATAAAAGACCACATGATCTATTGGGATGACATTAAAGGAGGGATTAAAACTGGCCAGGATCTGAGGAAGATGCCTTTACTCTTCATCAAAATAGCACCATACGATCGATGGTGAAGAAGACAAACAGGACCTCAGTTTAAAGTCCTGTCTATTATACAGTACTTTCATCCTGGCTGTGATGAAGTGAGCATTTAAACCCATGACGTGAGTCAGTGGTGGGAACACTAACCACTGAAGAAAGGCTAAGAAAGTTCAAAGTTCAAAGTAAATTTATTATCAAAGTACATATATGTCACCATATACAGCTCTGAGATTTATTTTCTTGTGGACATACTCAATAAATCCATAATAGAATTATAACCATGCTGGAAAGACCATACGAACTTGGATACTTAAGCAGGCAATAAACTGCAAAAATGCAAAAAGAAAGAAATAATAATAATAAATAAATAAGCAATAAATATTAAGAACGTGAGATAAAGAGTCCCTGGAAGTGAGTCCATAGGTTGTGGGAACATCTCAATGATGGGCAAGAGAAGTTGAGTGAATCATCCCCTTTGGTTTCAGAGTCAGATGGTTGAGGCTCTTGTATCTTCTTCCTGGTGACAGCAATGAGAAGAGAGCATGCCCTGGGTGTATGACAGACAGAACAATTCACTGAAACTGAAGATATGTGAGTAAGCACAGGTATATGTCAAGCCTCAAGTGTGAATTGAAAATATCTGGGTTTGTTTTATCACTTAACTCCCCAGTGATTTATTTTCCAAAGCTTACGTCTAAAAGAAAAATCACCCTGTGACTTGGCTTTTGAAAAACAACAATGTTATAAAACTTTTGTTATGTGTGAAGTAAGTAAAGCCAACTGTGATAAGTAAATTATTTAAATGTATTGCAATTTGAATACCAGGAAAAATCCCTCCATTATTCCTCATTTCTGGAATCATTCTGGTAAATCTCTTCCATAAAACCATCACACACTTCCTAATGCTGCATCCAGAATGGGACACAATGCTCCATTTACAACTGAATTGCTGTTTAATAAAGATGAGCACAACTCCCCTGCTTTTGTACTCTATGTCCCTATCTATCCTAAGACCCTGTGTGCTTTCCTAATTATTTTCTCAACCCGCCCCGATACTTTTAATGAATTCTTCATGTGTAACCCAGATCTTTCTGTTCCTGTACTTCTTATAATTTTGCCTTCAAATTTACATTGTCTCTTCTCTTTCTTCTTTTGAAAGGGTAACACTTCACCTTTCTCCAGATTAAATTTTAACTGCCATCTACCCACCTGCTCCACTATCCTATCCACATCTCTGTAAAATCTCTTCACCGATCATTGCACCTCCAAGTTTTGTATCAATTGCAAACTTGGAAACCATGCCACAGAATGAGATTGTGATGAGACTCCTATGAGAGGATGGTAAGGACCCAAGTACTAGAGTATACAAAAGTAGAATTGAGACTGAGACAAGAACAGGTTTCTTGACTTCATACTAAACGAGAACCTGCAGACTGAACCAAAGCTGAGTTGACGATTGAGCACCGAACCTGAGTTCAGGTGCTCTTTAAATATCCAAATCTTGGTGCCAAAACATGGCCACCAATTAGTGGAGTGGGCCAGAATCCTTAAAAGAACCATGCCAGTTATCCATACACTGGAGCATCAAAGTGTCTAAACCCTGAAGGCTAGTGCGGTTGAGTGTGTACCATAACACAGAAGTATTATTACTGCCTTATATGAAGAGAAATTTGTTGCTTTGTGGCAGCATTCCAGTGCAAAGGCATAAAACAACAGTACTATAAATTACAAAAATAAGAAACAAGTGCAAACAAAGGAATTAAGAGGTAGTGTTCATAGGTTCATGGTCCATTCAGAAATCTGATGATGGAGGGGCAGAAGCTATTTCTGAAATGTTGAGTGTGGGTTTTCAGGCTCCTGTACCTCCTTCATGACAGTAGTAATGCAATCAGGGCATGTCCCAGGTGGTGAGTGTCCCTAGTGATGGATGTTACCCTCTTGAGGCACCACCTCCTGACGATGTCCTCATGTACCCAAGTGGGGATTGTGATGAGGTAAGAAAAAAAAGTGGTCTTTTTACTGGCCGCTGGGTAGATATCCCTCCAGTCCCAAATGCAAACTCTTGAGATTACTTTCTGGCTCCTGTTACTTATGCTGCTACTACCTATTTTAATCCATGGCCCTTAACTTTGGTGCCAAGCCTACTGATTGTCCTCTACTTTTAATATTTATTGAGATACAGCGAGGAGCAAGCCATTCTGGCCCTTCGAGCCTCGCCACCCAGCAATCCCCGATTTAATCCTAGCCCAATCATGGGACAATTTACAATGACCAATTAACCTGCCAACTGGGGAGAACATACAAACTCCTTTCAGGCAGTGGTGGAAATTGAACCGAGGCTGCCTGTACTGTAAATCATTGTGCTAACCAGTACACTACCACGCTGCTTCGACTGCTTGTCCACTTTGATGGAACAGTGCTCTTTGCTTGGATGTACCCTAATTTTGATGGAATGGAGCTATTTTCCCACAGTAGGATAGTATCTGACCTGAAGTTGCTTTTCCCATGCTCCATGCTGCCCTTGGCCCGGGACGAAGAGGTCACAGGTCTGCGAGCTGTTGCTGAAGAACTGTTTAGGGTGAATAAGATAAGCCAATTAAGACATTACCAGCCAAATAAAGCCTTCTACATATTTTAGTAACAGTCTCTTTTTACTGGTGACAGCTGCTCCCAACTGCACTCTACACAGAGGTTAAGACAATGAAGTGGAATGCGAGGGGTTACTAAGGCTGACTGTGTGAGGGAGCTAACTAACATCACGAGATGCAGTCATTAACCTCGGCCACTGCAGCATGCTTGTCATTTTGAATGTGTGTGCTAATTCAGCTCCTTTGCGCTGGCAAGCGCAGTAACTCCTCCACATCACTGACTCTAGCAGCATTCAGTGTTAATCGGAGTTACTTAAAACAAATAAAGATATCACTAAAGGCTGTCAGCTCTATCTTTGTAAGTCTGATTTGTAATAGGGAGCCCCAAAAGGACAAGTTCAGCCCCTTTAAGTAAATCTGTAGCAATCAAGGCACTTGCATTACTGACGATTTTCCTTTCACTCCAGGCCTTAATCACCATTGTTAGTGAGGAGTAGATAAATGTATTTGCAGCATTGGAGACAGTGAAATGTAATGAATGCAGGAAACTGTGTGTTTTAATGATCATCGGGAAGGAGGGTAGTGAAGTCAGGCAGTACAAAGCAAATGGAGCTAATTTGGAGCTTGTGCAATGATGTGAAGTTGGTAATATCGAGCCAAAACCTTTGTCCGCATTCCTCACCTGATTTTAATTTCTCTCTGCCTCAATGGAAATCTAGTCAAGTCAAGTCAAGTTCAAGTTTATTGTCATTCAACCGTATACATGTATATCGTCAAATAAAGCAGTGTTTCTCCAGGCCAAGGTACACGTTACAGTACATATATTTTACACACAACACATAAGTTACTATTACCACAAATAAATTAACAAATAATAAGGGACCATTTATGACACAAATTAAAAAGTAAACTGTTTACCACAAATGGCACTTTATACGTGATGAGACCTGGGTGGTGGCAGGAAGTTCAGTAATCTTATGGCCTGAGGGAAGAAGCTGTTTCCCTTCCTAACATTTCTTGTCCTAATGCTATGGTATCTCCTGTCTGTTGGTAGAGGTCCAAAGAGATTGTTGGACAGATACGAGGGATCATTGGCAATGCTGAGAACTCTGTGTATGCAGCACTCCTGATAAATATCTCGGAACGCAGAGATGCCTGTCACTAACTTCATGAGAAGACCTTTCCTTTATTATATTTGCACTCACATTCACCTGAGTTGCAAAGTTTAAGAATTTTAACTGTTATGCCAATTGCTAAAAGGTAGATGGAGATTGGTTAGCAGACAGGAAGCAAAGAGTGGGAATAAACGGGACCTTTTCAGAATGGCAGGCGGTGACTAGTGGGGTACCGCAAGGCTCAGTGCTGGGACCCCAGTTGTTTACAATATATATTAATGACTTGGATGAGGGAATTAAATGCAGCATCTCCAAGTTTGCGGATGACACAAAGCTGGGTGGCAGTGTTAGCAGTGAGGAGGATGCTAAGAGGATGCAAGGTGACTTGGATAGGTTGGGTGAGTGGGCAAACTCATGGCAGATGCAATTTAATGTGGATAAATGTGAAGTTATCCACTTTGGTGGCAAAAATAGGAAAACAGATTATTATCTGAATGGTGGCCGATTAGGAAAAGGGGAGGTGCAACGAGACCTGGGTGTCATTATACACCAGTCATTGAAAGTGGGCATGCAGGTACAGCAGGCGGTGAAAAAGGCGAACGGTATGCTGGCATTTATAGCGAGAGGATTCGAGTACAGGAGCAGGGAGGTACTACTGCAGTTGTACAAGGCCTTGGTGAGACCACACCTGGAGTATTGTGTGCAGTTTTGGTCCCCTAATCTGAGGAAAGACATCTTTGCCATAGAGGGAGTACAAAGAAGGTTCACCAGATTGATTCCTGGGATGGCAGGTCTTTCATATGAAGAAAGACTGGATGAACTGGGCTTGTACTCGTTGGAATTTAGAAGATTGAGGGGGGATCTGATTGAAACGTATAAGATCCTAAAGGGATTGGACAGGCTAGATGCGGGAAGATTGTTCCCGATGTTGGGGAGGTCTAGAACGAGGGGTCACAGTTTGAGGATAGAGGGGAAGCCTTTTAGGACCGAGGTTAGGAAAAACTTCTTCACACAGAGAGTGGTGAATCTGTGGAATTCTCTGCCACAGCAAACTGTTGAGGCCAGTTCATTAGCTATGTTTAAAAGGAAGTTAGATATGGCCCTTGTGGCTACAGGGGTCAGGGGGTATGGAGGGAAGGCTGGGTTCTGAGTTGGATGATCAGCCATGATCATAATAAATGGCGGTGCAGGCTCGGAGGGCCGAATGGCCTACACCTGCACCTATTTTCTATGTTTCTATGTTTCTATGGAGCTTTGCTTCCATAAGGGCATTCTATGCTCAATCCACCTGCTTTAGCCAAGGAATTTCAACCCAAATGCTCATTGTTTGAATAGTTATTTGCTTAAAAGGATGTGGCTAACCACAGCTCCAATGCCATATTTAGGTTTGTTGACAACATTACTGTCATTGTCTGAATCAAAGGTGGTGACAAATCAGCATATGGGAGAGTGATTATAAATATGGCTGAGTGGTGCCACAACAGTAACCTTTCCCTTACTGTCAGCAAGACCAAGGAGCTAATTATTGACCTCAGGAGGAGGAAACCAAAGGGCCATGAGCAAGTCCTCATCAGGGGATTAGAGGTGGAGAGGGTCAGCAACTTTGAATTCCTCTGTGTTATCATTTCAGAGGACCTGCCCTGGGCCCAGAACATAGGTGCAATCACAAAGAAAGCGCCTCTACTTCCTTAGAAGTTTGCGAAGATTCGACATGGCATCTAATACTTTGATAAACTTCTGTAGATGTGTGATGGAGAGTGCCTTGGATGGATCACAGCCTGGTATGAAACACCAATGTCTTTGAATGGAAAATTCTACGAAAGGTAGTCCATCATGGGAAAAACCCTCCTCACCATTGAGTACATCTACATCAAGTGCTGTTGCAGGAAAGTAGCATCCATCATCGGGGAACCCCCAGCACTCAGGTCATGCTCTCTTCTCTCTTCTGCCATCAGGAAGAAGATACAGGAGCCTTGGGACTCACACCACCAGATTCAGGAACAGTTATTACCCCTCAATCATCAGGATCCTGAACAAGAACAATAACTTCACTCAACTTCACTTGCCCTATCACTGAACTGTTCCCAGAAACTATGGGCTCAGTTCAAGGATTCTTCATCTCATATTCTCGATATTTATTGCTTATTTATTTATTATTATTTTTTTCCCTCCTTTGTATTTGCACAACTTCTTGTCTTTTGTACATTGATCATTTGTTGGTGCAGCCTTTCATTAATTCTATATTGTTTTTTGGATTTACTGTGTATGCCTGCAAGAAAACAAATCTCAGTTTCATATATGAAGACATATATGTACTTTGATAATAAATTTACTTTGGACTTTGATCAACACTTTTTTTTAAGCTGAGTGTGGTCTCACTGAGAAGAACTTCCTTCTCGTATTTTAGTCAAACTTAGACATCATCGGGTTCAGGGACAGTTATC
Organism: Mobula hypostoma; assembly: GCF_963921235.1. NCBI lineage: Eukaryota > Metazoa > Chordata > Chondrichthyes > Myliobatiformes > Myliobatidae > Mobula > Mobula hypostoma. The sequence continues at coordinate 178,238,129 of NC_086098.1, forward strand.
ACTCTACAGCTATTAGGGTCTTGAACTGGCATGGATAACTTCAATCACCCACTTCTCTGAATTGATTCTATGACTTACCGATTCACTCTTAAGGACTGTTTACAGCTTATGTTTACAATATTTTTAAATCTGCATTCCTTTTTAGATTGGCTGTTTGTCTGTCTTTCTTTATGTATCAATATTTTTAATTCCAATGCATTTTTTTTATCTGTAAATGCCTGCAAGAAGACAAATTTCAAGGTGGAATGCAGTATCATACTAAATTTGATAATAAATTTATTTTGAACTTTTAGGTTCTGAACTTACAGCTATTGTAATTTCCTTCATGAGATGAACAATAGTGTTGTAATTCATCATTATCCTTAGCGTTTTATAGTAAATCTGGAGAGTGTTGGCAAGAGATGGATAAGGTGTTTAGAAAGAGTTCCTCATAAACGTGCTCACCATTGCAAGGAAACTGGAGGTCCATGAGCCCGTCCTCACCGAAGGATCTAAGTTCCTCTGTGTTATCATTTCATTTAGGATTTGGATAAATTAGTCTTCCTTCTCAACGATTTAGGAACAGCTTCTTCCCCTCTGCCATCCAATTTCTGAATGGTCATTGAACCCACGAACACTACCTCACTACTTTTATATTTCTATTTTTGCACTACTTACTTAATTTAACTATATATATACTTACTGTAATTCATTTTTTTCTCTGTTATTATGTATTGGAGGCATGCTAGCATAGTGGTTAGCACAACACTTTACAGTACCAATGAACTGCATTCAATACCTTTCTCCTCGTGACTGCATGGGTTTCCTCTGGGTGCTCTGGTTTCCTCCCACAGTCCAAAGTCATACCAGTTGGTAGGTTAATTGGTCATTGTAAATTATCCTGTGAGTAGGCTCGGATTAAATTGGGGGATTAATGGGTGGTGTGGCTGGAAGGGTCAGAAGGGCCTATTCTGAGCTGTATCGCAATCAATAAATAAATAAATATGTATTGTATTGTACTGATTCTGTTTCTGATTCCGATTCATGCTTGATTTCTGCTTTGTTAGGAACAGGACTGGGCCTAGCTGTGGTGAGTTGCATGGACAAATAGCTTATATCAAGTAAAATGATTGTGGGGAAATGGCAATGATGTAACCCTAATCCACGTGAGCATGTGGCCTATAGGAGTAACAATTGGGACAAAGCAACACTAATCCACTTTTTAATAAAGTCCTGGCAAGCTGTACAAAATATCCAGAGAGTCAAAAGAATGACATTTAACAAAAAAAAATCTTTCTTTTGGTGAGGTATGACAAATTATGACTCATGGTAAATACTCATTTACTCCTACATGACTACAATAATACCTACTTTCAAACGTTTGGCAGAATAAGCCCTGAAATCCACTTGTTGATTTGCTCAGTCACACCAGCGCTTTATTTATTTATTTATTTCATTTCATTTTTTAAAAATTTTATTTTAATTAGAGATATAGCATGGAACAATGAGCTGCACTGCCCAGCAAATGGTTAACACTAGCCTAAACACAGACAATTTATAATGACCAATTAACCTCCTAACGAGTACATCTTTGGACTATGGGAGGAAGTCAGAGCATGCAGAGGAACCCCACACAGTCACTGGGAGAACGAATCAACTCTTTACAGACAGTGCTGGGACTGAACCCTGAAATCCGAATACCTAGAGCTGACAGCGTCATATTAACTGCTATGCTACTGTGACACTTGCCACTGTCCTGGTTTCTACTTTCAGCAAAACCACTGACATCTCTTTTCCAGGTCATGCTCCCTTCTATGGTCTCTGCTTTCATTATCTGCTTCAATGTCCATTTGCTGGGCCTGCCAGAGCACTTCTAGTTTTGCAAGGTTTGGCAAACTTACTCAATATTGCAAGCATTCCTGATAGGTCAAAGGTAACCTCTGGCTCTTGCCTCTTTTGTTGCACCTCCCACTCATTCATTATGACTGTACAATTCCTGTCATCATCTGTAACCTCCCTTCCTTTCAAATTCCTCCTCAGATTTGTTCCAAAGATAATCTTTAGAATCCCTTCAATTCTGAGGCTGTGCCTTATATTATCATATAATCATATAACAATTACAGCACGGAAACAAGCCATCTTAGCACTTCTAGTCCATGCTTACTCTCACCTAGTCCCACCGAACTGCACTCAGCCCATAACCCTCCATTCCTTTCCTGTCCATATAGCTATCCAATTTTACTTTAAATGACAAAATCGAGCCTGCCACTATCACTTCTACTGGAAGTTTGTTCCACACAGCCACCACTCTCTGAGTAAAGAAGTTCCCCCTCATGTTACCCCTGAACTTTTGACCCCTAACTCTCAACTCATGTCCTCTTATTTGAATCTACCCTACTCTCAATAGAAAAAGCCTATCCACGTCAACTGTATCTAACCCCTCATAATTTTAAATACCTCTATCAAGTTCCCCCTCAACCTTCTATGCTCCAAAGAATAAAGACCCAACTTGTTCAACCTTTCTCTGTAACTTGGGTGCTGAAACCCAGGCAACATTCTAGTAAATCTTCTCTGTACTCTCTCTATTTTGTTGACATCTTTCCTATAATTCAGTGACCAGAACTGTACACAATACTCCAAATTTGGCCTTACCAATGCCTTGTACAATTTTAACATTACATCCCAACTCCTATACGCAATGCTCTGATTTATAAAGGCCAGCATACCAAAAGCTTTCTTCACCACCCTATCCACATGAGATTCCACCTTCAGTGAACTATGCACCATTATTCCTAGATCCCTCTGTTCTACTGCATTCTTCAATGCCCTACCATTTACCATGTATGTCCTATTTTGATTAGTCCTACCAAAATGTAGCACCTCACACTTATCAGCATTAAACTCCATTTGCCATCTTTCAGCCCACTCTTCTAAGTGGCCTAAATCTCTCTGCAAGCTTTGAAAACCTACTTCATTATCCACAACTCCACCTATCTTAGTATCATCTGCATATATACTAATCCAATTTACCACCCCATCATCCAGATCATTAAAGTATATGACAAACAACATTGGACCCAGTACAGATCCCTGAGGCACACCACTAGTCACCGGCCTCCAACCTGACAAACAGTTATCCACCACCACTCTCTGGCGTCTCCCATCCAGCCACTGTTGAATCCATTTTACTACTTCAATATTAACACCTAACGATTGAACCTTCCTAACTAAACTTCTGTGTGGAACCTTGTCAAAGGCCTTACTGAAGTCCATATAGACAACATCCACCGCTTTACCCTTGTCAACCTTCCTAGTTACCGCTTCAAAAAATTCAATAAGATTTGTCAAACATGACCTTCCATGCATAAATCCATGTTGACTGGTCCTAATCAGACCTTGTCTATCCAGATAATTATATATACCATCTCTAAGAATACTTCCCAGTAATTTACCCACCACTGACCTCAAACTTACAGGCCGATAATTGCTAGGTTTACTCTTAGAACCCTTTTTAAACAATGGAACCACATGAGCAATATGCCAACTCTCTGGCACCATCCCCGTTTCTAAAGACATTTGAAATATTTCTGTCAGAGCCCCTGCTATTTCTACACTAACTTCCCTCAAGGTCCTAGGGAATATCCTGTCAGGACCCGGAGACTTATCCACTTTTATATTCCTTAAAAGCACCAATACTTCCTCTTCTTTAATCATCATAGTTTCCATAACTTCCCTACCTGTTTCCCTTACCTTACACAATTCAATATCCTTCTCCTTAGTGAATACCAAAGAAAAGAAATTGTTCAAAATCTCCCCAATCTCTTTTGGTTCCACACATAACTGTCCACTCTGATTCTCTAAGGGAGCAATTTTATCCCTCACTATCCTTTTGCTATTAATATAACTGTAGAAACCCTTTGGATTTATTTTCACCTTACTTGCCAAAGCAACCTCATATCTTCTTTTAGCTTTTCTAATTTCTTTCTTAAGATTCTTTTTACATTCTTTATATTCCTCAAACACCTCATTTACTTCATGCTGCCTATATTTATTGTAGATATCTCTTTTCTTCTGAACCAAGTTTCCGATATCCATTGAAAACCATGGCTCTCTCAAACTCTTAACCTTTCCTTTCAACCTAATAGGAACATAAAGTACCCTCAAAATTTTACCTTTAAATGACCTCCATTTCTCTATTACGTCCTTCCCATAAAACAATTTGTCCCAATCCACTCCCTCTAAATCCTTTTGCATCTCCTGAAAGTTAGCCTTTCTCCAATCAAAAATTTCAACCCTGAGTCCAGACCTATCCTCCTCCGTAATTATATTGAAACTAATGGCATTGTGATCACTGGACCCGAAGTGCTCCCCAACACATACCTCCGTCACCTGCCCTATCTCATTCCCTAACAGGAGATCCAACACTGCCCCTTCTCTAGTTGGCACCTCTATGTATTGCTGCAAAAAACTATCTTGCACACATTTTACAAACTGCAAACCATCCAGCCCCTTTACAGTATGGGCTTCCCAGTCTATGCGTGGAAAATTAAAATCTCCCACAATGATAACCTTGTGCTTACTACAAATATCTGCTATCTCCTTACAAATTCGCTCCTCCAATTCTTGCTCCCCTCTGGTCCTATACTCCCCCAATATTGGAAACATCCTCTCCACTCTATGTCCACTCTGTCTAATCCTTTTAATATTCAATAGGTTTCAAAGAAAATCCCCCCCCCATTGTTCTAAACTCCTGTTAGTACAGCCTCAGAGCTCTCACTCCTCATTGGACATGTCCTCTTCTCATTGTAACAATCAGTGAGGAGATGCAGGAGTCTGAAGGCACACACTCAATGATTTAGGATTTAGGATTTAGGAATAGCTTCTTCCTCTCTGCCATCAGATTTCTGAATGGATATTGAACCCATGGTCGCTACCTCACTATTTTACTTGCACTACTTCTTTAATTTATCTGTTTAATATATATATGCATACACTTCTTACTGTAATTCACAATTGTTTATTATTATGTATTGCAGCATACTGATGCCGCACAGCAATAAATTTCATGACTTCTATTATTTCTGTTTTTGTACTGCTTTTAATTTAACTATTTAATATATATATACATGCTTACTGTAATTGAGTTATTTTTTTCTATATTTATCATGTATTGCATTGTACTGCTGCCGCTAAGTTACCAAATTTTATGACGTATGCCAGTGTTACTAAATGACTCTGTTTCTGATTTTGATTCTAATTAACCCTTTAAGGTAGCCAAAAGAAAAACGGGATGTTACAGTTGTGGAGTAGGAGTGCAGGTAGCCAATAAAGTGCAAGGGCCATTACAAGGTAGATTGTAGATCAAGAGCTCATTTCTTAGCACAAGAGAGGTCTGTTGAAGAGTGATAAGAGCAGAACAGAAGCTCCTCTTGATCCTGGTTGTAAGTGCTCTGAAGCTGTTGCATCTCCTGCCCGGTGGAAGAGGGCAGTGGACCAGGGTGAGACAGGTCCATGATTATGTTGGCTGCTTTCCTAAGGCAGCAGGATGTGCAAGCAGGATCCACGGTGGTGAGTCTGATTTCCTTGATAGACTGGGCTGCGTCTTCAACTCTCTGCAATTGCTTGCTGTCTTGGATAGAACAGTTACCATATCAAGCTCTGATGTATCCGGATAGAATATTTTATATGGGAAAAATTGGTAAGAGTCATTGAAGTCAAGCCGGATTTCTTTAGCCTTCTGAGGAAGTAGAGGTTTTGGAGTGCTTTCTTGGCCATGGCATCCAATTGGCTGATCCCGGGTAAATTGTTGGTGATACACACACATAGGAACTTGTGGCTCCCAACTCTCTCAAACATTCATAGAGGGGAGGGTGTAGCCTGCCCAGCTCCTTCATTTTGCTAACACTGGGGAAATAGTTGTCTTGACCCTATGCCACTTGGTTCTCTCACAACTTCCTGAAATCATTGAAGTCTCTCCAATGGGAAACATCTCCCTCTTTCCCACCGAGAAAAATGTGGTAAAGATGAAGGTTTCTTACTGGTCTTGATGAGGTAGATCCAGAGCCAATATTTCCCCTTTTCTGGAGTGTCTAGAATTGGATGTTAGAAGCTCAAAATAAAGATCAGAGACTAGAAGGAATGTTTTCACCTGGAGATGGTTGTGAATCAGAATCAGAATTGGGTTTATTATCAGTGGAGACAGCTTATCCACTGATGTCTACTATAAGCCTACTGACTCTCACAGCTCTCTGGACTATTCCTCTTCTCACCCTGTCTCTTGCAAAAACGCCATCCCCTTCTCACAATTCCTCCGTCTCCGCCGCATCTGCTCTCAGGATGAGGCTTTTCATTCTAGGACGAGGGAGATGTCTTCATTTTTTAAAGAAAGGGGCTTCCCTTCCTCCACTGTCAACTCTGCTCTTAAACGCATCTCCCCCATTTCACGTACATCTGCTCTCACTCCATCCTCCCACCACCCCACTAGGAATAGGGTTCCCCTGGTCCTCACCTACCACCCCACCAGCCTCCGGGTCCAACATATTATTCTCCGTAACTTCCGCCACCTCCAACGGGATCCCACCACTAAGCACATCTTTCCCTCCCCCACTCTCTCTGCATTCCGCAGGGATCGCTCCCTACACAACTCCCTTGTCCATTGGTCCCCCCCATCCCTCCCCACTGATCTCCCTCCTGGCACTTATCCGTGTAAGCGGAACAAGTGCTACACATGCCCTTACACTTCCTCCCTTACCACCATTCAGGGCCCCAAACAGTCCTTCCAGGTGAGGCATCACTTCACCTGTGAGTCGACTGGGGTGATATACTGCATCCGGTGCTCCCGATGTGGCCTTTTATATATTGGTGAGACCCGACGCAGACTGGGAGACCGCTTTGCTGAACACCTACGCTCTGTCAGCCAGAGAAAGCAGGATCTCCCAGTGGCCACACATTTTAATTCCACATCCCATTCCCATTCTGACATGTCTATCCACGGCCTCCTCTACTGTAAAGATGAAGCCACACTCAGGTTGGAGGAACAACACCTTATATTCCGTCTGGGTAGCCTCCAACCTGATGGCATGAACATTGACTTCTCTAACTTCCGCTAAGGCCCCACCTCCCCCTCGTACCCCATCTGTTACTCATTTTTATGCACACATTCTTTCTCTCACTCTCCTTTTTCTCCCTCTGTCCCTCTGAATATACCTCTTGCTCATCCTCTGGGTCACCCCCCCCCTTGTCTTTCTTCCCGGACCTCCTGTCCCATGATCCTCTCGTATCCCCTTTTGCCTATCACCTGTCCAGCTCTCGGCTCTATCCCTCCCCCTCCTGTCTTCTCCTATCATTTTGCATCTCCCCCTCCCCCTCCAGCTTTCAAATCCCTTACTCACTCTTCCTTCAGTTAGTCCTGACGAAGGGTCTCGGCCTGAAATGTCGACTGCGCCTCTTCCTATAGATGCTGCTTGGCCTGCTGCGTTCACCAGCAACTTTGATGTATGTTGCTTGAATTTCCAGCATCTGCAGAATTCCTGTTGTCATGAAAATTGTTGTTTTGTGACAGCAGTACAGCACAAGACATAAAAGTTACTACACCATAAGACCATAAGATATAGGAGCAGAAGTAGGCCATTCGGCCCATCGAGTCTGCTCTGCCATTTAATCATGGGCTGATCCAATTCTTCCAGTCATCCCTACTCCCCTGCTGTCATCCCATACCCTTTGATGCCCTGGCTAATCAAGAACCAATCTATCTCTGCCTTAAATACACCCAATGACTTTGGCTTCCACAGCTGCTCGTGGCAACAAATTCCACAGATTTACCACCCTCTGTCTAAAGGAATTTCTCCGCATCTCAGTTCTAAATGGACGTCCTTCAATCCTGAAGTCTTGCCCTCTTGTCCTAGAATCCCCTACAATGGGAAATAACTTTGCCACATCTAATCTGTTCAGGCCTTTTAACATTCGGAATGTTTCTATGAGATCCCCCCTCACTCTCCTGAACTCCAGAGAATACAGCCCAAGGGCTGCCAGAAGTTCCTCATACAGTAACCCTTTCATTCCTGGAATCATTCTTGTAAATCTTTTCTGAACCCTCTCCAATGTCAGTATATCCATTCTAAAATAAGGAGCCCAAAACTGCACACAGTACTCCAAAGTTGCTGGTGAACGCAGCAGGCCAGGCAGCATCTCTAGGAAGAGGTACAGTCGACGTTTCAGGCCGAGACCCTTCTTCAACTGTATCTCTTCCTAGAGATGCTGCCTGGCCTGTTGCGTTCACCAGCAACTTTGATGTGTGTTGCTTGAATTTCCAACATCTGCAGAATTCCTGTTGTTCACAATACTCCAAGTGTGGTTTCACGGGTGTCTTATAGAGCCTCAACATCACATCCCTGCTCTTATATTCTATATCTCTAGAAATGGATGCCAACATTGCATTCGCCTTCTTCACAACCGACTCAGGCTGGAGGTTAACCTTTAGGGTATCTTGCACAAGGACTCCCTTGTGCAGCACCTTGTCAAAGTCTTCTAAAATTCTAAGTACACCATGTCTACTACATCTCCTTTGTCTACCCTGCTTCTAATTTCCTCAAAGAATTGCAGTAAGTTCTATAAGACAATAATGAGACCTAATTTGGAATACTGTGTGCAGTTCTTGTCACCTATCTACAAAAGAGATCTCAATAAAATTGAAAGAGTACAGAGGAAATTTACGAGGATGTTGGCAGAACTTGAGGACCTGAGTTATGAGGAAAGGTTGTATACTTTCGAAGTTTATTCACTGGAGCGTAGAAGATTAAGGAGAGATTTGATAGAGGTATGTGAAACTATGAGGGTATAGATAAGGTAAATGAAAGCAGACTTTTTCCATTGAGGTTGGGTGAGACTACAACTAGAGGTTATTGGTTAAGGTGAAAGCTGTTTAAGGGGAATACGATGGGGAAATTTTTCACTCAGAGGGTGGTGCAAGTGTGGAATGAGCTGCCAGTGGAAGTGATGGATGCAGGTTTTATTTCAAATTTTAAGAAAAGTTTGGATAAGGACATGGCTGGGAGGTGTCTGGAGGGCTAAAGTCCAGGTGCAGGTCAATGTGATTAGGGAAAATAATAGTTTGGCACAGATTAGATGGGCTGAAGGGCCTGTTTCTGTGCTGTAGTCCTCTATGACTCTAGGAATGATGGAGCAGTAACAAACGTCCAAATAGCTTTCTTCTTCTTTTTCTTTTTCCTCTGTTACGATCCTGGCTGGATTTGTCTGGCAGTATCTGAGAGAATATGGCGGCCTTGTCCTAAGTTGCTGGAACAAAGCTTGCAATTCCTGTGAAGCACATTCCAATTGTGGCATTTCATAGGTTCTGGCGATTTTTTTTTGATCTCCTGTGAAAATCAAAGTTTCGACCTCGCCAATTTTTTTTGCATTAAAAAAAACTGGCTCAGAAACATACTCCGAGTACAGAAGCTTCATTAGTCATTGGACATGGGGCTGCTGTACAAATGTGCTGTGCGGTGCAAAGCAATGCATCAGAGCACAACTGAAATAAATGGGCTGTCCCTGATGCATTTAGCTCGAAATACAAGCATGCTCTTAATTGAAGGTTAAGCAAGTAGGAACGTAAAGACCTGACAACCAAGGAGCCGCTTCAAATCGCCTTGTTTTCAGCTAGTACCTCAAATCCAACTCATTTACGTAACAGGGTTTTTCATCAATTCGGATTGACCCTACTGAGAATTGGAATTCCCGAAAAAAAAAAGAATGTGGAGAACTTTGTACCACTTTTTGATGTTTTTGTTCACATGCACTGGGTTAGTTTTAAGGTTCCTTAAGATTGTTATAACCGGGGCTGGTTATGGGATCAAGCTCGCACTACCTGTTAAATGCTCCCACTGGTGTACACCTCAAATAAGGCGGCACGGTGGCGTAGTGGTTAGCACAGTAGTTTACAGTATCAGTGACCTGGGTTCACTTCCCTCCGCTGCTTGCGGGGAGTTTGTACACTCTTCCCGTGACTGCCTGTGCTCCCTCCAGATGCTCCAGTTTTCTCCCAAATGCCAAAGGTGCACTGGTTGGCAGATTAACTGGTCATTGTAAATTGTCCTGTGATTAGGCTTCGATTAAATTGGGGGATGCTGGGTGGCGTGGCTCGAAAGGCAGAAGGGGCTATTCCACACAGTATCTCAATAAAACAAAATTAAAAATATCCTCTGACAACTAAGTCCAGCTCCTGGCCTTCACATGTGGCTTAGCTATTAAGCCGGATGGAACCATTTCTACTGACAGGAGAAGGGGCAAAGGTCAGCTACTGGTGCCTTATATCCAGTCACTTCGGGCAGATGGGGCTTAACAGCCATGGCTGGCATCTCACCTCAGAGAAGGAACCACTGTTCTCAAACCTCTGCTGCCTTGTGGCTTTGCCCGCTCATGGGGAAGGCTTTGAAAATAAACACTGAGGGGAAAATCCGGAGTCCCCAGGGCTGCCCTACGTTGAGCCCAACGCTGTCTGGCAACTCCTGAGACACTGCGGGTGCCAAACTGTATGAGTCTCTGCTGTTCCTTTAGGATCATCAGCTGTGTGGAGAGGGGTAGCTAGTGACATGGGCAACAGCTTGCTCTCCATCTTGTGCTGCCCTGGCTTGCGTATCTAGACAGCTAGGATGCACCATCCATGGTTGATCCTGACCAATGACGGCCTCACAGATTACCCATGGTCTTGTTAAGAATATTTCAGAATTCTGTTATTTCATTACACCTTTTGCATGGGGGTTTGCTGACAAAGCCAGCATTAATTGTCCATCCTTAAGTCAAAGTCAAAGTTGAGTTTATTGTCATATGCTCAAATGCATGCATGCTCAGTTGCAATGAAAACATTTAACTGCAGCAACATCACAAGAACACCAAATCACCCAAAACACCAAATTCATTATTCATAAGAAAAAATACATGAATTAAACTTAATTATGTGCAACTTTTACAAGAAGGAACAAATAGTTGCTGCTGCAAAAAACAAATTTAATGATAAATGTGAGTGATGATAAACCTGATTCTGATATGGATCTCTATTGTGCTCTGAGAGTGGGAAGGGGGCAGGGAGAGGGGAAGAGAGAGGGGAGGGAGCAGGAAGTGCTAGAGAGACATACTGTAATAAGACCATAAAATATAGGAATTAGGCCATTTGACCCATCGAGTGTACTCCACTATTTCATCATGGCTGATATAATTTTCCTCTCAGCCCCAGTCTCCTGCTTTCCCCTCGTAGCCCTTCACACCCTGACAAGTCAACCTGTGCCTTAAATATACCTAAAGAATTCCATAGATTCAGCACTCTCTGGCTAAAGAATTTCTTCCCCATCTCTGTTCTAAAGGTATGTCCCTCTATTCTGGGGCTGTGTCCTCTGGTCTCAGATTCTTCCACCATGGGAAACGTCTTTTCCGAAACCACTTTATTAAGGCCTTTCAACACTGAATAGGTTTCCAATGAGGTCACCCTTTATTCTTCTAAATTCTAGTGAATATTGGTCCAGAGCCATCAAACGCTCTTCATATGACAAGCCATTCAATCAAGAAATCATTTTTATGAACCTCCCTTGAGCCCTCTCCAGTTTCAGCAATCCTTTCTAAGATAAGCAGCCCAAACTGGCCTCACCAGTGCTTTATAAAGTCTCAGCATTACATCCTTGCTTTTGTATTCTAGTCCTCTTGCAATAAATGCTTTCCTCACCACAAACTCAACCAGAAAATTAACCTTTAAGGAATCCCGCACAAGTACTTCTCAGTCCCTTTGCACCTCAGTATTTTGTATATTCTCTTCTCTTAGAAAATGGTCACCCTTTCATTCATTCTACCAAAGTGCATGACCATACTCTTCCTGACACTATTCCATCTGCCATTTCTTTGCCCATTCTACTAGTCTGTCTGAATCACTCTGTAGCCACTCCGCTTCCTCAAAACTATCTGCCCCTCCACCTATCTTCATATCATCTGCAAACTTTGCAACAAAGCCATCAATTCCATCATCCAAATCATCGGTATATAACATAAAAAGAATTGGTCCCAACACAGACCCCTGTGGAACACTACTAGTCATAGGCTGCTGACCTTCATTCCCACTCTTTGCCTCCTGCCAATAAGCCACTGCCTTATCCATGCTTACCATTGACTTGTAGCTTGTTAAGCAGCTTCAAGTGTGGCACCTTGTCAAAGGCCTTCTGAAAATCCAAGTGCACAACATTCTTCATTGTTGTTTCTTTAAAGAATTCCAACAGATTTGTCCTCATCCTTAACCATGAACTCCAACATCTTCCCAACCACTGACATCAGACTAATTGGCCTATAGTTTCATTTCTTCTGCCTCTCTCTTTCTTTGTCAAGAGTGGAATGATATTTGCAATTTTCCAGTCTTCCAGAACCATTCCAGAATCCAGTGACTCTTGAAAGATTAATGCTAATGCCTCCACAATATCTTCAGCCACCTCTTTCAGAACTCTGGAGTATACAGCATCTGGTCCACGTGACTTATCTACCTTCAGAACTTTCAGTTTCCCAAGAACCTTCTCTCTGATTATGGTAACTTCACACACTTCATGACCCCAACACCTGGAATTTCCACCATTCTGCTAGTGTGTTCCACAGAGAAGAGTGATGCAAAATACTTATTCAGTTTGTCTGCCATTTCATTGTCCCCCATTACTACTTCTCCAGCATCCACTCTCATCTCAATTTTACACTTCATGTGTCCGTAGAAACTTTTGGTATCCTCTTTAATATTACTAGCCAGCTTACTTTCATATTCCATCTTTACCTTCCTTATAACTTATTTTAGTTTCTTTCTGTTGGTTTTTAAAAACTTCCTAGTCCTCTAACTTTCCACTAATTTTTGCTCCATTATATGCCTGCCCTTTGGCTTTAACGTTGGCTTTGACTTCTCTTGTTAGCTACAGATGTGTCATTTTTCCTTTAGAATACTTCTTCCTCTTTGGGATGTATATATCCTGCGCCTTCCGAATTGCTTCCAGAAATTCCAGCCATTGCTGTTCTGCTGTTTTCCCTTCCAGAGTTCTTTTCCAATCAATTCTGGCTAACTCCCCTCCTTTGCTTCTGTAATTCCCTTCACTCCACTGTAATACTGATACATATGGTTTTTGCTTCTCCTTCTCAAATTACAGGGTGAATTCGATCATAATCTGATCACTTACCCCTAAGCCCTTAAGGGTTTATTTTTACCTTAAGCTCTCTAATCAATTCTGGTTCATTACACACCTAATTTGGAATAGCTGTTCCTCTAGTGGGCTCAACCTCGAGCTGCTCTAAAAACCCATCTTGTAGGTGCTCCAGAAAGTCCCCCTCCTGGAATCCAGCACGAACCTGATTTTCTGAATCTGCCTGCATATTGAAGACCCCCATGACATTGCTCTTTTGGTATGCATTTACTATCTCCTGTTGTAATTTGTAGGCTACATCCTTACTACTGTTGGGGGTCTGTATACCACTCCCATCATGGTCTTTTCACCTTTGCAGATCCTTAGGTCTATTCACAATGATTCAACACCTTCCGATCCTATGTCACCTCTTTCTAATGATCTGATTTAATTTTTTAATGATCAATACACCAATTGTTTGGAATCAAATGACCTTACCTGGTGACTCAGGGCAGTGTGTGTCTGCACCTGTGGAACCTCCTGCCCTGCCTGGCACTCCTTCTCTGCCACCTGTCCCACACCCCTCCTGTGGCATTTCACCCTCACCGTTCCCAACATACTTTGCTCCCACCAGACTTACAAACTCGCTCACCGCTCCATATTGACAAGTACAGTCCTGTGCTAAAGCCTTAGGCACCTTAGCTATATATATATGCCTAAGACTTTTACACAGTATTGTAAAGGTAAAGGGCAGGATCTGTAGCTGTTTGTCGGAGGCTATTTAAGATGTACGCCATTGGCAGCATTTAATAGGTAAAGGAAAGTTATGCCCACTACCACCCCAGCTTGATTCTAACAATTTACTACACTGTAGCAATTGTATATCTTCTAGTTCTGAATTCAGGCTTTCTTTATAATATAGTGCTCAAAATAATATCTTTTATTTTTAACACTTCTTGTCTTATTGTATCTACAAATGCACCCATGCATTTCCTGGTATGTCAATCTGTCTCGACGTTGTGGTGAGCTACTCTATCAACATAATGTTTTCTATTCTCTTCTGCCCAGAAGTTCATGCCTGGTTTGTTGCCTAACTGTGTGAGCAAGGAACATTGTGCATTCTCTTCTGAAACTTAAAAGCAAGGAACTCAGTGGAATAAGCAGGGTAGAGTATGCAGTCATTATCACAGAGCATAGTTCTACAAACTGAAAACTTCTTGACATATATTCATTATGTTCCCTTGCTCTATAAATTTGCCAGCACAATGTAACTATACAGACTGTTTTTAATATGATAAAAACACCCAAAGGAAACTTCCATAAGACCAATAAGACGAAGGATCAGAATTAGGCCATCTGGCCCATTGAGTTTGCCCTGCCATTCCATTATGACTGATTTATTTTCACTCTCAACCCCATTCTTCTGACTTCTCCCTGTAACCTATGATACCTTTGCTGATCAAGAAACTATCAACCTCTGCTTTATATATACCCAATGAGTTGGCCTCCACAGCTGCCTATGGAAAAGTGTTCCACAGTTTCATCACCCTCTGGCTAAAGAAATTTAGAACAGAGATAAGGGACCTTTTCATATTTTGAGGCTGTTCCTTCTGGTCCTAGACTTCCCCTCTATAGGAAACATCCTCTCCATGTCCACTTTATCTAAATCTTTTAATATTTGATAGGTTTCAATGAGATCCTCTAAATTCTTTATTTTGTTGTTTATTCTCAATATGTGTCAGTTAATGAAAGATGTTGAGGATCAGCTGGAAAGACAGACACACTAACACCAGCGTACTGGAGGAAGACAACATGAACAGATCTCCAACACAATAAAGCAACACCTATGCCAATGGATTGGCCATGTCATCCAGATGTTTAACTAATAGATACTTCACTCCCAGTTGAAGGAAGGTCTGCGAGTCCCTGATGGGCAAAGGAAACACTTCAAAAATAACATCAGACTCAGCCTGAATAAATTCAACATTACAGCTAAAAATTGGGAAGAATAGATACACTGGGAGGAAACCTGTTCAAGAGGGAGCTGTGCCACAGAGAACTAGTGGCAACTGTGAAAGGACAGACTGAACAACCAAAAGACCACAGCCACCGCTTACTCCTGCCAACACTGCAGCAGAACATGTGGATCCTGGATCAACCTCCACAGCTACCTGAGAACCGACCGATAGATTCCCCTTAGGAGAACATCATACTCGACTCGAGCGATCACACGTTTACTACACCTATCATTTATGTATACTTATGCAAGTTTATGTTAACTTATGTTCATCCTCATCTTGTAATGTACTGTCCTGTCATTGTAGCAGGCTAATATCCTGAGTCTGTATGCCTGTGACAATAAACTTGAACTTGAAGTCAGAGAGAGCAGGAAAGCAGAAAAAAAGGAGAGGAGTGTAAGTACTCTTGCTGGTATTTGGAAAACAGTGCTATATTTCTCCTTAGCCCCACAAGTGCTAAGAGGTAGCTCATCCAGACAAGCAAAATTTTCCAGGCTGAAGACATTGTGGGTAGTAAATGATCTCTTCCATGTATATTTCTATTCTTAGGCCACTAAGGATAATAGACTAAGGGTGATGGGATGGTGATATGTCTCTACCAAAGGAGCGGTAAGGTGCTCTTTACCTGCACTAGCCTGCAGGTCACCCTTGGGCAAGGTTGGACCTGCTTACCCGCCTCCCTCGAATCAGGGGCACATGAAGCCATGGGAGCAGGTGGTGGATGGTCGGATGAGCAGCTGGTGCAAGTCACAAGTCTTGGTTATGCAACATAGAAACAAGGAAACATAGCAAACATACAGCGCAATGCAGGCCCTTTGGCCCACAAAGCTGTGCCAAACATGTCCCTACCTTAGAATTAGATTATGAAGACACGCAGTCCTCTTTTATTGTCATTTAGTAATGCATGCATTAAGAAATGATACAGTATTTCCTCCAGTGTGATATCACGAAACACAGGACAAACCAAGACTGGAACCACTAAAAAAGCTACATAATTATAACATATAGTTACAACAGTGCAACAATACTATAACTTAATAAAGAACAGTCTATGGCACGGTAAAAAGTGCAAAGTCTCTCAAATGTCCCACATCTCACGCAGACGGGAGAAGGAAGAAAACTCTCCCTGCCATGCCCGACCACAGTCCGACTCTGAGTCATCCGAAAACTTCGAGCTCTGATCAGCCCTCCGACACTGAGTACAGAGCACCATCTCTATCCGAACAATTCTATCTCAATCTCGGTCACCAGCAGCAGGCAAAGCCGGGGATTTTGGGGCCTTCCCTCCGGAAGATTTCTCGATCGTGCAGTAACAATGGCAGCGAACTGGCGTTTCAGAAATTTCTCCGGATGTTCCTCTGTGCTTTAACGTCTGTCTCCATCAAATCAGAATTGTCCACGGCCCCTATTTAACGGATACGATATCATTTTTCACCTGAGGGCTGCGCGCGTGCCGTGCTGCTATCTCATCCTCCCGCCGAATTACCTAGGCTTTACCCATAGCCCTTTATCTTTCTAAACTCCATGTAGCCATCCAGGAGTCTCTTAAAAGACCCTATCATTTCCACCTCCACCGCTGTCACCGGTAGCCCAATCCACGCACTCACCACTCTCTGTGTAAAGAAAAACTTACCCCTGACATCTCCTCTGTAACTACTTCTAAGCACATTAAAACTATGCCCTCTCATGCTAGCCATTTCAGCCCTGGGGAAAAGCCTCTGACTATCCACACGATCAATGCCTCTCATTATCTTGTACACCTCTATCAGGTCAACTCTCATCCTCCGTCGCTCCAAGGAGAAACAGCCGAGTTCACTCAACCTGTTTTCATAAGGCATGCTCCCCAATTCAGGCAACATCCTTGTAAATCTCCTCTGCACCCTCTCTATGGTTTCCACGTTCTTCCTGCAGTGAGTCGACCAGAATCGAGCACATTACTCCAAGTGGGGTCTGACCAGGGTCCTATATAGCTGCAACATTACCTCTCGGCTCTTAAACTTAATCCCACAATTGATGAAGGCCAATGCACCGTATGCCTTCTTAACCACAGAGTCAACCTGCGTGGCAGCTTTGAGTGTCAGATCCCTCTGATCCTCCACACTGCCAAGAGTCTTACCATTAATGCTATATTCTGCCATCATATTTGAACTACCAGAATGAACCACCTTATACTTATCTGGGTTGAACTCCATCTGCCACTTCTCAGCCCAGTTTTGCATCCTATCAATGTCCTGTTGTAACCTCTGACAGCCGCCCACACTATCCACAACACCCCTAACCTTTGTGTCATCAGCAAATTTACTTACCCATCCCTCCACTTCCTCATCCAGGTCATTTATAAAAATCACAAAGCGTAGGGGACCCAGTATAGATCCCTGAGACACACCACTGGTCACCGGCCTCCATGCAGCCCCCATCTATAGCCACTCTTTGCCTTCTGTGGGCAAGCCAGTTCTGGATCCACAAAGCAACGTCCCCTTGGATCCAAAGTCTCCTTATTTTCTCAATGAGCCTTGTATGGGGTACCTTATCAAATGGCTTGCTAAAATTCATATACACTACATCTACGGGTCTACCCTTCATCAATGTGCTTAGTCACATCCTCAAAAAATTCATTCAGGCTCATAAGGCATGACCTGCCTTTGACAAAGCCATGCTGACTATTCTTAATCATATTATGCCTCCCCAAATGTTTGTAAATCCTGCCTCTCAGGATCTTCTCCATTAAATTATCAACCACTGAAGTAAGACTCATTGGCCTATAATTTCCTGGGCTATCCCTACTCCCTTTCTTGAATAAGGGAACAACATCCACAACCCTCCAGTCCTCCAGAACCTCTTCTGTCCTCATTGATGATGCAATGATCATTGCCAGAGGCTCAGCAATCTTCTCCTTTGCTTCCCACATTAACCTGGGATACATCCCATCTGGTCCCAGTGACTTATACAACTTGATGCTTTCCAAAAGCTCCAGCACATCCTCTTTCTTAATATCTACATGCTCAAGCTTTTCAGTCCACTGCAAGTCATCCCTACAATTGCTAAAATCCTTTTCTGTGGTGAATACTGAAGCAAAATATTCATTAAGTACCTCCGCTATTTCCTCCAGTTCCATACACACTTTTCCATTGTCACACTTGACTGGTCCTGTTTTCTGAAGTCTTATCCTCTTGCTCTTCACATACTTGTAGAATGCCTTGGGGTTTTCCTTAACCCTGTCCACCAAGGCCTTCTTATAGCCCCTTCTGGCTCTCCTAATTTCATTCTTAAGCTCCTTCCTGCTAGCCTTATAATCTTCTAGATTCATATCATTATCATTACCTAGTGTTTTGAACCTATCTTCTAGATTCATATCATTACCTGACACCAGGGACCCACTGACACCAGGTAGACAGTCTCTGAAGAGTATTGATAATGACTGGAGTCGCCCATCTTGTAAAGATACTGTCCAGAAGAAGGCAATGGCAAACCATTTCTCTAGAAATATTTGCCAAGAACAATCATGGTTATGAGACCATGATCACATCCGTCATACGACTCAGCAGATAATAACATAGAAACATAAAAACATAGAAAATAGGTGCAGGAGTAGGCCATTCGGCCCTTCGAGCCTGCACCGCCATTTATTATGATCATGGCTGATCATCCAACTCAGAACCCCGCCCCAGCCTTCCCTCCATACCCCCTGACCCCCGTAGCCACAAGGGCCATATCTAACTCCCTCTTAAATATAGCCAATGAACTGGCCTCAACAGTTTCCTGTGGCAGAGAATTCCACAGATTCACCACTCTCTGTGTGAAGAAGTTTTTCCTAATCTCGGTCCTAAAAGGCTTCCCCTCTATCCTCAAACTGTGACCCCTCATTCTGGACTTCCCCAACATCGGGAACAATCTTCCTGCATCTAGCCTGTCCAATCCCTTTAGGATCTTATACGTTTCAATCAGATCCCCCCTCAATCTTCTAAATTCCAACGAGTACAAGCCCAATTCATCCAGTCTTTCTTCATATGAAAGTCCTGCCATTCCAGGAATCAATCTGGTGAACCTTCTTTGTACTCCCTCTATGGCAAAGATGTCTTTCCTCAGATTAGGGGACCAAAACTGCACACAATACTCCAGGTGTGGTCTCACCAAGGCCTTGTACAACTGCAGTAGTACCTCCCTGCTCCTGTACTCGAATCCTCTCGCTATAATTGCCAGCATACCATTCGCCTTTTTCACCGCCTGCTGTACCTGCATGCCCACTTTCAATGACTGGTGTATAATGACACCCAGGTCTCGTTGCACCTCCCCTTTTCCTAATCGGCCACCATTCAGATAATAACGCATTGCTTATGTCATTTAAAGGACAACCTTCGACAAAAAAATCAATCATAAACAAATAAATTTAAATGGCAACATCATACAAGACGCACTGCCTGCAGAATCCAGAATGTTGATTTGTGATAATTTAATAAAAGGTCAGATGTTACAAATGAGATGACAGCTTGCAAGAGCAATGAAAGTGGAATGAGCGATGATCTTGTAAGCTGCCATTTCTGTGTGATCTCTTTCTAGTCTGGGTTACTAAATGGTAACTGAAACTTAACTAGCTTCATTGACTGTTCCATAAAGAAAAACAAAGTAATCAGCTCCATTATGGACACTAGCCTCCGTAGTATCCACTCCATCTTTAAAGAGCAGTGCCTCATAAAGGTGACGTCATCATTAAGGATCCCCATCACCCAAGACATGCCCTCTCTCATTACTACCATCAGGAAGGAGGTACAGAAACCTGAAAGCACACACTCAATGATTTAGAAACGGGTTCTTCCCCTCTGCCAACCGATCTCTGAATGGACATTGAATCAATGAACGTTACCTCACTACTTATTTTGTTTCCTATTTTTACACAAGTTAATGTATTTAACTAATTAATATATTTATCTATGTATGTATATATATATACTTCTGTAATTCACAGTTTCTTCCTCTCCATAATCATGTATTGCATTCAAGTCAAGTCAAGTCAAGTTTATTTATATAGCACATTTAAAAACAACCCACGTTGACCAAAGTGCTGTACAGATCAGAGCAGATAGCTAAAATCACAAATACAAGAAACACAGACATAAACCAACAAGGCAAACAGCTTATAGGCACAAAAGAAACAACACAAGGGCCTAGGCACAAGCCAAAAGTCAGCCACATCAGGAGGGTTCAAACGCTAGTGAATAAAAGTAAGCTTTGAGCCTGGATTTAAAAGAATCGATGGAAGGGATAGATCTGATAAGGAGGGGAATGCTATTCCACAGTCTAGCGGCTACAACAGCAAAGGCACAGTTGCCCCCGAGCTTAAGTTTAGATTGCGGGACAGCCAGGAGCTCCAAATCAGCCGACCTGAGGGACCTGGAAGTAGAATAAGGGGTTAGAATGTCTGTGATATAAGGGGGAGGGCAGCCCATTCAGGGCTTTATAAACAAACAAGAGAATCTTAAAATCAATCCTGAACAATACTGGCAGCCAATGGAGGGAGGCCAGGATAGGAGAAGTATGGTCCCTCTTCCGGGCACCTGTCAGGAGCCTGGCTGCGACATTCTGGACCAGTTGTAGGTGGGACAGGGATGACTGACTAATCCCAGTATAGAGGGAGTTGGAGTAGTCCAAGTGGGAGGATATAAGGGCGTGGTTGACTTTCTCAAGATCTTTGAAAGAGAGAAACTGCTTGATTTTAACAACAGTACGAAGCTGGAAAAAACTGGCTTTTACCACTGCATTAACTTGCTTGCATTGTACTGAAGCCGCAAAGTTAATGCATTTCAAGACATATGCCAGTGATATTAAACCTGATTCTGATGCTGATTCTGAAAAATATTCCCCAACTCTAATAAACTCACTCTTGGAAGATAGAGACACACAAGAGGATAACCCTAGATTTATCTGAAGGCGTTGGTTTATTACTTACCCCATCGAGTTGCTATTCTATAGATTTGCTGAGTATGCCCGCAGGAAAATGAATCTCAGGGTTGTATATGGTGACATATATGTACTTTGACAATAAAATTTACTTTGAACTTTTGAACTTTGATCTTTATGCCTTTACAGTCAATAGAGTCCTGCTCAGTGAAGATCAGAATTAGAATCAGAATCAGGTTTATTATCACTAAGATATACCATGAAATATGTTCTTTTGTGGCAGCAGCACAGTGAAATACATAAAAATTACTTAAGATTGGAATAAATAAATCAATAAATTATGCAGAAGAGGAATAATGAAGAAGTGTTCATGGGCCATTCGGAAATCTGATGATAGAG
Source organism: Mobula hypostoma (assembly GCF_963921235.1). Lineage (NCBI taxonomy): Eukaryota > Metazoa > Chordata > Chondrichthyes > Myliobatiformes > Myliobatidae > Mobula > Mobula hypostoma. The sequence goes on from NC_086098.1 coordinate 178,259,550, forward strand.
GGGAAGAAACTATTTCTAAAACGTTGAGTGTCGCTCTTCAGGCTGCTGATGGTAGTGACAAGAAGAGGGCATTCTCTGGATGGTGAGGGTCCTTATTGATGGACTGTGTCTTCAACTGTTGGGAGGCATGTGCCCATGATGGTGCTGACTCAGTCTGTAACCTTCTGCAGCTGTTAAGTTTAGTCTCCTCAAAAGCAACAAGTGCCTGATAGTAAGTAAAATAAAATAAAACTGAACTGCTGTTTCAGCCAGTGATGTTTTAAAACTCAGGGCAGTGACCAAATGATACAATTCATTACGATTGCTTTGTTGTGAGAATTTGTGCGCAAAATCTAATGGAAAATAATCATTTATTTCAGGAGAATCTCATGAACCTAAAACAGTGAGGTATTCGGAGTGATCACGGTTGATAATCAAATTCAGTGTCCCTTCCCTGAAAGGCAGACTTCAGGTTACGACAGGCTTCAGTTCCATTATACCACAAGACATAGAAACAGAATGAGACGATTTGGCCCATTAAGTCTGTTCTGCCATTTCATCATGGCTGATTTATTATCCCTCTCAACTCAATTCTCCTGCCTTCTCCCTGTAACTTTTGACACACTTACTAATCAAGAACCTATCAACTTCCGCTTTAAATACGCCCAATGATTTGGTCTCCACAGACATCTGTGGCAACTTCACTAATTCACCACTCTCTGTCTAAAGGTATTCCTCCTCCCCTCTGTTCAAAAACGGTTGTCCTTCTATTCTGATGCTGTGCCCTTTGGTCCTCGACTCTTCCCCTATAGGAAATAGATGCTGAGGATGGTCTGTCACCTAAGCTGTTTATAGTCAGAAATGAACAAGATTATTTTGTGGGAGAAGATCACAGAAGCAATGGTGGTGGGAAAGAGACCATTGGAAGAGCGGCTGTTAGCTGTTCTCAGTGACTCGATGAGTGAGCGAGTCAATTCTACTCAGTGCTCCTGGCTGTGCTCAGCTTAACACAACCCCCAATTATTGAAGCTCAGCTGGAAGGGGAGGTGGGGAGACAAGGCACACAGAAATGCCATATTCACACTCGGTAGGGGATACGTACAGCCCTGCATCATGGTAGGGATTTTCCTGCCACTAAAACACAATATCTACAACTTATGTTCTCAGTATAATTTATTTTTTATTATTATTTTTTAAAAATTTTTTCTCAGCTCAAGCAGGTCCAACCTGAGGTACAGGCATAGCCTATCACACTCATTTCTCAATTGCTCAGAATGTTCAGATTATTCTAAAGATGTTTAGTATTGTGGCTTTCTGGAGAGTTACATAAATATTGCTGTGTAGCCCTAATTGTCTAATGCTATTGTGTAGTGACTTTGGGATGATACCAATTGTTGCTATTACTATTAGGAGAATGTCTACTGTGTTCATATTCCATAGTCTTTCAATTTCCTCTTTTAATTCAGCATATTTCTGGTGTTTTTCACTTATTGATTTCTGTAAGTTATGTGCGTTTGGAATGGCTCTATCTATTAAGTAAGTTGTTTTTGCTTGTTTGTCCTGTAATATTATATTCGATAGTTATTATGGATTGTCCTATCTGTAATAATGGATCAGTCATAATTAATATGTAAGACTCTGACTCTAGAACTGGGTCAGGCTTGCATTTATAGTAAGGTATGAATTTGTATTTTAAAGCAAAAGTTCGGTGAATGATGATTGTGTCTGTGTAAATAATCAGATTGAGTTAAACTGCTGCACAATCCTGTAATGTGTTGGATTGTTTCAGGTTCTCTTTGCATTTTCAGCATTTATCATCTTGAACTTGTTGCTCTTCTATTATGTATTTTTGATAATTTTTTGTGTTAACTACGTGGTCCTGTGTGGCAACAAGGAACCCCTCTGTTTCTGAGAAGAGATCGCCACCTCTTAGCCAGACATTCAATGTTTTCTTGTCAACATCTGATCTGCTCAGATCATGGGGATGTCTTCCATGGAGGGTCATACTCCTCTATTGGTTAACTTTTACTTCTATAGTGATAATTTCTTCATTTTTCTGAGTTGCCCTTTCATTTAAGTTTAGTGGTGTGTACCTTTTATCAGAATTGCATATGCTTGCGTGGAGTGTTGAATTCTGTTTTTGTTGATAAAAATATATTCTTAGAAGTTTCAGCAATGCACACAGAATGCTAGAGGAACCCAGCAGGCCAGGCAGCATCTATGGGAAAAATTACATTCAATATTTTGGGCTGAAACCCCTCGGCAGGACTAGAGAAAACCTCCAGGTGACAGGTGAAACCTGAAGTGGGAGGGATGAAGTAAAGAGCTGGGAAGCTGATTGGTGAAAGAGACAGAAGGCCTAGGAAGAAAGAAGAAAGGAGAAAGGGGTTCCATATGGATGCGATGGGCAGGCACAGAGATGAGGTGAGAGAGGGAAAAGGGGATGGGAAATGGAGGGGGGGAGGATATTATTACCAGAAGTTTGAGAAATAGATATTTATGCCATCGGGTTGGAGGCTACCCAAATGGATTATAAGGCATTGTTCCTCCAACCTTAGAGCCTTCCCTTAGAAGCTTTACCTGGCTTTTGTGTAAAATTTTTTATGCCTTTTATTCATCTTCTCCCTTTCATCCGAGGTAGTGTTAATCTAAGTGCATTCAAGTGCACATAGTGTTTTCTAAAATTTGTCATTTCAATTCTTACTTTCCTTTGTAAGTTTTCCAGATCAGTTTTGAATCAAGATCCTAATGTTAAAATTGTACGTTAATTTGGGTATAGTGTATGTGTTTATTAGCTATGGTATATTTCTGCTGTTCAGTTCTGTCTGGCAGATTTTCTTAACCCTTGAGGTAAATTCTGTTGAAAGTTTTCCCTTTGTTACAGTATGATCTATTTTCTTTACTTGTTGATACCGCAGATACTTGCAGTATATGTTTCATATTTATCCATCGGTTGTATTGTATTCTGCTGTTGTGTTTTATATTCTATTAGCTCTATTGCACCTTTCTTTATGTTTAATGTTCTGCACTTTCCTAGTCCAACATTCATATTTATATCTTTAGAAAATAGTTCTACTATTTGAATTAATTGCTTCAGCTTTACTGATGAAAGAGTGTATAATTTCAAATTGCTCAGGTATTGAAAGTGTGTCAAGGTATAATTTGTTTGGTTCTTTCTTATTTGATATGCAATTTCCATCCAATTCAGTAAATTAGAGAGCAGGTTTAAAGCTTCACAAACCTATAGTGGGCTTAGCAAGTTGCCCTGGAATCATTTAGACAATGGAGATTGTTCTTTATTGGTTGTTAGTAGATAGGGTGATTATAGTATGCCAATGCTTCATCAGAATATTATTATTATTAGTCTTTTTTGTATTTGCACTGTATATCTCCTTTGCACTTTGGTTATTCATCAGTCTTTGTGTGAAGTTTTTCATTGTATTTCTCCATTCTACTGTGAAAGCCTGCAAGAAAATGAACCTCAGGGTGTATATGGTGACATATACATACCTTGATAATAAATTTATTTCAAACTTTGAGGTTTGATAGTTGCCAATGATAATGATTTCACAAGATGCGAGGAACTCTTGAGGAATGGACTTCCTATTGAGTTGTACATGCTGAGCCTATGGAGAGAGAATAGATGCAAAGGAAAAGATGCTGATCAAAAGAGTATTGGAGATAAAGATGTTGAAAGGAAAGTATGTGAAATAAATGCCAAATTCAGCAATGTAGGCCAAATATATCACCGCACGGAGAGAGTTCTTTAAATACCCCCTTAACAAATGATGCTTCTCTTCATGAATGATGAATATCATTTAATTACAAACACCAGTTTTTGTCGTTAGTTGCACTCTGGCTTGCTTTTCTGAAGATTAACCATCATTCCTATAGGACCGAATTATCTTTTTAAATCTATTATTTAAATGTGATTAGCTAATACATTTCTTCTCCCTTCTTTTCCTTCTCCCCATTTAATTTGTGAATATAGATCTCTTTTACTTCACAAAGATATGCATTTTGTTTACTTTTCAAAAAAAAAACACCACAATATTACAAGGAAAACTACAAAGAATAATTTATGTAGGACCTGGCTTGAAGTGGCATTGATACATGGGGTTTCCAAGTCAATTAATAAGACCAAGGATTTTTTTATAAACAATTTTCGTGAGAAAATATAACCTCAATACATCAACTAATTGCAAACGACCTAAATGCTCTTCCTGCAGGCAAAAACAGTGATATATTCATTTCTCATTTGTACTTTTAACCAAAAGGCACATTATTTACATTCTGAAGAAACAATATATTTGCATAAAGCCAGTTGGATTTTGCCAGTCAAGATCCTGAACTGTGGCCACCAATAGATGTACAATTATACAAACAAATAAGAGCAATTTAACAGTGGTTTGCTGTTAATTTGGCCAGTTGGCACATTATTTCTTTTCTTTTTAATGATAATAAATTTCTAGCAGAGTTACTAACAGATCCCATAATGAGAGCAGATTAGGTAAAATGCTCTGTAAGCTGAGAGAATGCAGAAAAAGAAATTAAATTTGTTTTTTTTTTAGCTCCATGTCCTCTTAATTCTTTTTATTTTGAATTCTTCTAAGTTTTTCTACCCCTTATCCCAGGCCTATTAGTTTCAAGGTATTGGTGCTTATATCTGCTTCAGATACCAGAGCATCTTCCCGCTGAAACCATACCTGGCTCTGTCCTGAAAGCGCTGTGGCCTGCTGATGACATTTATCTCTTTGTACATCTTCAACCAGCAGTTCTGGGCAATCTCCACCTACAAGAGCAATATCTGGCTGTAAGTTATTGGAATTCTCTACCCAAGGGGGTTATGGATTCTCCAAAGCTTAATTTCCAGGTTAAGTCAGTGGTAAGGAAGACAAATGCAATTTTAGCATTCATTTTGAGAGGTCTAGAATATAAAAGCAATTATGTAACGCTGAAAGTTTCTAAGACATTGGTTGGGGTATTGTGGGTAGTTTTGGGCCCCTTACCTAAAAAAGATGTACTGGCATTGGTGACTGATTCCTAGAATGAAAGGGTTATATGTAGAACATTTGATGGCCCTGGGCCTGTACTCGCTGGACTTTTGAAGAATGAGGGAGAATCTCATTGAGACCTGTCAAAAATTGGAAGGTCTAAGCAGAGTGAACATGATGAGGATGTTTCCTGTTGTAGGGGAGCCTAAGACCAATGAGCACTGCCTCAGAATAGAAGGATTCATCCACTTGCTCACTGAATCTGTGAGGCTGGCTGGCGGCTGCTCTTCCTGCGTCTGCTCACTCTATCATCACTACAGCTTCGGTGAGCGCTCTCACCCTCACCCCTGCACTCTCTTTCTGGAGCCTATCAGCCGTTTGGGTTATGACTCATTCATGGAAATGGAACCTAGGGCCTGCCAGTACTGGCTATCTTTTCTTTCGGATCCCAGTGCTGGGACAGGGCTTTGGCTCGAAATGTTGACCATCAGTTTGGCTGCACAGATCCTGCTCAACTCCTCTTGATATTCTGTGCTCTGGATTCTAGCACCTGTGTTGTTTCATGTCTCCTGTTAACATTTACATTGGCTTCTATCATGGATGTTACTTCATTAATATAGCATCTTTAACCAAGGAAATCATTCCAGAGTATGGCTTGGTACTGGAAGTACTATCTATTCAAGGCAAAATGTAAACATGAATTTTTCAAATACGTATTTGTTCTTTGATGTAAACATTTTCAAAAAGATTCTTCCCATTTCATCATCAAGGTATCCTGAAAGACTCCAGAGGTTCCCAACCTTTTCTATGCCATGGACCAATAAATACCATTAAGCAAGGGGTTCGTGGACCCCAAGTTGGGAACCCCTGATCTAAATTTATTTTAAGTATTGTCAATGAACAAAAAATTTAAAAAAAGACGCAGGGGAGTCTGCAGTTGCTGGAAATATGGATGAACACATAAAATGGCAGAGGAGCTCAGCAGCTCAGACAGCATCTGTGGGCGAAAATAAACTATCGACATTTCAGGCTGAGGAAACTGTGGGGGCTAGAAATCTAAAATCAAAATAGAAAAACTCAGGAGGTTGAGTGCAGTAGCATACTGGTTAGCACAATCGCTTTCCAGCACAATTGAACGCCACTCTGGGTTTGATTGCTGTGCTCTCTTTCAGGAGTTTGCATGCTTTCCCTGTGACAGCATGGTGCTCGGGTTTCCTCCCAAGTAGTGAGCTGTGGGCATACTATGTTGGCGACAGAAGCATGGTGACATTTGCGGGCTGTTTCCAGCACAATCCTCGCTGGTTTGACTCGTTGTAAATTTTACAGAGTTGAGTAGGCCCTTCACGCCACTATAGCAATCCCGATTAAGCCCAACCTAATCATGGGACAATTTACGACAACCAATTAATCTATCCTGTGGAAGGAAACAGGAGCACCAGGAGGAAATCCACACATTCCACATGTGTAAATGACACATTTTCTGAAAATTTCAATGATTTGATGTATGAACGACAAATGAAGCTAATCTCTATCATCTGGGAAAAGAAAGACAATTAAATTAAACTAATAAGGTATTGTTTATGGATTCAATGTCCATTCAGAAATTGGATGGCAGAGGGGAAGATGCTGATCCTGAGTCATTGAGTGTGTGCCTTCAGGCTCCTGTATCTCCTTTCTGGTGGTAGCAATGAGAAGAGGACATGTCCTGGGTGATCTGATACGTATGTTAATTGTATCTCTGAAGTATCGTCATTATGTAGCTGAGTAAATGCTTGAATATAGGGATAAAGAATAATTTGGCAAACTATATACTTGAATAATTAAGTAATTTCTACTTTTTCAACATAGGAAAGTCACTTTAGCAATGTGAGAGATTTTGAATACGTTTTGAATAGAGGAGAAATTGAATTAGTATGTTAAAAATTGGCAACTTAAACTTTACAACAGCAGACGTATCTTGCTTGTGTAACAGCACAAACACCTTGTTATAATCAACTCAATTATGATAATAAATTTCTGTCATTACAAGCCACTCATTATAATAAACTGTTAGCATAAACCTTCTTCTGTACATGATGAGTTTTCTCCCTGGTGTACACCAAATCTCCACTAATGCTTGCATGGGCTTTAGTTGATTCAGGTTAATGCTTTAATATAAAATTCCTTTGAGCACTGTTTTCATGCAATTATTAGACTGGTTAAAACAAACAAGTTTCCTATAGCATTAAAATCGTGCACAAAGGGATTGAATGAATTAACCAGCCTGCTACTGGAGGAGGCTAAGCATAACAGACAATCAAACTATTGGCAAGGCAAACGTGTAACAAACAGAACAGTAAGAACTTCATGCGTAACAGCATAAGACATAGGAGCAGATAGAGACCACTCAGCCCATCGAGTGTGCACCATCATGGCTGATTTATTTTCCCTCTCAGTCTCATCCTCCGCCCTTCTGCCCATAATTTTTGATGCCCTTACTAATCAAGAAACTATTAGCTTCCACTTTAAATATACCCAGTGAATTGGTCTCCGCAGACATCTGTGGCAGTGAATTCCAACAGTCCACCACCCCTGGATGAAGAAATTCCTCCTCAGCTCTATTCTGAAAGGATGTTCTTCTATTCTGCAGCTGTGCCCACTGGTCCTAGACTCCCCCACTATAAGAAACATCCTCTCCATCTAGGTCTTTCAATATTTGACAGGATTCAATTAAATACTCCCCATCCCTCCATTTTCTAAAGTTTAGAATAATGAGGTGGGGGGGGGAATATCTGTTCTGGTGAATGGTCTCGGCTCGAAACGTCGACTGTTTACTCTTTTCCATAGATGCTGCCCGGCTTGCTGAGTTCCTCCAGCATTTTGTGTGTGTTGCTGGGAAAAGGTCTCTGGCTATCTACTCAATCTGTACCCTTTATCATCTTGTATTTCTTTATCAAGACACATAAAATATACACTCTGAGCCCACTTGGTTAGGTAGAGGACTCGATCCCGGTGTGGGCTTCCGCAGCTGTGGCCCATCTACTTCAAGGTTCGATGTGTGGTGCACTCAGAGATTCTCTTCTGCACACCACTGTTGTAATACATGGTTATTTGAGTTATCATTACCTTCTCATCAGCTTGAACCAATCTTGCTATTCTCCTCTGCCCTCTCTCATTAACAAAGCATTTTCACTGGGTGCTCACTGGGTTTTTTTTGTTTTGTCTTACTCCATTCACTGTAAACTCCAGAGACTACTGTGTGTGAAAATCCCAGGATATCAGCAGCTTCTGAGATACTCAAACCACCTCATCTGACACTAACAATCAGTCCACAGTCAGTCACCTAAATTACATTTATTCCCCATTCTGATGTTTGGTCTGAATCTCTTAACCATGCCTGTGTGCTTTAATGCATTGAGTTGCTGCCACATGATTAATTGATTTTGAGGCTCTCTGTCGGCCAGGGTCAATCATGGATGTTACATCCCAGCTGTCTACATGATAAGCTAACCAGGGCAGTATGATATGGATCATGTAGCAGGCTCCCCCCTCTCCGTGCAGCAGAGACCGATATAGTTTGGTACCAGCGGTGTCGCAAGAGTTGCCGGTCAGCCTTAGGGACTCCAGCACCAGATTTTCCCTTGGGATTTACTTCCGAAGCCTTCCCCGTGAGTGGGTATAGCCACAAGGCAGTGAAGGTTTGAGATAAGAGTTTTCCTTCTCCTAGATGAGCTGCTAACCACAGCTGATGAGCCCCATCTGCCCGAGGTGACTGTTTTTAAGGCACCAGTAACCTGCCTTTGCCCCTTCTCCTGTCAGTAGAAACAGTTCCGCTGGGCTTAGCAGCTACTCCACACAGGAACTGGATTTAGTTGTCAGAGGCTGTTAGAGATGCATGCCATTGGAAGCATTTAGTAAGGAGAGGGAGCTTATCCCCACTACCAACCCGGGCTTTAAAAACCTTAAGGAACTTTTGGTTGATTAGATATTTGCATTAACGGACATGTTTACAGTTGCACCTAATAAAGTGGTCTTTGAGTGTAAACCCTGGATACTAGAAGTGGAAGTTTAGTTTCTAGTGCACTGTCCTTCCCTTTCCCTCCCCCACCTGCCCCTCTCTAAAAATGGGATAATGGTTCTTTTTAAAAGAGTCAATAATATTGGTTTGCTTGCTGATTACTCAGTGATAAATAAGGAAAACCATTAATCTATCCCATTTACAGACAGCTGAAGAATATAGTAACAAATTTCAGTCTATTGACATATTCTTGGGTATCCTAGTTGTGAAGAAGCTGGAAGTATCCACAGTAACTGCAATCTATCAAATGGTTCAGTGATTAGTTTCTGTGAATTTCCATTGCTATGGAACCCTGAATGATCATTCCTTATTAATAAGTCTGGAATGAACACTTCGATTGACTAGCTTTTGGAACTGGGCAGATGATTCACTGAGTTTTATGCTTCTTTTTTGGTTCAGAGGTGTTGCGAACAGGCAGCGGTGAGGGAGGTAAAAGTCAAGGTTGAGCTTCTTGACATTTGTGCAAGAACATGTGTGCACAAGTGCCATGAAAATCAAGCATGCAGCAGCAAAGCAGTCACGTAGCACCAGATAGACAAGATAGACAAGAAAATGTTAATTACATAAATTCGAAGTTTGAAGTAAGTATATGACACAGAGATTCGTCTTCCTGCAGACAACCATGAAACAAAGAAATCCCCATTGCCTAGCCTCAACACTTCTGTACTTCCATCATCGGAGATCCCCACCACCGAGGCCATGATCTTTTCCCTCTGCTGCCATCGGGTAGAAGGCACAAAAGCCTTCGAAGGTAAGCTAGCCAAGACTCACAACACCAGGTTCAAGAACTGTTACTACCCCACAACCATCAGGCTCTTGAACAAATGGGACAACTACACTCACTTGCATTGAGATGTTCCCACAACCAGTGATCACACTTTAAGGATTCTTGATCTCATGTTCTCATTATTTAATGCTATTTATTTATATTTACATTTTGCATAGTTTGTTTCTTCTGCACTCCGGTTGATCTTTCATTGATCCTGCCAGAGTTACTATTCTATAGAATTACTGAGTATGCCCGCAGGAAAATTAATCTCAGGGTTGTATATGGTGGCATATATGTACTTAGATAATAAAATTTACTTTGAACTTTGAACTAAACAAGAAGCATAAATATCAGCGAATCATCTGTCCAGTTCCAAAAGTTAGCTAATCGAAGTGTTCATTCCAAACTTATAAATAAGGAACGATCATTCGGGACTACATAGCAATGAAAATTGATTGATAGATCAATAAAAGAGAGGAAGTATAACATAGCAAGGATGAGCGGGAAGCCAGAGGATTGGGAGACTTTTAAGGAACAACAGAAGATAACTAAAAAGGCAATACGGGGGGAAAAGATGAGGTACGTAGGTAAGCTAGCCAAGAATATAAAAGGAGGATAGTAAAAGCTTCTTTAGGTATGTGAAGAGGAAACAGTCTGTCTTCACTAGGGAAGACACAAACAATCTCCCAGATATAATAGTGGCCAGAGGACCTAGGGTAACAGAGGAACTGAAGGAAATTCGCATCAGGCAGAAAATGGTGTTGCATAAACTGATGGGACTGAAGGTTGATAAATCCCCAGGGCCTGATGGTCTGCATCCCAGGGTACTGAAGGAGGTGGCTCTAGAAATCGTGGACGCATTGGTAATCATTTTCCAATGTTCTATAGATTCAGGATCAGTCCCTGCGGATTGGAGGGTAGCTAATGTTATCCCACTTTTTAAGAAAGGAGGGAGAGAGAAAACAGGCAATTATAGACCAAACAACAGGAATTCTGCAGATGCTGGAAATTCAAGCAACATACATCAAAGTTGCTGGTGAACGCAGCAGGCCAAGCAGCATCTATAGGAAGAGGTGCAGTCGACGTTTCAGGCCGAGACCCTTCATCAGGACTAACTGAAGGAAGAGTGAGTAAGGGATTTGAAAGCTGGAGGGGGAGGGGGAGATGCAAAATGATAGGAGAAGACAGGAGGGGGAGGGATAGAGCCGAGATCTGGACAGGTGATAGGCAAAAGGGGATACGAGAGGATCATGGGACAGGAGGTCCAGGAAGAAAGACAAGGGGGGTGGGGGTGACCCAGAGGATGGGCAAGAGGTATATTCAGAGAGACAGAGGGAGAAAAAGGAGAGTGAGAGAAAGAATGTATGCATAAAAATGAGTAACAGATGGGGTACGAGGGGGAGGTGGGGCCTTAGCAGAAGTTAGAGAAGTCGATGTTCATGCCGTCAGGTTGGAGGCTACCCAGACGGAATATAAGGTGTTGTTCCTCCAACCTGAGTGTGGCTTCATCTTTACAGTAGAGGAGGCCGTGGATAGACATGTCAGAATGGAAATGGGATGTGGAATTAAAATGTGTGGCCACTGGGAGATCCTGCTTTCTCTGGCGGACAGAGCGTAGACGTTCAGCAAAGCGGTCTCCCAGTCTGCGTCGGGTCTCACCAATATATAAAAGGCCACATCGGGAGCACCGGACACAGTATATCACCCCAGTTGACTCACAGGTGAAGTGATGCCTCACCTGGAAGGACTGTTTGGGGCCCTGAATGGTGGTAAGGGAGGAAATGTAAGGGCATGTGTAGCACTTGTTCCGCTTACACGGATAAGTGCCAGGAGGGAGATCAGTGGGGAGGGATGGGGGGGGACGAATGGACAAGGGAGTTGCGTAGGGAGCGATCCCTGCAGAATGCAGAGAGAGGGGGGGAGGGAAAGATGTGCTTAGTGGTGGGATCCCGTTGGAGGTGGCAGAAGTTATGGAGAATAATATGTTGGACCCGGAGGCTGGTGGGGTGGTAGGTGAGGACCAGGGGAACCCTATTCCTAGTGGGGTGGTGGGAGGATGGAGTGAGAGCAGATGTACGTGAAATGGAGGAGATGCGTTTAAGAGCAGAGTTGATAGTGGAGGAAGGGAAGCCCCTTTCTTTAAAAAATGAAGACACCTCCCTCGTCCTAGAATGAAAAGCCTTATCCTGAGAGCAGATGCGGCGGAGACGGAGGAATTGCGAGAAGGGGATGGCATTTTTGCAAGACACAGGGTGAGAAGAGGAATAGTCCAGATAGCTGTGATAGACCAGTTAGTCTGACATCAATGGTGGGGATGATGCTGGAATCAATTATAAAAGATGAAATAGCGGCATATTTGGATAGCAGTTGCAGGATAGGTCTGAGTCAGCATGGATTTAAGAAGGGGAAATCATGCTTGACTAATCTTCTGGAATTTTTTGAGAATGTAACTATGAAAACGGACATGGGAAAGCCAGTGGATGCAGTGTACCTGGACTTTCAGAAAGCCTTTGATAAGGTCCCACATAGGAGGTTAGTGGGCAAAATTAGAGCAAATGGTATTGGGGTAGGGTACTGACATGGATAGAAAATTGGTTGGCAGACAGGAAACAAAGAGTAGGGATTAACGGGTCCTTTTCAGAATGGCAGGCAGTGACTAGTGGGGTACCACAAGGCTCGGTGCTGGGACTGCAGCTATTTACAATATACATTAATGATTTAGATGAAGGGATTAAAAGTAACATTAGCAAAGTTGTAGATGACAAAAAGCTGGGTGGCAGTGTGAAATGTGAGGAGGATGTTATGAGAATACAGGGTGACTTGGACAGATTGGGTGAGTGGGCAGATGCATGGCAGATGCAGTTTAATGTGGATAAATGTGAGGTTATCCACTTTGCTGGCAAGAACAGGAAGGCAGATTACTAGCTGAATGGTGTCAAGTTAGGAAAAGGGGAAGTACAACGAGATCTAGGTGTCATTGTTCATCAGTCACTGAAAGTAAGCATGCAGGTAGTGAAGAAAGCTCATGGCATGTTGGCCTTCATAACAAGGGGAGTTGAGTATAGGAGCAAAGAGGTCCTTCTGCAGTTGTACAGGGCCCTGGTGAGACCACACCTGGAGTATTGTGTACAGTTTTGGTCTCCAAATTTGAGGAAGGTCATTCTAGCTATTGAGAGAGTGCAACATATGTTCACGAGTTTAATTCCTGGGATGGCGGGACTGTCAAATGTTGAAAGATTGGAGTGACTGGACTTGTATACATTGGAATTTAGAAGGATGAGAGGGGATCTGATTGAAACGTATAAGATTGTTAAGGGATTGGACACTCTAGAGGCAGGAAACATGTTCCCGATGTTGGGGGAGTCCAGAACCAGAGGCCACAGTTTAAGAATAAGGGTTAGACCATTTAGAACGGAGTTGAGGAAAAACTTTTTCACACAGAGGGTTGAGGTTCTGTGGAATGCTCTGCCTCAGAAGGCAGTGGAGGCCAATTCTCTGGATTCTTTCAAGAAAGAGTTAGATAGACCTCTTAAAGATAGCAGAGTCAAGGGATATGGGGAGAAGGCAGGAAAAGGGTACTGATTGTGGATGATCAGCCATAATCACAGTGAATGGCGGTGCTGGCTCGAAGGGCTGAATGGCCTACTCCTGCACCTATTGTCTATTGTCTATTGATTGCAAAAACCGTGGATACTTACAGCTTCTTCTCATTCAAAGAAAACATCAAAAACCCAATGTGCAAAACAAAAGAATAAATCACGCACATGGCAAAAAAAGAACGAATAACTCATGGAATATTAAACATCAATCCACAGTGTCCTTGAAACAATTTAGGAATTTTCAGTTTGGTTCAGTTCAGTTCAACTCAAGGAAGAAAACAGAACAGCAAAATCATATGAGGAAGAAGACAATTGGGATAAAATAAAACGAAGTCCATTGTGACATAAAGTGGTCAGAAAGGTCATATGTCTGCTATATTGATTAGAGTTGTGCAGGTTAGTTCAGGGATTGAACGGTTGAAGGGAAGTAGCTGTTTTTGAACCTGGTGTGTGGGAAACCAGCTTGTATAGACAGTTCAGTGGTGATTAGGGCTGTTGTTCTACAACTCTGGAGACTCATTCAATTCCGGTCTCCGTGCTGTATGCATGGAATTTGCACGGACTTCCCACAGCCATGCGGAATCTCACCTGGTGCACTGGTTTCCTCTCACACTCTAAGAATTGTGAGTTGTTAGGTTAACTGGCTGCTGGAAGATATCCCTAGTGTAGATACGTGGCAGAAGAATAAGCTAGTGGTGAGAGGATCGGTTAGCGATGATATGGGATGAATATTTACAGCGTAGAGAGGTGTTTGATGGTTGCTGTGGGTGTGGTTGACTGCAGGGCTTGTTTCCATGCTGTATGACACCATGACTCTTCCATGGGTATTCAGACTCACCCACGTTTTTGAGATCTACTTCACCCTCACAAGTGAGAGAAGCTGGAGGCAAGGATCTACCAGCTTTCAAAGTATTCAAGGGAGTTTTGGAGAGTGGGGCTAGTTGAGAATTTAGCTTGAGATTCCTCCACCCCCACATTCAGGCTTTGCCTCTGAAGTTCATGGTGGAAGGTTATCATTGTAGCCTGTCTGTACCCTGCCTATCAAATATAGGTGTGGATAATCTTTGTATGTAGTTGTACTCATACCAAAAAGCATGCCTTCAGGAAGTCAAGTTCCTGCCTTTTACTCAAAATTCAAAGTAAATTTATTATTAAAGTAAGTGTATGTCACCATATACCATTTTGAGATTCAGTTTCTTGTAGGCATTCACCACAAAACAGAGTAATATAATAAAAACTACACACAAAGACTAAAACAACCAATGTCCAAAAGAAGACAAATGGCAAATAAATAAATAAATAGATAAATTCTTGAATGAAGGAATAAACAAACAGACAAATAAATAATTAATATTGAGAGCATGAGTTGTAAATTCCTTGTAAATGGGTCCATAGGTTGTGAAATCAGTTCAAAGTTCAGGTGGGTACAGTTACCTATGGTGGTTCATGGACCTGATTGCTGCAGGGTAGCAACTATTCCTGAACCTCATGGCGTGGGACCTAAGGCTCCTGTACCTCCTGCCCAATGGTAGCAGCAAGTTGAGAGCGTGGCCGGGATAGTGGAGATACTGGATGATGGATGCTGCTTTCATGTGGTCAAGCTCCTTGTAGATGTGCTCAATGGTGGGGAGGTCTTTAATTGTACTCAGAAATCTGCGAACTCACCTTGCACATGTAGCACCAGTGGCTTTGCTTCAAGGTTTCCAGACGATAATGAAGACAAGTGGAGGGGCAGGTAGTTTTGAGGAAATAGGGAGGCTACAGAAGGACATAGATTAGGAGAATGGATAAAGAAGAGGCAGATGGAATACAGGGTCGGGAGGTATATGGTCATGCTTTTGGCAGAAGAAATGAAAGGATTGACTACAAAAAACTGTGGTTCAAAAGGAGTTGGGAGTCCTTTTGCAGGTTTCCCTAATGGTTAATTTGCAGGTGGAGTTGTGGTGAAGAAGGCAAGAGTGATGTTAACATTCATTTCAAGATTAGATTATGAGGACACACAGTTCTCTTTTATTCTCATTTAATAATGCATGCATTAAGAAATGATACAATGTTTCTCCAGAATGATATCACAGAAACACAAGACAAACCGACTGAAAAACTGACAAAAGCCACATAATTATAACATATAGTTACAACAGTGCAAAGCAATACCGTAATTTGATAAAGAACAGACCATGGGCATGGTAAAAAGTCTCAAAGTCTCTCAAAAGTCCCATCATCTCATGCAGACAGTGAACCTCCAGCACCGCAACCTTGCCGATGCAGCATCCTGGAAGCATCCGACCACAGTCTGACTCTGAGTCCGTCCGAAAACACCAAGCTTCTTACCAACTCTCCGACACCGAGCACCGAGCACCATCTCTGCTGAGCGCTTCGACCCCAGCCCCGGCAACAGGCAATATGCAAAGCCGAGGATTTGGGGCCTTCCTCTCTGGAGATTCTCGATCGCACAGTAACAGCGGCAGCGAAGCGGGCATTTCAGAAGTTTCTCCAGGTGTTCCTCCGTGCTTCTCACGGCTGTCTCCATCAAATCAGGATTATGCACAGCCCCCTAGTTAACACATACGATATCATTCAGAATGGCTGCGCGTGCTGCGTCGCGCCGTCATCTTCTCCCTCCTGTGGACTAGAATATGAAAGCAAGGATGTAATGTTGAGGTTTTATAAAGCAATGGTGAGACTTCATTTGGAGTATTGTGAGCAGTTTTAGGCCCCTTATGTTAGAAAGGGTGTGCTGAATCTGGAGAGGGTTCAAAGAAGGTTCACAAAAATGATTCCAGGATTAAATGGCTTGTCATTTCAAGAGCATTTGATGGCTCTTGGCATGTATTCACTAGAATTCAGAAGAATGAGGGGTGACCTTATTGAAACCTATCAAATGGTGAAAGACCTTGATAGAGTGGATGTGGAGAGGATGTTTCCTTTGGTGGGAGAGTCTAAGACCAGAGGACACAGCCTCAGAATAGAGGAACATCCTTTTACAACGGAGATGAGAAGGAATTACTTTAGCCATAGAGTGGTAAATCTGTGGAGTTCTTTGCCACAGGCATCCATGGAGAGCAAGTCTTTATACACATTTAAGGCAGAGGTTGATAGATTCTTGATTGATCGGAGCATGAAGGGATATGGGGGCAGGGGAGGCAGGGGATTGGGGCTGAGAGGAAAAATGGATCAGCCATGATGAAATGATGGAGCAGACTCGACGGGCCAATTGGCCTAATATCTTATAGTCTTATGGTCTAATGTAAGAACTAAATCAAAGCTGTTAGTACAATGCAGAATTACAAGAATGCTCCAACACTGGAGGTGCAGCCTTGCGGTGAGATTCTCATCTACCTTTCTGATCAACATAAAACCTTCAATGGCCCTAATTCAACACAGGGAAGTGTATCTGTAATACTTACCCCTCAACATCAGAGAACAGATTATCATGCCCTTACCTTAGAGCTGTCTCCCTTCTTATTGGTTGTAGTATTTTCTACAATGATACTATGAACACACTACATAAATACTCCATCAGCTGTGAAACACTTTAGAATATCTTAAGGCCTTGAAAGGCCAAACAGAAATCCAACACTTTATTTGCTTTTCCTTTATGTTTTCATAAGAAAGGGACGTCCAGGGCTGATAATGAAAATCACAAACTCTGGCCAAAAAACTGAGGCATGTCTTTCTGAAGTCAAAATGGATTAGTATTTTAATGGGGTTTTAGAAGTGAGTAAGCGATCTTGTACCAGACATTACGTAATACCAGGAAGATATCTCAAAGGGTTGTAAACTACTAAATAGCTATTGTCTGCACAATGGCTCCATGTTCAGAGCGTCCATAGGCAATACAGGCAACTGAAGTCACAGTGCTTAGTGATTACAGCCAGCCACAATACGCACTGTATTCATGCCTTGTAATAGTGCCAAGACCCAGACACCACTGCAATAACTACATTGCTTTTGCAATAAAACTTCTGACCTTCTTTCACAAACATCTTTTTCTGGTGAAGTGTCCATCAGATAAGAAGTAATTTTACTGCCAATTTTGAAATACTTTGTCCCTCTACTCGACTTTTGTTTATAGTTTTCTCTCGACCGGTAACATTTCTTTCTACACTACGGAAAGATCAGGGTAATGACACAGTTGTACAAATGTTGAACTGTGTATAACTATGTCATTACCCTGATATTTTTGTAGAAATTATACTTTATTCAAGATTACATTGCAAAACCTCTTTGTATTGACTGTATGAAATGTCCTACTGTACCTGCACAGATTAACTTTGAAATTGTACTGCTCTACTATTAAAATTAAATGTTTATGCCCCTGATTCTATTGAGCCTGGACTGATGGAAGATATACTTACTTGCTGATTGTGCCTCTGGATGGAGCCAGATGTATGAAGGAATAGGTTGGCTCTGATGGGAATCTATTGAATGGACAGAACAAGGGATAGAAACATAAAAAACCTACAGCACAATACAGGTCCTTCGGCCCACAAAGCTGTGCCGAACATGTGCTTATCTTAGAAATTGCCTAGGGTTACCCATAGCCCTCTATTTTTCTAAGCTCCATGTACCTATCCAGGAGTCTCTTAAAAGATCCTATCATATCCGCTTCCACCACTGCCACCGTCAGCCCATTCCACGCACTCACCACTCTCTGCGTAAAACACTTACCCCTGTCATCTCCTCTGTACCTGCTTCCAAGCACCTCTATCAGGTCACCTCTCATCCTCCGTCACTCCAAGGAGAAAAGGCCAAGTTCACTCAACCTATTCTCATAAGGCATGCTCCCCAATCCAGGCAACATCCTTGTAAATCTCCTCTGCACCTTTCTATGGCTTCCACATCCTTCCTGTAGTGAGGTGACCAGAACTGAGCACAGTACTCCAAATGGGGTCTATATAGCTGCAATATTACCTCTCAGCTCTTAAACTCAATCCCACGATTGATGAAGGCCAATGCACCGTATGCCTTCTTAACCACAGAGTCAACCTGCGCAGCAGCTTTGAGTGTCCTGTGGACATTCTCATGGATGGGCATTGGAATTCCACAGAATGACGAAGGATATAAGAGTACAGGTCGACCTTCACTAATCCAGCACCATTGGGACCTGAGGAGTGCCGGATTAGTGAAAATGCTGAATTACAGAAGGATTATATTAAGCATAATCTGTGCCAGATTATCGAAGGAATCGGATTACAGGTAGTCGGGTTAGTGAAGGTTGACCTGAAGTAGCATTTTTTTATTCTGTCCTGTTACTATTCTATTTCTTTGAAATTCTGTGGAATTCCAATATCTCATTCCTTTTGCTGTCCATTCTATAGAATGGAATGGTCTACCTACAGTACATTTTTATATATAAAGACCAAATGACTACTTCATTGGTTCTCCTAAAGCAATGATTCACGCTGCAATATAATCTGTATGTAACTCATAAGCATCCATCCATAAATACTCAAATTCTCCATGTGGGATTCAGCTTCCAGATGCAAAGCATGAGGCTGAAATGTTTGTAACCAACTTCAGTTAAAAGTCTTCAATAGGTAAATCATTTTCTTTTCTCATTATCTCAGATATCAATATCATTGTCACAGGAAGAGTCCATTTGGGCCTTCAGGTCCATGTCAACTTCAAAAGTTTCAAAGGTTTCAAAGGTACATTTAATGTCAGAGAAATGGACTATACAATATACATCCTGAAATGTTTTTTCTTCGCAACCATCCACAAAAACAGAGGAGTGCCCCCAAAGAATGAACAACAGTTAAATGTTAGAACCCCAGAGTGCCCCCCAGCTCCCCTCCCTCCTGCACGTAAGTGGCAGCAAGCAACAATCCCCCCGCCCCCACCGGCAGAAAAAGGCATCAGCACCTGCCACTGAGCACTCAAACATGAGCAAAGCAACAGCAAAGACACAGACTTGCAGTAACCCAAAAACTACTGGTTCACGTGGTATTCGACATACCACAGGCTCTCTCTCTCCGTAATAGGGGAGAAAGAGATGTCTCTATTTCACAGCGAGAGGGAAGACATAACTAACAACTCGCTGATTCGCGATGTTAAGAAGTCCATTGCGTCGCTCTTTCCGAGCTCTGTGCCCAAAGATCTCGGGTCTCTGGGCACACAGTCTTAGATTTTCCATCGCCCACGATACACCAGTCTTCTGCCCGGACACCAACCTCCGATCCCCCTACTCCCCCCCCGCCCCATCTCCACAGCCATGAAATCTCGGTCCTCCAAAGGCGAGCGAAGCTCCTAGGCTGAGCCCCTAGCGTGCCGAGTAATGGCCATTCGTGAAACCCTGAGAGCGAGTCCCATTCCTGCAAAGAAGCAGATGCTTCAGCCTATTTAGTCCATGTCGAACTGTTATTTTGCCTAGTCCCATCAACCCGCATCTGGAGCATAGTCTACATACCCCTCCCATGCACGTACTTACCCAAATTTCACATAAATGCTGAAATCAAACATCCACCACTTCCACTGGTAGCTCATTCCACACTCTCACCACCCTCTGAGTGAAGAGATTCCCCTTAAATATTTCACCTTGCTCACCTAACCTATATGACCTCTAGTTCTAGTCTCACCTATCCGCTGGAAAAAGCCTGCTTTCATTTACCCAATCTATATCCCTCATAATTTTGTATATCTTCATCAAATCTCAGCTCATTCTCCTATGTTCCAGTGAATAAAGTCTTGACCTATTTAACCATTTTCCAAGTTCCCACAATATCTCTGTAAATTTTCTCTCCACTATTTCAATCTAATTGACATCTTTCCTGTAAGCAGGTGGACCAGAACTGCACACAATACCTTTGTCACTTCTATAAACCAAACAGTCATTTTTACAATAGCTAATTAACCTAGAAGCAGGTCTTTCAGATGTCAGAGGAAATTGGAGCATCTTAGGGAAACCCATGTAATCATGGGGAGATCATGTAAACTCCACACAGGCAGCACTGGAGGTCAAAGCCAGGTCACTGGAGATGCATGAGCACCGTTATCTGCTGCATCACTCAGATAAGTCAAGTTTACTCCAAGTAATCTCAAGAAGTGGCTGAGCGCAAAGGTGAAGTTGGGAAAACTTTGCCCTAGAACTTGTTACACGTCTAACCAAGATATCACAATACCACCTTGTTGTTATCACTGCATCAGTACTTTAAGGGATGTCACCACGGACCAGAAATTAAACTGCACCAACCTGACGAATACCACAGCTATAAGAGCAGGTCAAAAGCTTGGAGTATTCTGGTCAGTGATTCATCCCTTCATCTCCCAAAGCCTTTTTTATGTAATTTATTTTTTATTGAATTTCATCATCAAACAAACATTTCCATAAGATGTATTTCAGATACTGTACATGTATATCATATAATCATATTTGTCACAAACCTCCACATAATATTTATCTGAGGTATACACTTATAGAAAGGAGAGGAAAGAAAGAACAATCGAAAGAAGAAAACTATGTACAGAGTAGGGAGTGATCTTTTTTTTACAACATATTCATTGACTTGTGAGAATAAAATCAGGCCTATGAGGTGTTATGTAGTTAAACCATTTTTTCCAGTATGAATAAAATTGTTCCAACTTATGATTAACAGATGCTGTTATCTTCTCCATTTTGTAAATGTCCATTGTAATTTCCATCCATACATTCAAAGTTGGGCTCTCCTGTGATAACCATTTCCTGGTGAGGGTCTTTTTACCTGCCACCAGCAGTACATTCATTAAATATTGATCTCTTTTCAACCATTCTTGAGGTATATACCCAAAATATATGGTCTTACTCTCTAAGGGTATTTCACATTTAAAGATGTCTTGTAGGGCATTATGTATCCCACTCCAATAGTCTTTGATAACGGGGCATTCCCAGAAAATATGATAATGGTTTGTATTTTGACTTCCACAATTTCTCCAGCAAACAGGGGGGTTACTATCATAATGGGATTTCTGAGAAGATGTAATAAAATATCTTATCAAGTTTTTCCACCCTCCCAAAGCCTTTTTATCATCTACAATGCACAAGTCAGGAGATCAAATGAATACAGAAACACAAGAGATTCTGCAGATACTGGA
This sequence comes from Mobula hypostoma, assembly GCF_963921235.1. Classification (NCBI taxonomy): domain Eukaryota; kingdom Metazoa; phylum Chordata; class Chondrichthyes; order Myliobatiformes; family Myliobatidae; genus Mobula; species Mobula hypostoma. Next base: position 178,281,018 of record NC_086098.1, read on the forward strand.
AATCTTGAGCAACACACCCACACAAAGTTCTGGAAAATGTCAGCAAATCAGGCAGCATCTACTCGGAGGAATAAACAGTCAACGTTTCAGGCCGAGAACAGGGTCCTGAATTGCTGAGTTCCTCCAGCACTTCGTGTGCGTTGCTCTCCTGGATATCTGCAGTTAACTAGGAGAAAACAATTCCCTTATTTGGTACCCCTGTCACTGTCAGAGCATTTCTCTCCCTTCTCTATTAACATGTCATAGCTTTTGTGTATCTTGTTTTCTAAATGTACCTACAGTGTCAAATGATTTTCTTCGTGTCATTAGAAATTCGATATGAAAGAATCAAGCAAGAAGATTAAATACAATAAAATTCTGCTTTAAAACTAAATTTGAAATTCATACTTTTTTCTTTGAGCCTGTGTTGGTAGAGGATAACAAATAACAATTAGAGAATATATATATTAGTGTCTTATGATGTGGGTGATCATGATCTCATGACCATGATTGTTCTTACAAAGTTTGCTACAGAAGTAGTTTGCTATTTCCTTCTTCCGGCCAGTGCCTTTACAAGATGGGTGACCCCAGCCATTATCAATACTCTACAGTGACTGTCTACCTGGTGTCAGTGGTTGCATAACCAGGACTTGTGATATGCACCAGCTGCTCATACGAATATCCAATACTTGCTCCTATGGCTTAACATGACCCTGATTTGGGGGCTAAGCAGGTGCTACACTTTGCTCAAGGGTGGCCTGCAGGCTAGTGGAGGGAAGGAGCGCCTTCCACCTCCTTTGGTAGGGTAGTGGGGTAGAAGTATCTCCACCTCACCACCCTATATCTGTAACAACTTGTTCAAATTGTGAATGGTTATTTATAAATGGTCATTTAATCTAAGGAAATGATTTACTATCCCACTTCTGAACAAACTGGCATGATTTTCGAATGAAAATAGGATCATATTTGAGTATGTTGTGAGGTAGATTATTCGTGTCCACATACAATACTGTTGGCTTTTGCCATCCATTTCTTTTGTTTGTATCTCTAAGAGGGTATTGGCCCATTTTCAGCATTAGATGCTGAGTGATCTATGCAGCGTGTTCACTGGGTCTTGTTGACTGGATATCCTTAACTATATATATCACTAGGATTTCTTTGTGCTCCTGGTGGGTTTCCAAGATAAACTTCATAACAGGGCGCATTTCGGAGAACGAGGGAGCATGTCAGCAAAACTTTGTGCTAAACCCAGGGGCATAATTTTGACTTTATGCAATAGTGCAGAAGAGTGGTAGTAAATCAAAGATTCATTTAACATGTCCTGTAATCTTCATGCCCATTGAAGTCAAATATTTACAGTGAAATCTGCAGATACAATATTACTTCAAAAGTGAGATGATTTTAAAGAGTGAAGTTTGGGTGCAGTGGTGGGGGCAAGTGTTGTACCACTGGAGATCAAGCATTAAGCCAAAATCCTGTCTGCTTTCTCAGGTGAGTGTAAGAGATGCTGAATCTACAATTCAAAGAATGACCAAGCTATCATCACAAAAGGAGCAGAATATTTGCTCCTTTTTATTACCTTCCTTCACTTTCTCCCAGGGTTCACTCTCTGCTCCTGTAAGATTCTTTCTTCTTCAGCCCTTTACCTTTTCCATCTATCACCTCCCAGCTTCTCACATAATTCTCCCTACCCCACACACCTACCGTCTCCTTCACCTGGCTTCACCTATCAACTGCCAGTTACTTTGCCCTTTTGCATTTGGGTTGTTGTCTGATGGAATTTTTCAATGTGATTGGCCGCTCAGCTAGCTTGATGATATCCCCACCGAGAGATGCCAAAGATCCTCTTGAACCATCATGGGCATCAGAGCTGGGAGTGTTTTGGGATATAGATTGTTAGATCAATGTAGCCAGTTTTCTTTCAATTGCCAATGAATATTAAGTTTTCTCCCCTCACCCTGTAACTACTTTACGTATTTATTTAAAAAATTTATTTTGAGGTACAGTGCAGAATAACCCTTCTGGCCCTTTGAGTTGTACCACCCAGCAACCCCAACTTAACCCTAACCTCATTGTGGGACAATTTATAATGACCGATTAACCTATTCGGTATGACTCTGGACACTGAGAGGATACTGGAGCATCTGGAGAAAACCCGGGGAGGACGTACAGAGACTCCTTACACAGTACGCTGGGATTGAACTCCAAACTCTGATGCTCAAGCTGGAGGGGCATCATGCTAACCACTACGCTATCGTGGCGCCTGCATATGTTATCTGGGAATGCAGCACTGTAAGAGATCTTCATATAGGATACTAACTTTAAAAATCTAATACATTTTCTTCAGAAATGTTATGATGTTACCCTTCCCCTAACAAAATGGCAGGTCTGGTGAACAACCATTTAACTCTGTTTCCAAAGCTCTTATTGCAACCACGGCTAGCCCATAATATTGATTAGTTAAGTCCTTTTCAAGCATTTATACAGCCACTTAAGTAGGATAAATTATAGAGAGTTGAACAATTTAACTGGACAGAATTCAAAATCTTTGCAAAAACTCTAATCTTTGAGTTCCTGCCGTTTATGTGCACTGAGCAAGCTCCCACCAGCGGCAAAGTGGTAACATCCTGATAATCTTTTTTAATAAGAACGGACAAAAGTCAAGTAGAAAACAAGGAGAAAATCTGAAGCTTTTTTCCAATTGCATCAGGGTAACTTTTGCTAGTTAGTTACTTACAGACCCTTCCAGCCCAATGAGCACATGCCACTCAATTATACACATGTGACCATTTAACTCCCTGACCCATAGGTAGAAACTGGAACATTCGGAGGAAACCCACACAATCACAAGGAGCACATACAAACCCTATACAGACAGTGATGGAACTGAAGCTGGGCTGCTGGCACTGGGATAGTGTTGCACCAGCCGCTACCTACGGTACTGCCCAGGTGAGTTCACGTGGGTCCATGTGAGGAGTTTGCCCTTAGCTGGAATTGAACTGCCTTGAAATAAGTAGGATGCACAAAAAATGGTCAACTCCCTGTGTGCCTGTCCCGGTTTCCAGTGTCACCATCATGACGTGAGTGTCTCAGGGCTCCAGCTCCTGACGGATTACTGTGGAGCGTGCATTGGCAGTCTCCACTCTCTCACTCATCAACCTAATAGTTACTCTGCCTGGGTGGTGCGGTAACGTAGCAGTTAGAGTGTCGCTTTACAGCGCCAGCAATTGGGGTTCAATTCCCACCACTGTCTGTATGAGGTTTGCACCTTCTCCCTGTGACCACGTGAGTTTCCTTTGGCTGCCCTGGTTTCTCCCCACATTCCAAAGAAGTATGGGTTAGGAAACTGTGCGCATGTTATATTGGTGCCCGAAGCATGGAGACACGGGGGATATGTCAGAGAGAGTGTAAGTACCCGAGGTAGTGGTAGAGGCAGATACATTACAAACATTTAAGAGACTCTTAGATAGAGTGTGAGCACATGGCCAAGTGGTTAAGGCATTCGTCTAGTGATCTGAAGGTCGCCAGTTCGAGCCTTAGCTGAGGCAGCATGTTGTGTCCTTGAGCAAGGCACTTAACCACACATTGCTCTATGTCTGTGTGAGGAGTAGCGCCACACAATCTTTCATTCCGCACCTTGTAAGGCATGAAAATGCCCAACGCTGGCCTGTCAGGCCTGAGTTGACGATCCCTACCCCTCCTCCCCCCTCCCCTCCTCCCCTCCCTAGATAGACACATGGTCGAAAGAAAAATGGAGAGCTATCTGAGAGACAAGGGTTAGATTGATTTTGGAGTAAAAGTTGGTGCAACATTGTGGATGAAGAACCACTACTGTACCGTTCTATGTCCTATGTTCCATGCTCTATGTTCTATACTCTATGTTGTATGTTCTATGCTCTATGCTTTTTGTTCCATGTTCTATGTTTTATTCTCCATGTTTTGTGTACTGTGATCTATATTCTATGATCCTGGGGTCGATGCCGAGAATCGAGGCCTGAGGGTCGAATCGGAATCATGGACTTGGTGGGCCGAAGGGCCTGCTTCTGTTCTGTATTACTCTGAATCTATGGGTCCTGAGGCTGATACCAAGGGTCAAATCAGAAGTCGAGAAGTCAAGGCCTGTTGGCCAGAGTCCTTGATCTGCAAATTGCTGTGAGTCTGCTGGGGTAGTCAAATGACCAATGTCTGCCTGGCCAAGTCCAAATTCGAGTCTGCTGGATGCTGATGAAGATGGCCTGTCCTGGGGGTTAGTGGACTGTGTATGTGCGTGATTGGAAGAGGGGAAATGAGGCTTGTTTTGCTGTTGTTGTTTTGTTGCTTATCGTATTTTGTGTTTTCTGCAGAGCATTGTGGACATGCAATTTTGGCACCACAAAGTGCGATGACACTTGTGGGCTGTCCCCAGCACATCTTCGAGTGCGTTGGTTGTCAATGCAAATGACATATTTCACTGTCTGTTTCAGTATGCTCGTGATAAATAAACTTGAATCTTGAATCTTAAACCTCTGAGGTCAGACACCAAGATCACTGCATAACTTCCAGACCAGAGTGGGAATATAGGTAGGATACGTTTCTATTCCCTAGCTTGGGAATGCTGAACATTATCATCATCCTCAGCGATGGTGAACTGTTGTTTCAGTATCAACCATCTATAAAGTGCACTACAATTACCTACCAAGAGAACCTTGTGCCTCCCAATTACCAATTTGGAGATGGTACCATTTCTCTGGGCAGTGCCTTTACAAGACTGGTGACCCCAGCCATTACCAATACTCTTTAGAGATCGCCTGCCTGCCATCAGTGGCCGTATAACCAGGATCATCCACCTCCTGCACCTATGGCTTCACGTGACCCTGATCAGGGGGTCTCAGCAGGAGCTACACCTTGCCTAAGGGTGACCTGCAGGCTACCGGAGGGAAGCTGCACCTTACTCTTCCTCTGGTAGAGATGCACCTCCATCCTCCCACCAGAAGATGCTGCCCAGATGAAGGCAATGGCAAACTACTTCTATAGAAAAATTTTCCAAGAACATTCATGGCAAAAGACCATGATCACTCACGTCATAAGACACGGCACATAATGATGATGATGATCACTCTTCATCTCATCTTACTGCTTACATTTTCCTGGCGACAAGATTCATGGTCTTGAGAAATGTGCTTAAACTAGCCTTGGCAAGATTCTCTATTGCATCTCATTAATAGTTCACAATGCAGCTGTAGTGTTTTTCCCAGAGGTTAAGGAGCAGAAGTGTATTGGCTGCCAATCAAATCGACAGGACAGTGTCAAACTTCTTAAGTGATGCTGCAGCCACATCCCCACTGGCCAGGTATTGATCGGCTGCTCCGTTAGACAAGCTTACAGTTAGACGTATTTATAAGGAGCATAGGAGTGGCCGGTGGAGTACCAGATTAATGGCCCTTGGTAACTGTCAGCCAAGGAGAAAGAAATATATCTGATTAGGTACATAGTTAAGGAGAGGAATATACACTCTGCTGGTGCAATCAATTTAAACAAAACTGTCAACTATTCCAATTCAGCAAGTGTGACAACATGTAATCTGACTAAAAAACACCGACTGTGTCTGTTATGACTGTAATAAATTATGCTTGAGCTATGGTGTTATAAATCCAGACTGTCTAATAAATTCAACTGTTAATTCATCAATCATTCTCTTTGTTCTTTCACCAATTCAGTTCATTTGATCATAGATAACAAGTATCTGTAGGTTTAGTTTAAATACCATTTGTTGTTTCGATGCCACTACATGCAATGGATCAGCGCCTGCATGTACTGCCCTAATTAGATTCACCTGCACAGAAAGCCCAGGAACGATGTGACAGGCACACTGTGACTCCATAAAAATGCCAACTCCTTTCAGCTTTCAAAAGAACAAATGTCTCTTTGTCCATTAACAAACACATCAGAATTTCATTTTGACCTTTCCAGTAGAAGCTACTTCACTGTGCATTTGTCAGAATTTTGTTCTTGCCTCATATTTTTACTTGGAAATTCTCTACAGATTTCCATCTTAAAAGAAACCCTGAAAACAAGTTTAAAAACCATATTTTATTGTGTTCTGCAAGCTTCTTGTAAAATCAGGAAGGCTCTTCAACAAAGAGAGGGGTATCGTCTTTAAAGCATCTCAAACTTATCCAATATTTATTGTAAAACCTTAGAGTGAACAAGATTATGCAGGGTATAGATAGGGTAAATGCAAGCAGGCTTTTTCCGTTGTGGTTGGTCGGGACTACAACCAGAGGTCATGGATTAAGGGTAAAAGGTAAGAAGTTTAAGGGGGAGCATGAGGAGACAGTTCTCCACTCAGAGAGTTGTGAGAGTGTGGAACGAGCTTCCAGCGCAAGTCGTGCATGTGAGCTCGATTTCAACATTGAAGAGAAGTTTGGATTGGTACATGGATGGGAGGAGTATGGAGGGATATGGTCCCAGTGCAGGTCAGTAAGAGTAAGCAGTTTAAATGGTTCAGCATGGTCTAGATGAGCCAAAAATTCTGTTTCTATGCTGTACTTTACTATGACTGCATAAATCTATTTAATAGGTAGTGGGAAAAAGCTCCCATTACCTATTAAATGCTCCCAATGGCATGTGCCTCAAACAGCCTGACCTTCATGTCTAGTTAAGCTACGAAGCCCGGCGAAACCATTTCTACTGACGGAAGAAGGATCAAAGGAGGGTTACTAACATCTTAAAGCTAGTCTTTTTGGGTAGATTGGGCTCATCAGCTGTGGTTGGCAGCTTATCTAGGAAAGGGAAAACTCATCTCAGACCTCTGCTCCCTTGTGGCTATACACCCTCATGGGGATGGCTTCGGAAGTAAACCCTGAAGGAAAAATTCACAGCCGGAGGCCCTAGGGCTGTCTGGTATATGGGGTTGGCGGTGGGGAGGGGGAGTTACTGCACAGGACTGAAAGAAGCTACAGAAAGTTTTAAAGTTAGTCAGCTTCATCTTGGGTACCAGTCTCTGTAGCATCCAACACATCTTCAAGGAGCAGTGCCTCGGAATGGCGGCGTGCATCATTATGGACCCCCATCACCCATCACCCAGGACATGCCATCTTCTCATTGTTACTGTCAGGAAGGGGGTACATCAGCCTGAAGGCACACACTCAGTGATTCAGGAACAGCTTCTTGCCCTCTGTCGTATGATTCTGAAATAGACATGGAACCCATGAATACTACCTTATTTCTTTTAGTATATCATTTCTGTTTTGCACTATTTTTAATCTAGCTATTTAATATTTATATATATAGTTACTGTATTTGATTTACTTATTTATTTTTTTCTTTCTCTATTATGTATTGCATTATACTGCTGCTGCTAAATTAACAAATTTCACAATACATGCCAACGATTCTGATTCAAATTCAGAATATAATCATGGCTGATCTGACTGTGGACTTAGCTCCACCTACCTGCCTTTTCCCCATAATCTTTCATTTCCCCTGCTAAGCAAAAATCTATCTCTGTCTTAAATATATTTGGTGAGGTAACCTCTACAGGTTCTCTGGAATTCCAGATTTCCCCCAGATGTTAAATCAGTTTCCCCTCATCTCTGTCCAAAATTTATCTCTGAATCCTGAGGCTATGTCCTCTAGTTCTAGTCTCACTTGCCAGTTGAAACAACTTTCCTGCCTCTATGTTATCTATATTTTGTCATAAATGTACGTGTTTCTAGAAGAGCCCCTCTCATTCTTCTGAAGTCTAGTGAGTATAGACCCAGGCAACTCAATCTCTCCTCATAGGTTAATCCCATCACCTCTGGAATCAACATCAAGAACCTTCTCTGGACTGTCTTCAAAGTCAGTATGTCTTTCCTCAAGTAAGGAGAGCAGAACTGTACGCAATACTCCACATGCAGCCTCAACAGTTCCCTGTATGGTTGCAGCATAATCTCTCTGCTCTTGAACTCAGTCCATCTAACAATGAAGGCTAGCATTCCATTTGACTTCTCAATAACCTCTAACACCTACAAACCAATGTTCTGTGATTCATGCACAAGCATTCCCAAGGGCTTCTGCATAATATCTTGTCACTGAGAACCTCAGGACACTTTGATGGGACAAAGTACACAACCTCCCAAAGTACACACTCACCTCCTCAAACTGGGGCAGAGTCTATGGACCTTAAACTGGCTTCATCAGCCAATTCAGAACCCAAACAACTGATGTTGAAGCAACTAGTTATTGATTCAAAAGGTGGGTAGAAACAGGTGTCAGTAATTTGATACATTGTTTTTAACTGTGTCAGAATTAAGTCATTAGTTCAAAGTACATATATGTCACTATATGCTACCCTGAGCTTAATTTTCTTGCAGGCATTCGTAGTAGAAGAGCTGCATACAAGACTGACCAATTAGCAAAAGAAGACTAACTGTGCAAATACAATAAAAAAAACAAATAGTAAACAAACAAACAAACAAATAAATAAATAACACCGAGAACATGAACTGTAGAGCCGTTGTGAATTTGCCACTGAAAGAATGATGTGTATTTGCACATGGGAATGGGGTGCTGAAGGAAATAACTGGCTCTAGACAGGGAAGGTTGCTCCTTCAAACAACAGGAATTCTGCAGATGCTGGAAATTCAAGCAACATACATCAAAGTTGCTGGTGAACGCAGCAGGCCAAGCAGCATCTATAGGAAGAGGTGCAGTCGACGTTTCAGGCCGAGACCCTTCGTCAGGACTAACTGAAGGAAGAGTGAGTAAGGGATTTGAAAGCTGGAGGGGGAGGGGGAGATTCAAAATGATAGGAGAAGACAGGAGGGGGAGGGATAGAGCCGAGAGCTGGACAGGTGATAGGCAAAAGGGGATACCAGAGGATCATGGGACAGGAGGTCCGGGAAGAAAGACAAGGGGGGGGTGACCCAGAGGATGGGCAAGAGGTATATTCAGAGGGACAGAGGGAGAAAAAGGAGAGCGAGAGAAAGAATGTGTGCATAAAAATGAGTAACAGATGGGGTACGAGGGGGAGGTGGGGCCTAGCGGAAGTTAGAGAAGTCAATGTTCATGCCATCAGGTTGGAGGCTACCCAGACGGAATATAAGGTATTGTTCCTCCAACCTGAGTGTGGCTTCATCTTTACAGTAGAGGAGGCCGTGGATAGACATGTCAGAATGGAAATGGGATGTGGAATTAAAATGTGTGGCCACTGGGAGATCCTGCTTTCTCTGGCGGACAGAGCGTAGATGTTCAGCAAAGCGGCCTCCCAGTCTGTGTCGGGTCTCACCAATATATAAAAGGCCACATCGGGAGCACTGGAAGGTTGCTCCTTGTACAACTGCAGAGCTTTGTCACACCATTAGAAGTTTAAGGATCTGACAGGTTCAGGCAAGGTACCTGAATTCAGTGAAAACATCCCAGAATACATCTTGCATATCAGATTAAAGCACACACCCAGCTTTGAGATAGAATTGTTCAGTAGTTTTGCATCGAAGGGCAAAATAAAAGCACATATTCTACAATAAGATTGCTCTCTTTCTCAGTGATCCCTCAGCTTCCAGTTTAATTACATCTGCCCTTGCTCAGTCCTTTGATTCTTGGAGGTGAGAGATTGGAAAATGGAGGTTAAGCCAGAAACATTGATTTTTACTGCAAGCAGGAAAATAAAGGTAAAATTTATTCTACTAGAAGACGGGCTTTGCTATTATTGTTCATCATTGGCAAATAAAATACTCCTTAACAACTATACAGTGTCATTTACCATGTTGAAGAGTACAATGGTGCTTTATAGGGTGACAGAGTGGCGATACGTCTCTACTAAAGGAGGTATAAGGCACTCCTTCCCTCCACTAACCTACAGGTTACCCTTGGGCAAGGTGTAGCACCTGCTTAGTCCCCTCCCGATCAGGGTCATATGAAGCCATGGGAGCAGGCGGTGTATGGTCATATAAGCAGCTGGTGCTTATCACGAGTCCCGGTTATGTGACCATTGACACCAGACAGACAATCTCTGAAGGGTATTGATAATGGCTGGGGTCTCTGTCTTGTAAAGACGCAGCCCAGAAGAAGGCAATGGTAAACCATTTCTGTGGACAAATTTGCCAAAAGTAATCGTGGTCATGAATAGACCATGATCGCCCACGTCATAATAATGATGATGATGATACTTTATTGTGCCTTTGAAGCATGTTTACTGCTGTAATATAGTAAGTGCTCAAAACCTTAAACACATTAAATGACATCAAAGTACAAATTGATATGAAGTTTCAAACATGAAATTTACACTGGACAACAATTTTTTTGTGAAGGTGTTGCTTCCTCAAAATTTGTTTCTGTTATCATAAACGGCTTGGAGTTGAGCACACATATAATTTCAGATGACTTGTATCATGTAGGAATTTGGAAAAACAAGAAGTTAACTTCTAATCACTATAATGCAGTTAATTGCATAACAGTGCTGGCACTTTGCAATAGTTCAACTAAGCTAGGAGTGTTTTGTTGATGATTTTTGTTTGTACTGAGTGTCTGAGGGTTCCTGATTAAGTATCCAACAATAATGAACTAGCATTAATAGATTCCAGTTGCCGTGATACCGTTTCATTGTCCTGCTGAAACCTTTCACCATGTTCATCACTGACAGTGCCAAGAATCTGTTGCACTTAATGATTTTGTATGATTGAAGCATGTTGTCAACTAGCTACATGTAGTCTGGTACTCCGTAGTTGCCAAGAAAATTTTCAACAACATCCTTGAATGCCTTCCATGCAATTTTCCCTGGTCCCGCTAGAAGTTTTTCAAATTGTCTGTCATTGATGATCTGTTTGAATTGTGGACCACAAAAATGCCTTCCATAATCTTGGCATCAGTTATTCTGACTTGAATTATGAATTAAGATAACAAATATAGGCAATTTTTTCAAAAATGGTGTGTGATAGGGAAATTTCATAGAGTTGTTCATGATTAGCAGTCCAAAATCATTAAGATACATCCAAAAGTATTCAGGAAACAATATCTTTGCTGTCCAGTGCAATCATAGGATTTGAATTTCTTTTATGTTCCTTTGAACGAGTTTTCTGAATTGTGTCAACTTGAAACAAACACTTTGTTCTTTGATCCTATTGGTGTAATGTGATTGGTAAATGATTGATTTATAGTTATTGATCCATTCATATTCTTTGCACACTTGTGTCAGGAGGTCAGATATCTCTGAAAGTCAAATGCAAAGTACTGTTAATGATATTAAGATTGAGCTAGCTGATTCTATTAATGATGCCCTTCGAATTATGATCAGAAGTCATCTGAACTTCCTGCTTGAAGGTCAAGAATAACAGTAATTAATATGATTAAGAAATCGTGTTTCGATATATTAACTACTTTAATGTAATAGTTTCCTGTTGTTTGACATAACCTTTCATAAAAACCTTGGCTTCTTAAGCATGTCAAAGTAATTTTATTATATAAGGTAAATCAAAGTAACACTGCTGTATTATAATGAGCCTCACACACAAACTGATGGAGGAACTCACCAGGTCAGGTGGCATCTACAGAGGGGAATAAACAGTCGATGTTTCAGACTAAGACCCTTCACCAGGACTGGAAAGCAAGGGGCAGAAGCCAGAATAAGAAGGTGATGGAAGGGGAGGAGTACAGTTATTGAGGAATTAAGAGAAGAGCGCTTGGGGTGAACAATACATCAGCAAAACTCTGATTACTATCTGGAAATCCCAAAAGATTAGCAAGTAATATTTGCAGCACTTCTTTCTATTCATTGGAGCCCTGATTTCCACTCTTCCTCTTAATTTACTTGGTTCACTGGAAAAGTTGTTATAAACCTTTGCGTTATATTTTGTCACTCCAAAACAGAAAAGTAATTGAAAGAAAAACACAGAGAGACCGGGATCTATTTTGTCTGTTTAGTTTTTTCTTTTAGTGAGGCACTCAGATATGACGGGGTGGTCTAATGATGCGTGCTATTCATGTACTTCTTGCATATAACCCAGAATTATATCAACAAACAAAGAATTCTGAATCAAACTATTTATTTACAGTTGCTGAAATATTAAATGCTGCACTCCACCCTGCTTAGCTTTAACTTCCAACTCAATACAGAATGTATTGCAAGTCAAATATATATATAAATATATAGTAAATTTTAACTTGCTCCATTTAGGCCAAGATTTTATCGTTGTGGAGAGTTTCATATTCTTGTCGAATAACATCTTTCTTGAAAGGGAAGGGGGTTACTCTTCTTGGTAGGTGAGACTTGTGGCGGCGAAACAACCACAGGTCCTGGTGCCTCCTCTGTGGTAGCTATGAGAGTTGACTCTGGAACCGCAGGAGGAGATCTGACAGCTCTGGACACTTTCTTCTGAACATGTTGGCATTCAGAACTGTACCTGGCAAGCTGTTCGATCTGCTAATCTCTCCTAGGCCCCCACACAGAGCTTTAAGCCATTGCTTTCATTTTGAACATGCCTAGATGACTGGCATGTACTGTAGCTCCTCCATCACCTTAGCTCTCAGCATGAATGGTACAACAATTCCCAAGTAAGGCAATCGCTGTCAAGGGCAAGTTCATCCCAGCACTGGTAAAAATGGGGAACTGGAATCTTTGCTGCACATTCCAACCATTTTGGATGGACATGTAGACCTAAGACAGTGTGAGTCTTTTCTGGTTTCCCTTTGGATCATCTGTAATATGGAGACATACAGTTTACATTAGGGAGAATACGTCAAGAGGAGTGTCCTCTTTTTTAAATTTTTCAGGTATTTTCTTTTCCAAGAGTAGATGGGACAATCCATCAGCATTTCCATGATTAGTTGTCCTTTTGAATTTGATCTTGTAATTGTGTCCTCCAAAAAAGCAGAGCCCACCTCTACATTCGTGCTGCTGCTGTTAGTGGAACTCCCTTCTGTGGATTGAAAATGGATGCAAGTAGTTGATGATTAGTAATGAAATGGTTGAAACACTTCACACCCAGCACCAGACTCAAGGCCTCTCTGTAAATCTGTGCATAATTATTCCCTGCGGTGTTAAGGGACCATGACGAAAAGGCTATGGGGCATTTACCTCCATTGCTCATAGCATGTGACATGATTGCATTGATAACATGAGGTGAGGTGTCACAGGCAAGCTTCACAGGATGATGTGGATCATAATGGGTGAGTACAGTGTCTGATGTCACCACTTCATCTCCCTTTTGGAAAGCCACCTTACACTGGTTTGTCCATTGGCATTTCTTTCCAAACTATAGTAGTGAGCTCAAGTGGGTGCAGGATAGTAGCCAGCTTTAGCAGGATCCTTAGATTAGATTAGCTTATGAGGACACACAGTCCTCTTTAATTGACAATGCTCAGACAATCTCTTCAATTCAGCCACACAAGCTGAAATGGACTCCCCTTCCTTTTGATTCTGCTTATGATAGCTAAAATATTCTGCAATCAACAATGGCTTTATAGGCATCCGTTAGTCTTGTGAGACCATGGATTTGCACCTTGGAAGGTTTCCAGGGCACAGGCCTGGGCAAGCTTGTATGGAAGACTGGCAGTTGCCCATGCTGCAAGTCTCCCCTCTCCATGCCACCGATGTTATCCAAGGGAAGGGCACTAGGGCCGATACAGCTTGGCACCGGTGTAGTCGCAGGGCAATGTGTGGTTAAGTGCCTTGCTCAAGGACACAACATGCTACCTCAGCTGAGGCTCGAACTAACAAGCTTCAGATCACTAGACCGATGCCTTAACCACTTGGCCATGCGCCAACAATGGCTTAGGTTCTAAATATTCCTGCATTACATTCATGATATCAACAATTTTGACTGGTTTGGTTGGGGTAGTTAAACTTCAAAGCAAACTGTATGCTTTTCCACCTATTGTACTTAGTCACACTGACACTCACTTTTCATTGGCTATTTCTTTGATTCAAGATACTGCTCAATTTGTTCAGTATACATCATCCAGTCTTCTGTTGTGCAATTGAACACATCTATCTTTCTGATGTAGTCAGCTATTTCTGCTTTTTATTTATTTATTATTATAACCTGGTACTCACTGATTATGAATCCGTGAATTTCATCCATTTTCTGCATTTTTTTAAACCAAATGTTTCTCTCCCCTGCCGAAGTACAGTGGTGCTAGAAAGTTTGTGAACCCAGTAGAATTTTCTCAATTTATGCATAAATATGACCAAAAATGTGATCAGATCTTCACCCAAGTCCTGAACCTAGATAAAGAGAACCTAATTAGATAGATAGATAGATAGATATACTTTATTAATCCCGAGGGAAATTTGGTTTCGTTACAGCCGCACCAACCAAGAATAGAGCGTAAATATAGCAATACAAAAAACCCCAACAATCAAACAACAAAATGCAAAACTATGCCAGATGGAAAATAAGTCCAGGACCAGTCTATTGGCTCAGGGTGTCTGACCTTCCACGGGAGGAGCTGCATGTTCGATGGCCGCAGGCAGGAACGACCTCCCGTGCCACCAAGTGTTGAATCACGGTGGAATGTGGCTGAAGTCCAACAGTAAAAAGTTCAATATCCAGTCTGCAAACACATTCCTCGATCGTAATATACCCCGGATTGCACCATCTGTTGTTAGCCAGATCAGTAAACACCTCACTCCTTCACGCCACTTACCGCTGTCGGTGCACTTCCGGTCAGGCGGAACGGTATTACCCACCGAACTCCTCTTCTCCAAAGGCCTCTGTGGTCTCAACCCGGTCCTCTTTCCTTGGCTTTGTGATCCCCCTCTGTGTGTTTTCCATACAAAAAACATTATGCTTGTTCATTTATTTATTGGGGAAAATGATCCAATATTACATGTATTTGTTGGAAAAGTATGTGAACCTCTGGGGTAATGCCTTCTACAAAAGTTATTTGGAGTCAAGTGCTCCAATGAATGAGATTGAAGGTGTGAGTTGTAGAGGTGCCTTCTCCTATAAAAGACACACACAAAGTCAAGCTACTGACAGAGCCTGCTGTTCTCAAGAAAACTGTTTATGTACACCATGCCTCAATCAAAATAACTTTCAGAGGACCTTAGAAGAATTGTAGAGATGCATGAAGCTGTAAATGGCTATAAAAGCATTTCTAAAGACCTAAGTGTTCATCAGTCCACAGTAAGAGAAATTGTCAACAAATGGAGGAAACTCAGTTCTGTTGCTACTCTCCCTCGGAGTGGGCATTCTGCAAAGATCACACCAAGAAATGCTGAGAGAGATGAAAAAGAACCCAAGGATAACAGCAAAAGACCTGCAGACATCTCTAGAACTTGCTGAAGTCTCTGTTCATGTGTTCACTATAAGAAAAACACTGAACAGGAATGGTATTCATGGAAGGACACCACGGAGGAAACCACTGTTCTCCAAAAATACATTGTTGTATGTCTCAAGTTTGTAAAAGACCACCTGGATGTTCTACAGCACTTTTGCGACAATATTCCATGGACAGATGAGACAAAAGTTCATTGCTATGTTTGCATTGTACACTAACATCAGAACTTCATCCCATCTATGAAGCATGGTGAAGGAGCATCATGGTTTGGGGCTGCTTTGCTGCCTCAGGGCTTAGACAGTTTGCAATTATGAGGGAACAATGAATTCAAAATTGTATCAAGACACTTTACAGGAAAATGCCAGGTTAGCAGTCCATCACCTGAAGCTTAATAGAAGTTTGAATAATGCAACAAGGCAATGATCAGAAAGACAAGAGTAAATCAACAACAGAATGGTTTAAAAAGAAGAAAATTCATGTCTTAGAATGGCCGAGTCAAAGTCCTGACCTTAATCCTATAGAAATGTTGTAGAAGGACCTGAAGCAAGCAGTTCATACAAGGAAGCCCACCAACATCTCAGAGTTGAGACAGTTTTGTTAGGAGGAATGGCCTAAAATTCTTCCAAGCCGATGTGTAGGACTGATCAACAGTTACTGGAAACGTTTGGTTGAAGTTATTGTTGTACAAGAGGGTCACACCAGTTACTGAAAGCAAAGGTTCACAGACTTTTACCAACAAATACATAATATTGGATCATCTTTCTCAGTAAATAAATGAACAAGTGTCGCACACAGAAAGTGCTGGTGAACGCAGCAGGTCAGGCAGCATCTATAGGAAGAGATCTTGGCCCGAAACATTGACTGCACCTCTTCCTATAGACGCTGCCTGACCTCACCAGCACTTCCTGTGTGCGTTGCTTGAATTTCCAGCATCTGCAGACTTCCTCATGTCTGTGAATGAACAAGTGTAATGTTTTTGTGTTATTTATTTAATTGGGTTCTCTTTATCTAATTTATGTGAAGATCTGATCACATTTCAGATCATATTTATGCAGAAATAGAGAAAATTCTACAGGGTTCACAAACTTTCTAGCACCACTGTAGCTAGCTCCCTAAAACTTCTGCATAATACTGTAGTAAGTTTGCGTATTGTACTGAACTGCTGCCACACAAAAAAAATTATGACGTATGTGAGTGATGATTAACCTGATTCTGATGTGGGTCTCTATTGTGGTCTGAGTGTGGGAAATGGGCAGAAAGAGGTGAATCGCGGTTAGGAAAAGGGGAAGGGAGTGTGAAGCACCAGAGAGGCATTTAGTAATGATCAGTAAACCAATGGTTTGGAATCAAATTACGTTGCCCAGTGTCTCAGGGCTGGGTGTGTCTGCACCCACGCTACCCCACATCACTGACACTCCTTTTCTGCCACCTGTCCCACACCTGTCCCATGGTGCTCCAGCCTCACCATTCCCAACATCCTTTGTTCCTGGAAATTTGCTCTCCACTCTACATTGACAAATACAGTACTGTGTAAAGTCTTCAGCACCTTATCTATGTATATGTGTCTTTTGTACAGTACCATGTATTTTTTTATCATGAATAAAGTCTATTTTTGAAATTAAAACGTTTAGCAACACAGACAAAATGCTGGAGGAACTCAGCAGATCATGCAGATCCTCTGGAAATGAATAAACAGTCACGTTTTACGTCGAGACACCTCCCTAGGACTTAGAAGGAAGAGGGAAGATGCCAGAATAAAAAGGTGGGATTAGGGGAAGGAGGCTATCTAGCAGGTGATAGGTGAAGGCAGATTGGTGGGAAAGGTCAAGGTCTGGTGAAGAAAGAATCTGATAGGGCAGGAGAGTGGGCCACACGAGAAAGAGAAGGAGGAGTGGACCTGGGGGAAATGATAGGCAGGTGAAAAGAGGTAAAAGGTCAGAGTGGGGAATAGAGGAAGAAGGAGTGCAATTTTTTTAATGGAAGAAGAAATTAGTATTCATACATTGGGCTGAAGGCTACCCAGATAGAATATAAGGTCCAATCACAAATAAGAGAAAATCTGCAAATGCTGGAAATCCAAGCAACACACACAAAATGCTGGAAGAACTCAGCAGGCCAGGCAGCATCCTTGGAAAAGAGTACAGTCAATGTTTCGAGCCGAGACCCTTCAGCAGGACAGGCAAAAATAAGATGAGAAATCAGAGTAAGGTGATGGGGGGAGGGGAGGGAAAAACACAAGGTGATAGGTGAAACTGGGAAGGAGGAGGGATGAAATAAAGAGCTGGGAAGTTGATTGGTGAAAGGGATACAGGGCTGGTGAGGGGGGAATTTGATAGGAGAGGACAGAAGGCCATGGAAAAAAGAAAAGGAGGAGGAGCACCAGAGGGAGGTGATGGGCAGATAAACAGATAAGGTGAGAGAGGGTAAAGGGATTGGGGAATGCTGAGGGGAGGTGGCAATTACTGGAAGTTCTTGAAATCAATGTTCATGCCATCAGGTTGGAGGCTACCCAGATGGAATATAAGGTCTTGCTCCTCCAATCTGAGTGTGGCTTCATCACGACAGTAGAGGAGGCCATGGACTAACATGTCAGAAGGGGAATGGGAATCGGAATTGAAATGTTTGGCCCAGCATGAAGTTCCACTTTTGCTGGAGGTGCTTCACGAAGCAGTCCCCCAATTTACGATGGGTCTCACCGATGTAGTGGAGTCCTCATTGGGAGGACAGGGCAGACAACCCCTTCAGATTTGCAGGTGCAGTCCTGATGAAGGGTCTCGGCCTGAAATGGCAGCTGTTTACTCTTCCGCACAGATGCTGCCTGACCTGCAGAGTTTCTCCAGCATTTTGTGTGTGTTCCTTTCGGGTTTCCAGCATCTGGAGATTTTCTCATGTTTGCAGGTGAAGTGTTGCCTCACCTGGAAGAATTGTTCAGGGTCAAGAATGGAGGTGAGCGAGGAGGTGAGTGGGTAGGTGTAGCACTTAGGCTGCTTTCAGTGAGAAGTGCCGGGAGGCAGGTTAGTGTGGAGGAACAAATGGGCAAGGCACTTGGTCACACAAACCTGATTGAATTGAATTCTTCAAGGAAGCATTAGAATCAGGTTTATTATCACCGGCATGTGATGTGAAATTTGTTAACTTATCAGCAGCAGTTCAATGCAATACATAATCTAGCAGAGAGAGAGAAAAAAATCATAATAAATAAAATAAAACATAATAATAAACAAACAAGTAAATCAATTATGTATATTGAATAGATTACTAAAAATGTGCAAAAACAGAAATACTGTATATTAAAAAAAGTGAGGTCGTGTCCAAAGCTTCAAAGTCCATTCAGGAATCGGATGGATCAGCATAACATAGTGGGCCAAAAGGCCTGTACTGTGCAGCACTCTTGTATGTTCTATGTTCTTTTCCAGCTGTTGGAAAACTGAGCCCTGTATGTTTTTCTTGTAACTGAGGATGGATATGATAGTCCTGTGGGAGAGCGCCTGGGGAAAAGCTATCAGGACTGTGCAAATGTGAGACCAGCAACAGTAATGTGAAATTCTATCTGTCAATACTTTCAGAGCATGTGTTTATGTCAGTACAAAATGAGTCTTCTTGTTTTTGCATTGAAGATGCCCTGTATGACATGAGTGACTGTACTTCAGAAGTAAATCGTAGGGGCATTCTAATAATTGTGATGTACGTGACTGAAAATTAAATTCATCGCAACTTCTCTGATTAATTTTCATATTCAATAATTAGAATTTGCTAAAATATGCACATGCTGTGGGCTGGCTGGAGGTAAAAATAAAAATCAGCCATTGGTGAGATCTTTAAAAGTGAAGCAGGCAGTGCAAGGCATCAGTAATTAGATCATAAGACTATAAGGAGCAGAATTATGTCATTCAGCCCATCGAGTCTGCTGCACCATTCCATCATGGCTGATTTATTATCCCTCTCAACCCCAATTTCCTTCCTCCTCCCTGTAACCTTTGATGCCCTTACTTATCAAGAACCTATCAACCTCCACTTTAAATATACCAGGCACCTATGGATAAGTTATTTTGGACTATTGTGTTCAAGTTCAAAGAAGCTTTTAGGCTGGACAGATGAGTTATTTAAGCACATAAAACATGGACACAGTAAATTTTTCTCTATGGATCGTTGGGATACTTGTGTACCAGGAGTGTACTCAGAGAGTCATCGCTCGTAACATTAATGAAGAGTCTGGGTTCACTGTTCTCAGAAGCTCTTAGACCATCCTTGTGAATTACTTTGTCCCAGCAAAGAAACGTAAACATGCAGAGGTTTCTCCCACTGTAGACATGTAAGTCAATGGAAGCATTGTCAGATTCCAAATATTGAAGTAAAGAATGTCATTATAGCTTGTGAAATTATATTGAATTACCTCTTGTTAACTATATTCTTGAGAGTATAATGTGTTGGTGTTGAAGAAGGCCCAGAGGAAGTTCACGAGAATGATTCAGGGAATGAAAGGGATAATGTATGACAATCACAAACAAGAGAAAATCTGCAGATGATGGAAATCCAAGCAACACAAACAAAATGCTGAAAGAACTCAGCAGGCCAGATAGCATCAATAAAAAATGGTACTGCTGAAGAATCTTGGCCCAAAAGGTCGACTGTACTCTTTTCTATTGATGCTGCCCGTATGAGAAGTTTTTGATGACTCTGGGCCTGTATTCACTGGAGTTTAGAAGAATGAGGGAGATCTCATTGAAACCCATCGAATATTGAAAAGCTGAGATGATGGGATGTGGAGCTGATGCTTCCTATGGTGGGGATTCTAGGGCACAGCCTCAGAATAGAGGGATGTCCATTTAGAATAGGGATGAGAAGGAATTTCTTTAGCCAGAGGGTGGTGAATCTGTGGAATTCATTGCCATGGATGGCTGTAGATGCTAAGTCATTGAGTATATTTAAAGCAGAGCTTTATATGTTCTTGGGTAGTCAGGGCATCAAAGATTATGAGGAGAAGGCTGGAGAGTGGGCATGAGAGGGATAAAAATTAACCCCTAATGGAATGGCAGAGCAGACTTGATGAGCTGAGGGGTCTAATTCTGCTCCTTATAAATGTGACATACAAATTCTGCCTATACTTCTTGCTGCCTCAGTAAAGGAGCCAGCATAATCAAAATCCCCACCCACCCCAGGCATTCTGACATTTCTCCTCTCCCATCAGGCAGAAGACACAAAAGCCTGAAATAAATGGGCTCTAGGATAGCTTCTATCCAGCTGTTATCGGACTCCTGTACAATAATGTGAACCCTTGATCTCACTATTGACCTTGTTATGATCTTGCACTTTATTAGCAGCACACGCAAAGTGCTGGAGGAACTATGCTCTATAAAACTCTGGTTAGGCCACACTTGGAGTACTGTGTCCAGTTCTGGTTGCCTCACTATAGGAAGGATGTGGAAGCATTGGAAAGGGTACAGAGGAGATTTACCAGGATGCTGCCTGGTTTAGAGAGTATGGATTATGATCAGAGATTAAGGGAGCTAGGGCTTTACTCTTTGGAGAGAAGGAGGATGAGAGGAGACATGGTAGAGGTGTACAAGATAATAAGAGGAATAGATAGAGTGGATAGCTAGCGCCTCTTCCCCAGGGCACCGCTGCTCAATACAAGAGGACATGGCTTTAAGGTAAGGGGTGGGAAGTTCAAGTGGGATATTAGAGGAAGGTTTTTTACTCAGAGAGTGGTTGGTGTGTGGAATGCACTGCCTGAGTCAGTGGTGGAGGCAGATACACTAGTGAAGTTTAAGAGACTACTAGACAGGTATATGGAGGAATTTAAGGTGGGGGGTTATATGGGAGGCAGGGTTTGAGGGTCAGCACAACATTGTGGGCTGAAGGGCCTGTAATCTGCTGTACTATTCTATGTTCTATGTTCTAACTCAGCAGCATCTCCAGGAAAGTGTAAACAGTCGATATTTCAGGCCAAGACCCTTCATCAGGACTGGAAAAAAAGATGAGAAGATGAGGGTTGTGGGTGAGGAAGAAGTACTAGTGGTAGGTGATAGGTGAAACAGGGAGAGGGGGATGGGGTGAAGTAAAGAGCTGGGGATTTTGATTAGAGAAAGAGATAAAGGGCTGGAGAAAGGGGAAATCTGAAAGGAGAGGGTAAACGACCATGGGAGAAAATGGTGGGAGGTGCACCAGAAGGAGGTGATGGACATGTAAGGAGATAAGGTGAGAGATGGAAATGGGAATGGGGAATGGCGAGGAGGGTGCATTACCGGAAGTTTGAGAAGTCAATGTTCATGCCATCAGGTTGGAGGATGGAAGATAAGGTGTTGCTCCTCTAACCTGAGCTTGGCCTCATTGCAGCAGCAAACGAGGCCATGGACTGACAGTTGGAATGGGAATGGAACTTTATTATTTACCTGCATTGCATTTTCTCTGTAATTTTTACACTTTATTCTGCATTGGTACTTTTTTTAACCTTGTTCTACCACAATGCACTATATAATTATTTGATCTGTATGACCAGGACAAACGTTTCACTGCTTTACATGTGACAATAATAAACTAATATCAATACTGAGAATCATGCATAGAATCCTGGAGGAACTCAGCAGGTCAGGCAGTATCTTTGGAGAGAAATGAGCAGTTGACGTTTTGGGCCAAAGCCCTTCATCAGGACAATACCAATGCCAATGCTTTGAGTTTGATACTCTCTGTTGAGAGGATCTCCAGGAGAATGTCTGCTTGTCATGATGAATATTACCAGCTTCAGTGTTTCTCCAGTGATTTAGTTCACAGTCTCGACTGCCAGGAGCAGGTGTTTTTGGTGACATACATCAAAGTTGCTGGTGAACGCAGCAGGCCAGGCAGCATCTGAAGGAAGAGGTGCAGTCGACGTTTCAGGCCGAGACCATTCGTCAGGACTAACTGAAGGAAGAGTGAGTAAGGGATTTGAAAGTTGGAGGGGGAGGGGGAGATTCAAAATGATAGGAGAAGACAGGAGGGGGAGGGATAGAGCCGAGAGCTGGACAGGTGATAGGCAAAAGGGGATACGAGAGGATCATGGGACAGGAGGTCTGGGAAGAAAGACAGGGGGGGGGGTGACCCAGAGGATGGGCAAGAGGTATATTCAGAGGGACAGAGGGAGAAAAAGGACAGTGAGAGAAAGAATGTGTGCATAAAAATAAGTAACAGATGGGGTACGATGGGGAGGTGGGGCCTTAGCGGAAGTTAGAGAAGTCGATGTTCATGCCATCAGGTTGGAGGCTACCCAGATGGAATATAAGGTGTTGTTCCTCCAACCTGAGTGTGGCTTCATCTTTACAGTAGAGGAGGCTGTGGATAGACATGTCAGAATGGGAATGGGATGTGGAATTAAAATGTGTGGCCACTGGGAGATCCTGCTTTCTCTGGCGGACAGAGCGTAGATGTTCAGCAAAGCGGTCTCCCAGTCTGCGTTGGGTCTCGCCAATATATAAAAGGCCACATCGGGAGACCCGGACGCAGTATATCACCCCAGGCGACTCACAGGTGAAGTGTTGCCTCACCTGGAAGGACTGTTTGGGGCCCTGAATGGTGGTAAGGGAGGAAGTGTAAGGGCATGTGTAGCACTTGTTCCGCTTACACGGATAAGTGCCAGGAGGGAGATCAGTGGGGAGGGATGGGGGGGACCAATGGACAAGGGAGTTGCGTAGGGAGCGATCCCTGCGGAATGCAGAGGGGGGGGAGGGAAAGATGTGCTTAGTGGTGGGATCCCGTTGGAGGTGGCGGAAGTTACGGAGAATAATATGTTGGACCCGGAGGCTGGTGGGGTGGTAGGTGAGGACCAGGGGAACCCTATTCCTAGTGGGGTGGTGGGAAGATGGAGTGAGAGCAGATGTACGTGAAATGGGGGAGATGCGTTTAAGAGCAGAGTTGACAGTGGAGGAAGGGAAACCCCTTTCTTTAAAAAAGGAAGACATCTCCCTTGTCCTAGAATGAAAAGCCTCATCCTGAGAGCAGATGCGGCGGAGACGGAGGAATTGCGAGAAGGGGATGGCGTTTTTGCAAGAGACAGGGTGAGAAGAGGAATAGTCCAGATAGCTGTGAGAGTCAGTAGGCTTATAGTAGACATCAGTGGATAAGCTGTCTCCAGAGACAGAAACAGAAAGATCTAGAAAGGGGAGGGAGGTGTCGGAAATGGACCAGGTAAACTTGAGGGCAGGGTGAAAGTTGGAGGCAAAGTTAATAAAGTCAACGAGTTCTGCATGCGTGCAGGAAGCAGCGCCAATGCAGTCGTCGATGTAGCGAAGGAAAAGTGGGGGACAGATACCAGAATAGGCACGGAACATAGATTGTTCCACAAACCCAACAAAAAGGCAGGCATAGCTAGGACCCATACGGGTGCCCATAGCTACACCTTTAGTTTGGAGGAAGTGGGAGGAGCCAAAGGAGAAATTATTAAGAGTAAGGACTAATTCCGCTAGACGGAGCAGAGTGGTGGTAGAGGGGAACTGATTAGGTCTGGAATCCAAAAAGAAGCGTGGAGCTTTGAGACCTTCCTGATGGGGGATGGAAGTATATAAGGACTGGACATCCATGGTGAAAATAAAGCGGTGGGGGCCAGGGAACTTAAAATCATCGAAAAGTTTAAGAGCGTGAGAAGTGTCACGAACATAGGTCGGAAGGGATTGAACAAGGGATGATAAAACAGTGTCGAGGTATGCAGAAATGAGTTCGGTGGGGCAGGAGCAAGCTGAGACAATAGGTCGGCCAGGACAGGCAGGTTTGTGGATCTTGGGTAGGCGGTAGAAACGGGAAGTGCGGGGTGTGGGAACCTGATGGCATGAACATCGACTTCTCTAACTTCCGCTAAGGCCCCACCTCCCCCTCGTACCCCATCTGTTACTCATTTTTATGCACACGTTCTTTCTCTCACTCTCCTTTTTCTCCCTCTGTCCCTCTGAATATACCTCTTGCCCATCCTCTGGGTCACCCCCCCCCTTGTCTTTCTTCCCGGACCTCCTGTCCCATGATCCTCTCGTATCCCCTTTTGCCTATCACCTGTCCAGCTCTCGGCTCTATCCCTCCCCCTCCTGTCTTCTCCTATCATTTTGGATCTCCCCCTCCCCCTCCAACTTTCAAATCCCTTACTCACTCTTCCTTCAGTTAGTCCTGACGAAGGGTCTCGGCCTGAAACGTCGACTGCACCTCTTCCTATAGATGCTGCCTGGCCTACTGCGTTCACCAGCAACTTTGATGTATGTTGCTTGAATTTCCAGCATCTGCAGAATTCCTGTTGTAGGTGTTTTTGGTGGATTGGTGGAGGAGGAATTGAAGACAGGGGATGCTGAAATGTTGTTTATCAGTAATAATCCAGGATAAGATCTTTCAACTGAAGGTTCAAGACCATTTATACTTTATACTTTATTTTCACCAAACAATTGAAACTAGAACATACAATCATTACAGCGATATTTGATTCTGTGCTTCCTGCTCCCTGGATTACATTATTTCCTATCTGGATAGGAAATAAAATGGGAAGTAGCCAGTGTAAGAAGGTGGGAGGAACGGGGGGAGCAAGAAACTAGCAGATGATAGGTGGATCCAGATAAAGGGATGACATGCAGGTGAGGGCTGGAATGATGACAACAACTGAGAAGTGATAGGTGGAAGTGACAAAAGGCTGAAGATGATAGAATATGATTAAAAAGGAAGATGAACCATGAAATAAAGGGAGGGGGAATGGAGCGGATGTCAGCATCTGCAGTCACCTGTGTCTCCTGATTTAAACTAATCCCTTTGGCTTACAGAACGTCCATATCCCTCTACTCAACTCAGTCATGTGCCTATCTAAGAGCCTTTTAAACACCTCTTATCTGATTTGTCTCCACCACCACTGCTGGTAGCACATTCTGTGAGTAAAAGACCCTGGCCTGCACATCTCCTTTCAATTTACCCTCTCTCTCGTTATATGCATGTCCAATAGTATTAGAAACTTTGGTCCTGGGATAAAGACACTGACTATCTACTCTCTTGGCACCCCTCATAACCTTGTAAACTTCTATTAGGTCTCAATTATGCTTTGCTGCTCCAGGGAAGACAACCTGCCTTTGCCCATGGCACATGCTTTCTAATCCAGGCAGCTTCGAGATAATCTTTTTTCGTCATTCATTTTTCTTTCTCAGTTTTGTCCTGGCTTTAACTTGATGGTGAGGGGTGACAGTAGTGATAGGACTCTCCTTAGCTTTCCCCTTACTTAAGCAAATGAATGGAAAATCAAATAGAATTTTACAAAGAATGTTCAGGTCTCCCCTGCCAAACCTCCTCCCTGCTCTCCTGCCAAGCAGTGCAGAGCACAGACGGTAAATCTAAAGTTCAAAGAACATTTATTATTAAGAACGTATGTGTAACAATGTACTTTTTTGACATTCATTTTCTTACAGACATTTATAGGACAAAAAAATGAAATACAATATAATTTATGGAATTATATACATGAGCAGGAGAAGACTGACAAAGAACCAATGAGCAAAGCGGGACAAACTGTGCAAATAAGAAGAGAAACAAAATGAGTCTGTAGATCATAGAATCAGTTCATTGTTGAGGTGAGTGAAGTTATCCATTCCATTTCAGGAGCCTGATGGTTGAATAGCAATTACTGTTCCTGAACCTGGTGATGTGCCATCCACCGTTCCTGTACCTTCTGCCCAATGCTGGTAGTGAAAAGGCAGAATCTACCCCCAAAGGAAGCCTACCGTATCTTTGTGCAATATCAGCAGTGGAAAACCTTCCTTTCTAATGATGAGGCTCTTTTGTTGATTTATTCTTAGACTTCACCATTAATACAAAACTACCCATCTGTCCCTGGGGAGCATTTAAATGTTGGGTAGAAAAAACTGTGTGAATTCCTGCTGCGATCACTGGGAAGCAGAGTAATTCTGTATTCCTTGTGGATGATATAATATCAGTTATCTTTGGCCTTAACTGCCCAATTCATTCACATCCCTCAAATACACTGACATTTTTTTATTGAAAATGAACTCACAATCCTAAGATTTTTGTTCTCTGAGTAACCAATGAGGGAAATGATGAAGGTGATGGAATTAATTGAGAAGCTTTCGGGATGTATTTTAGTTAGTGGAATGTTGGAATGGTGGTGTTGTTATACCACAGGAGGTCATTTAATCTGTTGAACCTGTGCCATTTCCTTGTAGAGCAATCCCATGAGTCTATTCTCCTGCTTTTTTTTACCCCATAGCTTTGCAAATTATTCTCTCTCAGGTACCAATCAAATTTGCTCTCAAGGCCACTGGGAGAGAATAATTTCCAAAGCTATGGGGTCAGAAATATATTTATGGGATGGGAGTGATTTAGGTCATTATAACAATTCTCTGGCAGAAGAATTTCTTTACATCCCTTTTGCATCTTTTGTGCTAAATTTTAAATCTGTCTTTTGGTCTTTGAGCCACCTTCTCAATCCACTTTCTGTCTAAATCAGATATGATTTGGAACCTACCTTCACCCAGTCCTGGTGGTGTAGGACCTAAGGTGGACCTAACCTCCTAACTGAAAACAAATCCCCTCTCAACATGGAGACTCAAGTAACTGCAGCTACTGAAATATGGAGCAATGCACAAAGCTCTGGAGAACTCAGATGGTCAGTCAGCATCCATGCAGGGAAATGGACAGTTGACATTTTGGGTCAAGACCCTCGAAAGATCTACTTTATCAGCAGTAAGGAAGCGTGATGCATCCTAATGCTATTACCCTACAGCCATCAGGCTCCAGAAACTTGCAATAGAAAAGAGGGCTGCTTCTCTCCCCGAGTCCATCGCCTGAATCTCTGGAGTGATGATTAGCCTATGAGATTTATGCTGGAATACAGGAGTCTCAGATCCCACACCACAAGTTTCTGGAACAGTTATTGCTCTTGAAAGTTGCAATAGAAACGAGAACAACTTCTTTCCCCCAGTCCATCCTCTGAATCTCCTGACTGATGATTACCGGGTGAGTTGATGCTGTAAAACTGCCTCCAGATCATTAATTAGGGTGATGTATGAATGGAGCAATTTAACACACTGTAATGTCAGTTGGTGCATGCCTCACCGGGGCAAACCCAATACACGTGACTGCGTGCTTTCCAGGGAGACTATTTTTAAGTTACAAGTATAATTCAAATCCTTTTGGCAAAGTACTGATGTATTTATGCCTTCTCTTATTGAAACCTATCGAATATTGAAAGGCCTAGATAGAATTGATGTGGAGAGGATGTTTCCAATAGTGGGGAGTCTCGGACCAGAGGGCACAGTTTCAGAATACAAGGATGTCTCTTGTAGAGTAGAATGACCCTTGTGGAGGCTAAGTCATTGGGTATATTTAAAGAGGAGATTGCTAGGTTCTTGATTATTAAGGGTATCAAAGGTTACAGGGAGATGGTAGGAGGTTGGGGTTGAGGGAGATAATAAATCAGCCATGACAGAATGGCAGAGCAGATGATGGGCTGAATGGCTTAAGTTTGCTCCTATGTCTTATGATCTGCATTCATTTTATAGTTATCGTTGACGAGTTGGGAACTGTGTCACGTTCTGAGATGTTTAACAATTACATTTCATAATCTGCTAAAGATTAAGTAAAAGCAAGTTTGGAAACAAATTGAACAGATTAGGAATTGCTATTTATTTATAAATCTGCAATGGTTGAAATTCTACTGCAGCCTATGAATCCATTGAAAATCAGATCTTGCTTTACATCATTGATGTGATCCATTGGTATGACTGGTTACTTACAAACCTTCTTCAAAGAATTGCATTTTGACTTTTACAATATATTGGATAAGTTCAAGCAATGTTGCAATTATAATAGAAGCTTATCATTCAAAGTTCAAAGTATGTATACATTATACAACCTTGAGATTCGTCTCAGCCATGAAACCAAGAAACCCAAAAGAACGCATTAAAAATAGACCATCATCCAGCCAAAGTGCAGAGAGAGAAAAAAACAAATCATGCAAACAACAAATACAAGCAAATAGCATTCTGAATTGAAGTCCACAAAGAGTCCGTCCTCAGAACCTTAGTTCAGAGCAGAGTGTAGCAGTGCGCTGAACTGACCTGCCCTCACCTTGAGCCCCAACAATCTGATCTTTTCAATCAATCCCAGCACCTAAATCATCATCCAAACTTCGGGTTCAGTCATTTTGGTACGCTCCAGCTTTGAGATTGAATCCCACCATCACCTTGATTCAGTCTGTACCCAACCTTTCTAATTCGGCTCGGCACTTAAATTGTCGACCAAACATTGGGTTCGGTGGCCTCGATGAGATCTGGGTCCCGGACCCAATTGTTGTTAAAGCATCTTTGAATTACCATTAGCCATGAGTTCAGAATCAATTATCTATCCAGTCTTTGAAATTAAACAAATACAGGAATACTCACATGAGACACTAGGGACATAATTTCAAATTAAATGAACATATAAGTTGAATCGAATTTCAATAGACTGTATCTCTCACCTGATCGTTTTAAGATTTCCTCTTAAACCTTTCCAATTTCTCTACATCTTCATTTTTAAGACAGTCATTAAGTTTTAACTCTAACTTTTGGTTTATGACTTCACCTCATTGATTTGCTTAACTGGCTGTTGCAAGTTTTCATTGATGACGCCCCTGAGAAGAGTCCACAGGTGCTTTGTTAACATTAGAGGTGTGACATAAATCTCAGCTTCCGTTGCTTTTATAAGGCAATAAAACACAAAGATGATCACTTGAAAAAAATTTCTACACTAGGTGGCCACTTTATTAGGTACCTCCTATACCTCCTATGTTTGTGGTCTTCTGCTGCTGTAGCCCATTCACTTCAAGGTTCAACATGTTGTGCATTCAGAGATGCACGTCTGCATACCACTGTTGTAATGTGTTGTTATTTGAGTTACTGTCACCTTCCTGACAACTTGAACCAGTCTGGCCATTCTCCTCTGACCACTCTCATTAAAAAGTCATTTTTGCCTTCAGAACTGCTGCTCACTGGATGTTTTTGTTTTTCATAACAATCTCTGTAAAATCCAGAGACTGTTGTGCATGAAAATCCCAGAAGATCAGTAGTTTGTGAGATACTCAAACCACCCCATCTGGCACCAACCCTCATACCACAATCAAATTCACATTGATCACATTTCTTCCCCAGTCTGACTTTTTTTCTGAACAACAACTGAACCTTTGACCATGTCTGCATGCTTTTATACATTGAGTTGCGGCTACGTGAATGTCTGATTAGATATTTGCATTAAAGAGCAGATGTGCAGGTATACCTGATAAAGTATTGAGTGCCCCTGTAGTACAAGCTTGAAATCTTAAGCAATTTTGCAAAAACTAATGGAAGTTCTGAACATACGGATAGGATTTTCACTGCATTTATTTTATTTTGTCTTTTGCTCCTTTCAGTTCAGCAAGACATTCACAGAACAAAACATCTATGAGTTTGTATCAAACAAATTATCCTTTATTCATATTAGTAGAGCGGAGATCTGTTCCTGAGCTTAATGAAGGTAACTTTGTGTACATTAAACCTGTGGGCAGCAGAGAAAGTCAATCAGAAGGTCAGAACTTAGCAGAAGACTTGTTCTTTGAGTCACTGTGAGTCTGCTGGGGAGTTGAAGCCCAATATTTGTGAATCCACTAGCCCACTGGAGGCCAAAATTGGCCTGTCCAGAGGTAGGAGAACCATGCATGGGTGGGAAGTAGGAGCAGGGATTTTTATTCTGTTATTAGACCATAAGACATGGAGTAGAATTAGGCCACTCAGACCATCAAGTCTGCTCCACCATTCCACCATGGCTAATTTATTAAACCTCTCAACCTCATTCTCTTGCCTTCTCCCATAACCTTTGATGCACGGAATAACCCAGAACCTATCAACGTCGGCTTTAAAAATACTCAATGGCTTTGTCTCCACAGCTGTTCATGGCAATGAATTTTACAGATTCACCAAACTCTGGCTAAAGAAATTTTTTCTCATCTCTGTTTTAAATGGATATATTTTGAGGTTGTGCCCTTTGGTCCTAGACTCACCCATTGTGGGAAATTTCCTCTGCACATCTACTCTACCCTGGTCTTTCAACATTTGATAGGTTTCAATGAGATCTCCCTCATTCTTCTAAACTCCAGCAACTAAGGCTCATAATCATCAATCGCTCCTGATAAGTTAAAACTTTAATTTCCAAAACCATTCCAATGAACTTCCTCTAGACCATCTGCAATGCCAGCACATCTTTTCCAAAGTTGCTAACAATATTCCAAGTGTGGTGTGACCAATGCCTGGTAAAGACTCACATCCTTGCTCTTATATTCTAATCCTCTCAAAATGAATGCTACATTTGTTCTGCATTTGTGGGCATGCTATGTTGGCGCCAGCATGTTTAGCAGCACTTGCTGGCTGCCCCCATCACATCATTAGGTTTTGTTGGTTGTTAACATAAACGATTCATTTCACTGTATGTTTCGATGTACATGTGATAAATATATCTAAATCTGAACCTGAAAGTGGTAGTCAAACTGCACACCGACTCAACCTGCAAGTTAATCTTTAGGAAATCCTGCACAAGTACTCTCAAGTCCCTTCGCATCTCTGATTTTTGAATTTTCTCCCTGTTTAAAAAATAGCATATACCTTTATTCCTTTTACCAAAGTGCATGACCATACACTTCCCTATAATATGTTTCATCTGCCACTTTTTTTGCCCATTCTCCC
This sequence comes from Mobula hypostoma, assembly GCF_963921235.1. Lineage (NCBI taxonomy): Eukaryota > Metazoa > Chordata > Chondrichthyes > Myliobatiformes > Myliobatidae > Mobula > Mobula hypostoma. The sequence continues at coordinate 178,311,935 of NC_086098.1, forward strand.
AATCTGTCCAAGTCCTCTGGCAAACTACCTGCTTCCTCAACACTACCTGCCCTTCTACCTATCTTTGTATAGTCTGCAAACTTTGCGACAAAGCCATCAGTTTGGCCATTCAAATCATTGACATATAATGTGAAAAGAAGTTGTCCCAATACCGACCCCTGTGAATCGCCACGTCACCGGCAACCAACCAGACTAGGCCCCATTTATTCTGAATCAGAATCAGAATCAGGTTTAATATCACCAGCATGTGTCATGAAATGTGTTAACTTAGCAGCAGCAGTTCAATGCAATACATAATATAGAAGAAAATAATAATAATAATGAACAAATAAGTAAATCAGTTATAGTATACATATATTGAATAGATTAAAAATCATGCAAAAACAGAAATAATATATGTTTAAAAAATGAGTTAGTGTTCAAGGGTTTAATGTCTATTTTGGAATCAGATGGCAGAGGGGAAGAAGCTGTTCCTGAATTGCTGAGTGTGTGCCTTCAGGCTTCTGTATCTCCTACCTGATGATAACAGTGAGAAAAGGGCATGCTCTGGGTGCTGGAGGCCCTTAATAATGGACGCTGCCTTTCTGAGACACCGCTCCCTAAAGATGTCCTAGGTAATTTGAAGGCTAGTACCCAAGATGGATCTGACTAAATTTACAACCCTCAGCAGCTTCTTTCGGTCCTGTGCAGTAGCCCACACCCTCCCCCCATACCAGACAGTGATGCAGCCTGTCAGAATGCTATCCACTATACAACTATAGAATTTTTGAGTGTACTTGTTGACATACCAAATCTCTTCAAACTCTTCAAAAGCAACAAATGAAGTATAGTTGCTGTCTTGCCTTCTCTATATCTGCATCGAGGACATGCTATGTTAGTGCTGGCATGTTTGGCCACACTTGCTGGCGGCCCCCGTCACATTGTTAGGTTTTGATGGGACCAGGTTAGATCCTCAGAGATCTTGACACCCAGGAACTTGAAACTGCTCACTCTCTCCACTTCTGATCCCTGTATGAGGATTGGTATGTGTTCCTTCATATTACCCTTCCCGAAGTCCACAATCAGCTCTTTTGTCTTACTGATGCTGAGTGCCAGGTTGTTGCTGTGACATCATTCCACTAGTTGGCATATCTTACTCCTGTATGCCCTCTCATCACCATCTGAGATTCTACCAACCATGGTTGTATCATGAGCAAATTTATAGATGGTATTTGAGCTATGCCTAGCCACACAGTCATGAGTATAGAGAGAGTAGAGCAGTGGGCTAAGCACACACCCCTGAGGTGCACCAGTGTTGATCATCTGTGAGGAGGAGATATTATCACCAATCCGCACAGGTTGTGGTCTTCCAGTTAGGAAGTCAAGGATCCAATTGCAGAGGGAGATACAGAAGCCCAGGTTCTGCAACTTGTCAATCAGGATTGTGGGAATGACGGTATTAGATGCTGAGCTATAGTTGATGAACTGCATCCTGTTTGTGTTGTCCAGGTGATCTAAAGTCGTGTGAAGAGCCATTGAGATTGCATCTGCCATTGATCTATTGTGGCAACAGGTAAATTGCAATGGATGCAGGTCCTTGCTGAGGCACATTCAGTCTAGTCATGACCAACCTCTCAAAGTATTTCATTACTGTGGATGTGAGTGCTACTGGGCGATAGTCATTAAGGCAGCTTACATTATTCTTCTTAGGCACTGGTATAATTATTGCCTTTTCTAAGTCTTTGTCTCCTGCCAGTCAGCCATTCTTCTATCTCTCCTCTAATACCACAGGCTCTTACCTTGTTAAGCAGTTTCATATGTGGTACCTTGTCAAAGGTCTTCTGAAAATCAAAATAAACAGCATACACTGACTCTCCTTTGTCTATCCTGCTGCTATTCCTTAAAGAATTCAAACAGATTGTTATGCAAGATTTCCCCTGAAGAAAAGCATGTTGACTTTGGTCTTCTTTATCATATACCTCCGAGTACCCTGAAGCCTCATCCTTAATAACGGGCTCCAACATCTTTCCAGCCTCTGAACTCAGTCTAACTGGCCTGTAATTGGTCTGTTCCTTCAATTCTTGTTGTGTTCTGTTGAGCATCGAGGACATGCTATGTTAGTGCTGGCATGCTTGGTCACACTTTCTGGCGGCCCCCATCACATTGTTAGGTTTTGTTAGTATTTAACACGAATGATGCATTTCACTGTAAAATTCAACGTACACGTGATAAATAAATCTGAATGTAAATCTGACTGTGGCAGTTAATTTCCACACAACAGATCTCACAAATAGTAATGAGGTTAATCACTAGGCAAGAAGTTTAGAAATGTGTCCTCAGTTGCATTCAGCATGTATATACTTTTAACCTGCACTATCTAGTACTTAGTGAGTCACTAACGAGGAAGGTTTTTTTTCATATATACAGTATTATTTGATGGATAAATATTAGTCCAAAGTCAAGAAAAAACTTTGTTGTCCTTTACATATGTATATGTTGCCAGGTCTGGAGGAAGGACCTCAGTTATAAGGAAAGGTTGAATAGGTTTGGAATTTTTTTCCTTAGAATGCAAAAGTTTGAGAGAAGATTTGTTAGAAGTATACAAAATTATGAGGGGTATAGATAGGGTAAATGCAAGCAAGCTTTTTCCACTGAGGTTAGGGGTGGAATACAATCTGCAGTCATGGGTTAAGGGTGAAAGGTGAAAGTTTAAGGGGAACATGAGAGGAACCTTCTTCACTTAGAGGGTTGTGAGAGCTGCCAGCACGAGTGGTCCATGCATGTTCGATTTCAACATTTAAGCGAAGTTTGGATAGGTACATGGATGGTAGAGATATGGAGGGCTATGGTCCCGGTGCGGTCGATGGGAGTAGGCAGCTTAAATGATTTTGGTATTGACTAGGTGGGCTGAAAGGCCTGTTTTAGTGCTGTATTTTTCTATGAGTAATATATATGTGCCTTGGTTCAACATCATCTCTGAAAGATGTGTCAGTATTGATTATGTGCTTGAATCTCCAGTGTTTGAACCCATGACTGATCTAACTTAGCAGTGAAAGTAATTCCACTGAGTTATGTTTGATGTTAATCCCTTTGGTCGTTACAGGGTATCATGACTCGTCAGTTAAAAATTCATCGATTTAAAACTGTTGGCTGGTGGACATTTCTTGATATTTCATTCCAATCCAATATAAACAGTAGCGTGACGGTTGGCATGACACTATTACAGCTCAGGGATTTCCGGAATTCAGAGTTTATTCCCAGCGCCATCTGTAAGCAGTCTGTACATTGTCCCCATGAACTGCCTGGGTTTTCTCCCGGTGCTCCAGTTTCCTCCCACAGTCCAAACATACATGTTAGTAGGTTAATTGGTCATTGTAAATTGTCCTGTGATTAGACCAGTGTTAAATAGGTGGTTTTATGAGCAGCGTGGCTCATTGTATCTCTAAATAAATTTTAAAAATTAAAAAAATTAATATTCCTGTACAACTACTTGCCATTTTAGCTAGAGAATTAACTTACCTCCTGATTAATACATCAATTAAATCAAAGCACAGAGAAATGCACAAACTGTTCATTATTAACATACCAGTTGCTCTTTGGACTATTCATGAATGAACTTTGGCAAATAATCATGCAGAATAGTTTCTACTAGCTTCTAAGTGCAGAATAGATGGTGCTGCAATATAATGCCTGGCTCCATGCAGTATCTCCAAAGTAATGGGCACCATAGGAGCATAGGGGTTAGCAGCTCAGGCTGCCAGAGTTTGTAGTTCAATCCCGGCATCCTCTGTAATGAGTTTGTACAGTACTATGCAAAAGTCTTAGGCAAATATATATAACTGGGGTGCCTAGTTCTAGATTTTTGCACAGTTTTGTATCTACTAAATGTTTAGCAATATCAGCAAACACTTAAGATTATAGATATTGCTGTTTCAAGGGCAAATAAAGACAGGATGGAGATGGATGTCTTTCCACCATGTGCTTCAAATCAAATCAAAATTAACCCACGTAGGAAATGATAAAAAATACAGCTTACAGTACTGTGCAAAAGTCTTAGGCACCCTAGCTATATGTATGTGTCTATGACTTTTGCACAGCACTGTAAATCTTCCCTGTGGAATGTTTTGGTTTTCTCCAGGTACTCTCGTTTCCACCCACAGTCTAAAGACATACAGATTAAAGGGTTAAAAGGTTATTGTAAATTGTCCAGTGATTAGGCTAGGGTTAAATCAGGGTTTCTGGGTGGTGCAGCTCGAAGGGCCGGAAAAGCCGATTATGCACTGTATCTCTAAATAAAAATAAACTTTAAAAAGTGCCATGCCTTGTATCTGACTGTTATGCCTGTGCCATGTACTAAGTGTGCTGCAAAGGTAAAACAACTACTTCCACTTCTTGCTGTGATCTCCCTACCTGCTTTTCTAATGTACGAAGGCCACACCAAATATGATACAATAGGTTGGAAGCAACATAGATGAATTATTACTTCACAGGGAGGGACTGTTTGAGCACATGGATGGTTGGAACGGATGAGACAGGTGCCGCATCTCCAGGGAAAGTGCGTCCAGAAAATATATGGTTGGTTGGTAAGGGCGTCACATAAGGAATCCCTTTGGAATGTTGAAAGAGGAGGTAAAGGAATTATTTGCTGGTGGAATCTCATGGAAAGTGATAGAAATATCATCTGTTGAATATAGATTCTCATCAAGTGGACAGTAAGGACGAGCAGACCCCTATGCTTTCTCTGACCACGAGTGTAAGGGCTAAGATCAAAAGTGTGGTAAACAGAGGAGATGCATTTGAGAATCCTGTGAACTATGACATGAGAAAAAATCCACACTTAAGGAGGAATGAAAACATCTCAAAGACATCTGGTGTGGAAAGTCCCATCAATAGAACAGAGACAAGGGAGATGGGTAAACTGGGTGAATGAAATAGAATCCTTACAGGAAACAGAGTGGGACAAGTTATACCTAAAGCAATTATACAGTAGCAGTTCGTGGGTTTGTTCTTGGCATTGGTCGCTAACCAATTCCCTGAAATGGACGTCAAGAAAGGGAAGGACAGTGCCAGATATGGACTGTGAATAAATGGATAAACAGTCCTGCAGGAGAATAATCTCTTGATCATTTGAATTTATTTCTGTGCACCCAAAATCTTTACATGTCTAAATATATCGATGGGCTTTGACCTATGACTGACTCACTGTGATGTACCAAAAAAAGATTACCCCTCACTACCCCCTCAGCCCCTCAACCGTCAGGCTCTTGAGCTAAAGGGGATAACATCTCTGAACTTCACTTACCCCATCATTGAAATGTTCCCACAATCAATGGACTCACTTTCAAGGATTCTTCATCTACGTTCTTGATATTTATTGCTTATTTATTTATTATTATTATTAATTTATTTTTGTAGTTTTCTGTCTTCTGCACTCTGGTTGAACCCCTAAGTTGGACAGTCTTCCACTAATTCTGTTATCATTCTATAGATTTGTTGAGCGTGCTCACCAGAAATGAATCTGAGAGTGAGACCTATACCATCAGTTCAGGCACAGTTATTACCCTTCAACCATCAGGCTCCTGAACCAGCGTGGATAACTTCACTCACCCCAGCACTGAACTGATTCCACAACCTAAGGACGCACTGTCAAGGACACTACAACTCATGCTTTCAATATTATTTATTACTTATTTTTTCGATAATATTATTTTAATTTTCTTTTTGTATTTGCACATTTGTCATTTTTTGAACATTCATTGTTTTTCCATCTTTTTGGTGTATAGTTTTTCATTGATTCCATCATATTTCTTTGAATGCCTGCAAGAAAATGAATCTCAGGGTTGTACACAGTAACTCTGATAATACATTCACTTTGAACTTTGAAAGAGTGCTTCGATGAACTAAAAAAGTTAAACATACGGGTGACCTTCAGTTATGAAACTTACTTTATTAAAGAAAAGGAACAAGTTATTCAATACTGATCAAGTGAAAACAATTATTGCTGAAAACCTGCCAAAATTAGTCAATTCTTTTGTATTATTTTATGATTGCAAGAGATTTACTTCTTGTAAATGAAACATGTGCAGAGCCCAGAGGGGAGGAGTGGGAGGGAATAAAATGTATTGGCATGTAACCTGTACACACCCTTCCACACTGCAGCAAGTGCTCCTCTTAAATCATTCGCCTAAAATGGCAGTTCATATGGCATTTGGTTTCAATTTTCAAAGATATTAAGTATCTCAGTGGAGCTGTCAGGGAACCACTTAAAGAATAATTTAAAGCAATTGGGAAGACTTTGCTCCCAATGCAGCAAAGGCAGCTTTCCATCTCTCCTCCCAGTTTGTTTTCTAAGTGAAGGCTGATGTCAAAGTTCTATTTGAAGATCTCAGGCTCATGATTCCTTCAGCAGAATGGAATCTAATGGCTTGAGGAGCATGACGTAATTTTACACCAGTCTCCGTGGTGTTAATAGCTCTGTTTACAGCTTATGGTCAAGGCAGCTATCACTGAAAGAAAATCCGCCCACAATCTCTTCACCTGACATGGGTACGACATGTTTAATTGGCTGCACAAGGGATTGTGGCTGATGGAACCCACAGAAGCAAAGAAACAGTCTATCATAAGCACAAGAGATTCCGCAGATACTGGAAATCCAAAGCAATATGTCCAAAATGCTAGAGGAATGCCACAGGCCAGGCAGCATCTGAGGGAAAAATGGGATTGTCTATATTTCAGGTCGAAATTGTACAATAGTACTTCGACTTGAAAAGTTGACAATTCTATTTCTCCTGCATGCTGCTCGGCACAATGAGTTCCTCCAGTCATTTAACAAATAGGATTTTCAAAATGTATTTACATTTTGAAATTTTTGTAATGAAGGACAGAGATCATGCACTAATATTATGAAGGAGTGGGGTTGTGCAACAACATTATAAACATTGGTCAGTCCTCAGCTGAAGTACAATGTGCAGTTCTGGTCACCACACTGCTGGAGGGATGAGGCTGTGCCGAGGAGGGTGTGGGGAAGGTTCAAAGGTCTGTTTTATTGTCAAAGTATGCATGTACAATGCAACTCTAATATTCGTCTTCTCCAGATAGCCATGAAATACAGAAAAAACAGGGAAAAAATGGGAGTTGGTAAAAGAAAAGACATCAACATGTATGGTTATGTGGTTATATGGTTAACATTCCCCCACCCCCAGCATGAAAAGAAGAAGAAATAAAACTCACAAACTCCAAAACCACTCACTGGGAAGTTGCCTAGAATAGAAAAATTTAGGAGACACGAGAACCTGAATCTATTCTCCTTGAAGTGGACAAGGCTAAGAGGGAAAATGGCGGTGTTATGGGCTGAGTGAGAAGGACGGGTTAGATTGATTAAGCAATCGGTTTAAAGGATGGCACAAAATTGTGGGCCAAAATGTGCCTTAACTATTCTGTTTTCTATTGCACTGTACTGCTGCCAAAAAACAACACAGTTCTCAACATATGTGAGCGATAATAAACCTGATTCAAATTCTTTTGTTATGTAATTTGTTTTTAGATTCTATTTTTACTTAAGACAAGGGGGTTGCACTATTCAAAGATCCGGTGAGAAACCGAACCAAAGGCTATGTCAATCTCCCAGATGGTCAGAGGCAATCCCACGGCTTGAGTATTATTCATGCTGTGATAGTGTGGAGATGGCAGGTCCCAGACTCTAGCAGGCCAAGTCATGTAAGCTACTAACTCCTTGTTTCAGAGGATCACCAGCACTTCCCTCATGAGGTCTCTGATTTCCCTCTTGACTGCTCCTGGCATCACTGGCCTACCTTTTACTTGCTCTCAAACTATTCCCACACCTTTCTTGGCCATACCCGTTGTTTCTGGCCTCCCTCTTGTTTGTGGCTGGGATCCATATCCTTCCTTTCAACCTTGACCAGGGCTTGTGGTCTATATACCTAACTCCAAACTCCTGTTCCAACATCAAACCTCAAGAAATTAACCCTGGAAACTGGAACAATGAACACCAAGGAAAACATGGAAGTAAAATGTTAGAAAATGACTACTAAAGCACAAAATGCTTACATAATTTCATACTGTCTTATTCCCAGCAAGGTATTTGCAATTTATTTCCCAAATATGGAAGTCATCATTAAGTGCTGTGTCATTGTATGAGATGGGCGATCAGGGCCCCATGACTACAATTGTACTGGGCAATATTTTCTACAGAAATGGTTTGCCATTACCTTCTTCTGGACAGTGTCTTTACAATATGGGTGACCCCAGCCATTATCAGTACTATTCAGAGTTTGTCTGCCTGGAGTCAATGGCCGCACAATCATAGCTTCATGTGACCCTGATCAGGGGGCTAAGCACTTTGCCCAAGGATGATCTGCAGGCTAACAGAGAGAAGGAGTGCCTTACGCCTCCTTTATCTCCACCCCGCCAACCAAAATATGAAAGTAATCACTCAAAATAATGACCATAATTAATGCAACATCATTGTGACCTTTCTACAAATGCGGCTCTCTTGCTTGTAACTCGACCTCAATATTTTGAAGGTTAACCCTATCATATGAATATGAATCAGCCATAATCCACAGAATTATTTCAAGGAAGAACAGTGGGATTTTTTCCCCCGCTCTAGGTATCCAGGTCATCCAGGACATCTTCAAGGAGCGGTGCCCATCATTGAGGACTCCCAGCACCCAAGACTTGCCCTCTTCTCATTGCTACCGTGAGGAAGGAGCTACAGTAGTCTGAAGGCACACACTCAATGAATCAGGACCAGCTTCTTCCTGTCTGCCCTCAGATTTTCGAATAGACATTGAACCCATGAACACTACCTTAATACATTTTTTGCACTAATTTATTTATATATATAGACTGTAATTCCCAGTTTTTATTATTACGTTTGCAATGTACTGCTGCCACATAACAACCAATTTCACAACATATGCCGGGAACATTAAGCTGATTCTGACTCAGTAATTTTCCTTTGTGCAATAGTCATCCCTACCACAAAATAATCTAAATGATTCTACCTTGGCTCTTCACATGTGAGCAACTGGCTGCTAGATTGATGATGCTGCACTAGTGCCTACGCTTTAAAAACATTTCAGTCAACTCATTAGCTCTTTGGCAATATGTGAAATCACGTGAATGCAATTTTTTTTTTCATTTTTTATTGTCCAATATAAAATGGACCCTTTCTTTAAACACAAAATATTCTGCAAATGTTGGAAATCCAATGCAACACTGGAGGAACTCAGCTGGTCAGGCAGATTCCATGCAGGAGAATAAACAGTTGATGTTTCAGACGAAGATCCTTCATTGGACTTCTTAATATTGTGTTTCTGCAGTGATGTCATTTCAGAATATATAACTGTGGTTTGTGTATATGGTTTCTCATTCACTTTATCTATCAGTCATTCTTAATGAGGTCTAGGCAACAGCTGGCTTTGTTTAACTTTATTTTATTCAGTGTTGCTTCATTTGAGCAAAAAACAATTGATGTCAAAATTAGGGATGATCTTGTCAAAGGGAAATTAAGATCACTGCAGTGGGGTTATACTAGCAATACCTTCATGCCCTCTATTGGCATTAAACATTAACCTTCTCCACAATGCTTCCTGACCTGCTGAGTATTTCCATTATTTTGTATCTTATTTTCCACTTCATATGAGCTGACTATGAACAGTGTGTGTCCCTTTGAGAATGTTGATTGAGTTATTAATCTTAGGACTTTGAAGGAGAGCATTCAAGCCATGGCGTCCAAGCTTGATATTCGAAGGGGATCTCCAATTGATCCTATTGCCATGCCCTTACTCAGTATCATTGCATTTTTTTTCTTTAGTATGCATCTAATTTATTTGGTAAACTTCCATTGAATCTACTTCACCATGCTTCCTACCCTTTTCGGGACTGTACTCAAGATCGCTACAGCTCACAGTGTAATTGTATTTTTCTTTCCCTTTCTTCTCAATTAAGTTTTGCCAATTATTGTCGATGGTAATCCCACTAAGAGAAGTTTTGTTTAATGGAAATGTTCCTTCATTTAGCTTTAGGTAGCAAAGAGACTGTAGGAATGGGTTGAACAAAGGGAAAATATCTCTGATAGGGTGAGACTGGATGAAGTACTATGGCAGTGAAGGTCAGATTAATTTTTTTTATCTGCATAATCTGTTGCTGATAGTGAGTCTGCAGGATATGCCTGGCAGGCCAATCTTTACTGAAAGACTTTATCAGCGGGCTGAAATCATCATGAGCAGTCACTGTTTGTCTGAGGTTTAGAAAGAATCAAAATCAGCTTTAATATCACAGAAATCTGATGGCAGATGAAGCTATTCCTGAGTCACTGAGTGCATGCCTTAAAGCTCCTGTACCTCCTTCTTGATGCTAGCAACGGGAAGCGGGCATGTCCTGGGTGATGGGGATCTTTAATGATGGATGCCACCTTTTCGAGTCATCCCTCTTTGAAGATGTCCTGGATGCTGGAGAGGCTAGTGCCCATGAAGGGGATGACAGAGCTTACAACTTTCTACAACTTATTTCAATCCTGTGCTGAGGCTGCCAACCCCCCTACCAATACTAAACAGTGATGCAGCCAGTTAGAATGCTCTCTACGGCACATATGTAGAAACTTGCAGGGGTCTTTGATCCCATACCAAATCTTCTCAAACTCCAAATGAAATATAGCCACTGTCATGCCTTCTTTGTAACTGCATCGATATGTTGGGCCCAGGATAGATCCTCAGAGTTGCTGACACTCAGGAGCTTGAAATTGCTCACCTTTTCCGCTACAGATCCCTCAATGAGGATTGGGGTGTGTTCCCTCGGTTTTCCCTTACTGAAGTCCACAATCAATTCTTTGGCCTTACTGACGATGAGTGCAAGGTTGTTACTGTGACACCATTTAACTCACTGATCTATCTCATTCCTTTATGCCTTCTCATCACCATCCGAAATTCTACCAACAATAGTTGAGTCATCAGCAAATTTATAGCATTTGAGCCGTGCCCAGCCTCAAAGGCTTGGGTTAGAGCTTGAGGCCTTCCACAACTTTTTGGCAATCTTCAATAATCATGAGTACCTGTTGCTTGGCTGAGGTAGTGTGAGGTTTAGCAAGAGCTTGGGGCCTTTTGGGAATTTTCAGTGGACTGCAATCATAATGATCTCTTAGGCACTTCGTAAAGGCCAATAAAAAGAAGCAAGGTCAAGTCAAGTCAAGTCTATTGTCACTTAACTATTTACATCTATATGACCATATAATGTATACACAAAGGCGATAACAAGAGAACATTTCTCTGAACCAGGGTGTAATGCACGGTAGTCCACATAACACACTATAACTTATGAAGGTGTACTCAGAGTGGCCATTATGTGAGTGGATAGTGTTAGAGTGGCCAGGCTTTGGCCCAACAGGCTTGGGCAAGAACAGGCTGAGGCTCTAAGTAAGTTTCTAGTTTCACCTCAAACAACAGGAATTCTGCAGATGCTGGAAATTCAAGCAACACACATCAAAGTTGCTGGTGAACGCAGCAGGCCAAGAAGCATCTGTAGGAAGAGGTGCAGTTGCCCATCCTCTGGGTCCCCCCCCCCCGCCCGTCTTTCTTCCCGGACCTCCTGTCCCATGATCCTCTCGTATCCCCTTTTGCCTATCACCTGTCCAGCTCTTGGCTCTATTTCTACCCCCTCCTGTCTTCTCCTATCATTTTGGATCTCCCCCTCCCCCTCCAACTTTCAAATCCCTTACTCACTCTTCCTTCAGTTAGTCCTGACGAAGGGTCTCGGCCTGAAACGTCGACTGCACCTCTTCCTACAGATGCTGCTTGGCCTGCTGCGTTCACCAGCAACTTTGATGTGTGTTGCTTCTAGTTTCACCTCCTCTCTTTTGTGTCTGTTAGTAAATAGCTAGTGCAGTAAGAATGGGTCCAGGGTAATGGTATGTTCTTTGTATGCGATCTGGGAACTCTGGGAGGCCTCCATTCTCCCTGTGAACTACATTTGCACAAAATGAATCAAGATGATCTTTGGCTCATACATGGAGAAGAAGGAGATGATAGATGGGAACTACAGGCAGGAAGACACCACTAAGTTACAGGAGTCAGGTGACTTGGTGACTGTCAGGAGAGTGAAAGGGAATAGGCAGCCAGTGCCGAGTATCCCTGTGGCCATTCCCCTCAACAATAAGTATACCGCTTTGGATACTGTTGGGGGGCGGGGGGGAACAACTCACCGGGGGAAGCTGCAGCAATCGTGTCTCTGGCACTGTGGCTCAGAAGGGAAGGGGGGAGAAGAAGACTGCAGTAGTTACAGGGAATTCCATAGTTATAACAGCAGACACAAGATTCTGTGGATGTGATAGAGACATCCGGATGGCATGTTGCCTCGCAGGTGCTAGAGTCAGGGATGTTTCATACTGGGTCCACAATGTTCCAAAGGGGAGAGTGAACAGCCCAGAAATCATGGTACATACTGGTATCAATGAGGTAGGTAGCAAAAGGGAAGCCATCCTGAAGGCAGAATATAGGGAGTTAGGTAGAAAGCTGAAAAGCAGAACCTCTTGGGTAGTAGTCTCTGAATTTTTGCCTATTCCATGCACCATTGATGGTAAGAATAGGATGATTTGGCAGATGAATGCATAGCTGATGAATTTCTGCAGGTAGCAGGATTTCAGATTTCTGGATCATTGGGATCTCTCTGGGGAAGATACGACCTGTACACCTGAACCAAGAGGGACTAATATCCTTGAGGGCAAGTTTGTGAGAACTTTTGGGGAGGGTTTAAATTGGCAGGGAATGGGAACTATAGTGATAGGGCTGAAGATGGGGCAGTTGGTTTACAAGCAGGTGCAGTGTGTAACGAGACTGTGAGGAAGGAGAAGCAAATGATAGGGCAAAACTGCAATAAATGGGATCAGTTGAAGTGTAAGATGGGGGCAAAGTCAAAAAGGATGATGAATACAGGACAAAAGGTGTTATATTTGTATGCACACAGCATATGGAATAATGTGGATGATCTTGATTTGCAGTTAGAGATTGGCAGGTCTGACGGTGTGGTCTGAGTCATGTCTGAAAGAAGATCATAGTTGGGAGCTTAACATCCATAGATACACATTGTATCTAAAGGACAGGCAGGTAGGCGGGGTGGGGGGGCATGGAACTGTTTGTAAAAAGTGAAAACAAATCCTTAGAAAGAGGTGTCATAGGATTGGAAGATGTAGAATCCTTATGCGTAGAGTTAAGTTCACAAACATGAGAAAATCTGCAGATGCTGGAAATCCAGGCTAAACACACAAAATGCTAGAGGAACTCAGCAGGCCAGGCAACACCTATGGAAAAGAGTAAAAAGTCAACATTTCAGGGCAAGACCGTCCATCAGGATGGTGAGTGTTGCATTGAATTAAGGAAGTACAAGGATAAGAAAGACCCTGATGGGAGTTAAATACAGGCCTCCGAACAGTAGACACAATGTGGGCTACAAATACAATGGGATATAGAAAATGTATGTCAAAAGGACAATGTTACAATAGTCATGGGGAATCTCAAAATGCAGGTCATTTGAGAAAATTATGTTGGTGTTGAATCTCAAGAGAGGAAATTTGCTGAATGCATATAAGACAGCTTTTTAGAGTGGCTTGTTGTGGAGCCTACTTGGGGAAAGACGATTCTGGATCGGATGCGTGCAGTTAACCAGATTTGATTAGGTAGCTTAAGGTAAATGAGCCCCATGGGAGGCAGTGATCATAATATGATAGCATTCACCCAACAGTTTAAGAGACATTAGCAGGGCAGAACAGCAATGGCTTGAGTTTCTGGAAACAATTCAGAAGGTGCAGGATAGATTCATCCCAGAGAAGAAGTATTCTTAAGCAAGGAGGACACAAAAGTGGCTGACAAGGAAAGTCAAAGCAAAAGAGAGAGCATATAATATAACAAAAAATAATGGTAAGTTAGAGGATTGAGAGAGTTTAAAATCCAACAGAAGGCAACTAAAAAGTCATAAGGTAAGAAAAGATGAAATATGAAGGTAAGCTTGCCAATAATATTAAAGAGTATACTAAAGGTTTTTTTTCAGTTATATGAAGAGGAAAAGAAAAGCAAGAGTGGATATCAGACTATTGGAAAATGACACTGAAGAGGTAGTAATGGGGGACAAAGAAATAGCAGATGAGCTTAATTAGTATTTTGCGCCAGTCTTCACTGTGGAAGACACTAGTATTATGGCAGAAACTTGAGAGTGTCGGGGGCAGAAGTGAAAGTCATTGCTAATTACTAAGAACAAGCTGTTTGGTAAGCTGAAAAGTCTGAAGTTAGATAAGTCACCTAGACCAGGTACACCCCATTGTTCTGAAAAAGATAGCTGAAGAGATTGTGGAGGCATTAGCAATGATCTTCCAGAATGGAGTAATGGAAAATTTCAAATGCCACTCCACTCTTCAAGAACAGAGGGAAGCGGTGGAATAAAAATTACAGGCCAGTCAGTCTGACTTCAGTGGTTGGGAAGATATTGGAATCTATTATTAAGGATGAGGTTTCAGGGTACTTGGAGGCCAAAGTCAGCATAGTTTCCTTAAGAGAAAATCTTGCCTGACAAGCCTGTTGGAACTGTTTGAGGAAATATCAGGCAAAATAGACAAAGGAGAGTCAGTGGATGTTGTTTTCTTGAATTTTCAGAAGGCCTTTGACATGAGGCTGCTTAACAAGCTAAGAGCCTGTGGTATTACAGGCAATGTACTAACATGGATAGAAGCACTGGAGAAACGCAGCTGGCCAAGCAGCATCGATAGAAAGGACTAAACAATTGATGTTTCGAGCCGAGAACCTTCATCAGGACGGGAAAAAAAAATAAGAAGTCAGAACAAAAAGGTGGGAAAGGGGAGGATGAAAGAAAGTTGATAAAGTATAGGTTAAATCTGGAAGGGGGTAGGATGGGGTGAAGTAAAGAGATGGGAAGTTAATTGGTGAAAGAGACAAAGGGCAGGAGAAGGGGGGATCTGACAGAAGAGGTAGAAGAACTTGGGCAAAAGAGAAGAGGAAGGAGCACCAGAGGGAAGTAATGGGAAGGTGAGGAGATGAAGTGAGAGAGGGATATGGGAATGAGGAATGGTGAAGGAGGGGGCAATTACAGGAAGTTTGAGAAATCAATCGGGTTGGAGGCTACCCAGACGGAATAGAAGGCGTTGCTCTTCCAACATGAATGTAGCCTCATCGTGGCTGTAGAGGAGATCATGGACTGACATGTCACAATGGGAAAGGGAAATAGAAATGGAGATCCTGCCTTTTCTGGTGGACGGAGCGTAGGTGCTTGGCAAAGCGATTTCCCAATCTACATTGGGTCTCACTGATATACAGGAAGTCAACCCCCTGTCCCTTTTCCCTCTTTTGCCCTACCCCCTTACCTGCCCTCACCTCCCTCTGAGTCTCCTCCACTTTCCCTTTCTTCCAGGGTTGTCTACACTCTCCAATCAGATTCCCCTTGCTCTACTCTTTAATCTCTTTCATCAATCAACTTCCCAGCTCTTTTACTTCACCCCTCCCATCCGCCTGGTTTCACCTATCACCTACCACCTTGTACTTCTTCCTCCCTTCCTCCCACCTTCTTGCTCTGACTTTTCATCTTTCGTTCCGGTCCTGATGAAGGGTCTTGGCCCAAAATGTCGACTGTTTACTCTTTTCCTGAGTTCCTGCAGCATTTTGTGTGTGTTGCTTTGGATTTTCAGCATCATGCTTGTAGCAAGGATAGAAGATCAGCTGACTGGCAGGAGGCAAAGAGCAGAATAAAGGGGGCCTTTTCTGATTGGCTGCTGGTGATTAGTGGTGTTCTAGAGGGGTTGGTGTTGGGACCGCTTCTTTTCACATTATAGGCCAGTGATTTGGATGACAGGATGATAGTTTCATGGGCAAGTTTGTGGGAGATGCGAATATAGATCGAGGAAAAAGCAGTGCTGAGGAAGTAGAAGGGCTTAGACAGATTGGGGGAACGGACAAAGAAGTGGCATGTAAGTGCATGGCCATGAACTTTGGCAGAAGGAATAAAGGTATGGACTATTTTCCAAATGGGAAGAAAATTCACAAATCAGAGATGCCAAGGACTTGGGAGTCCTTGCGTAGGATTCCATAAAAGTTAACTTGCAGGTTGAGTCAGTAATAAGGAAAGCAAATGCAATGTTAGCATTCGTTCCAGGAGGACTAGTATATAAAAGCAAAGATGTAATTCTGAGGCTTTATAAGGGATTTGTCAGAGTACATTTGGAGAACTGTGAGTAGTTTTGGGCCCCTTATCTAAGAAGAGATGAGCTGGCATTGGAGATGCTCCTGAAGAGCGCCACAAGAATGCTTCTAGGAATGAAAGGGTTAACTTATGAGGAACGTTTGATGGCTTTTGTCCTGTGTTTCGAAGAATGAGGGGGAGATCTCATTGAAAAGTACTGAATATTGAAAGGACTAGATAGAGTCGGTTTGGAGAAGATGTTTCCAATAGCGGAAGAGCCTTGGACCAGATGGCACAGCCTCAGAATAGAAGGATGTCCATTTGGAACAGAGATGAGGAGGAATTTCTTCGGTGAATTGGTAGGGAATCTATGGAATTTATTGCCACGGATGGCCATGGAAACCAAGTCGTTAGGTATATTTAAAGCAGAGGTTGATAGATTCTTGATTAATCAGGGCATCAAAGGTTACAGGGAGAAAGCAGGGATAATAAATCAGCCATGATGGAATGGCGGAGCAGACTTGATTGGCCAAATGGCTTAATTCGGCTCCTGTGTCTTATGGTCTAAAAATGAAAACATGGAGCATATATCAGACCAGGACAGGAACAGGACCTTTGGCCCATCGTGTCTGTGTCAACCATGATTCTAATTTAAACTAACCTTTGCACATAGTCAACATCTCTACGGTCTCTGCCTGTTCATGCGCCTGTCCAAATTCCTCTTAAACATTGTAAATGCATTACCTTTTACTACATCCTCTGGCAGAATGTTCCAGATATTTACCACATTGTGTAAAAAAAAGTTGTTGATTTCGTTTAAATTTTCTCTCTCTCACTTTAAAACTAAGCCCTCTCAGATTTAACATTTCCACACTGGGAATAAAATGTCTTTTTCGCCTGGCTATGGCTCTCAGGAACAGCTTCTTCTCCGCTACCATCAGCTTTCTGAAGGGTCCATGAGCCCATGAATACTACCTCACTGCCTTGCTCCCATTTTGCACTATTGTAATCTATAATATACCGCTGTACTTGTGCCACACAGCAACGAATATCATGACATACGTCCGTAATAATAAACCTGATCTGATACAGATTCATATTTTTATAAACTTTGATCAGATCGCACTTCAGTTTCTGGCACTTCAGGAAAAGCACTTCAAGTTTTTCCGCCCTTTCTTTATAGCTAATATCTTTTAATTCAGGGAACATTCTGGATAACAAAAGAAAAGAATGATAAAAAGAAAAACTGGGCCCAATTGATGACAAGAACAAACCACCAGTTCTGAAAGAAACAAAAGAGAGAATTACCTCAATCCCTTCATTCTATAGGCTGCGACATGCCTAGACAGAAGATGAGAGGCATTGTTCTGCAGATTGCATTAGGCTTCATGGTAGCATTGCTGGAGACAACAGAGATGTCAGAGTGGGGATAGGATAATGAGTTAAAGAGACAGGAAACAGGAAGTTCAGAACACTCCTGCAATCTGAGCACTGGCATTCTGAAAAGCGATTGCTCAATCCGTGTTTGGTTTCTCCAATACAGAGAGCATATTGTGAACACACCTTCAGAGGAGTGTTCAGTTGCGTTTTCTGCAATTTCACCACTATGTGACAAGTGGTTGTACCAAAGTTTAAAATGCTAATTGAAGCTGACTTAATATGCAAATTGATATATTTTGTATATTGCTCTGGCGTCCTCCCACATTCCAAAGGCACAGTAAGCTGCGTTGACACTTGCAGGCTGCCCAGCACAATATTTGCTGATTTGATTTGATGCAAACAAAGCATTTCACAATATGTTTTGATGTTTTGATCTACACATGACAACCAAAGCTAGTCTTTTTTCCTCTTTTTAGATCCTCTTTAATAACTACTCAGAACCAATGTATTGTCCTGTGATTAGACTAGGATTAAATCGGGGGAATTGCTGGGCAGTGTGCCTAGAATGGCGGGAGGGGCCTACTCTGTGCTGTATCTCAATGGTGTCCAACCTGGTGAGACGAAGGAGGGGCCAGGCCCGGAATCACCTCATAGTGCCCGGAACCTCCAAGTGTTGCAAACTAATCCCTCAAACATGAAGTCTGAGAGGAGGCGGATCAAATGGCCTGCAGCTAACATGACTTCACTGTGGAAGCAGTTTGATGATGATGTTAACCAAATTCTGGAGGCAACGGCGAAGGGAGAGGTTGATAGGAAGCTGCAAGCCATGACACCCAGCGGAGGTTGGTTGTAGGGGATTCATAGCCCGTTCTTTAGTTAGAGCCTTCAGCATTTTGGGCATCGAGGGAGAGAGGAAGAGGAGAGCCATCCGCAGTACCACCGATGCGGCAGAGAGGGCCTCAAGATGGCTGTGGCTTAAAAGAGGGGAGCCATGGAGTCATAAGTAGCTAGCCATCTGGACACAAGCTGGGGTCTGATCAGCCCCAGCTGGGTCACCTGGAGGAGGCTGTATGATGTTGAAAGACCCGAAACACCCGATGATTCCAGGAACATCACTGAAGATGTGTCCAGAAGCATCAATAGATGTATGTACACAGTCAATAAGTAAAAATAACAATGGCTAGTGGCCATTAATGTCTTTATTAACGTTTCTGGTTTTGTACTATTCTGTGAATTGTGTACGGTCTGAATCAGGCCTTTTACAGTAAGATGACAGCTTCACAATCTCAGACCTTGCGATCCAAAAATCTATTACAATGTCACTGTACGTGACCTTAAGATGTCACTTGTCTTCCTCTCATGCTGTTTTGATCCAAGGACATGGTTTCAATTCCACTGCCCAGTGTTGCTTCATTAGTGGAACAGGAGTAAGTACTGAGGCTGGAGTGGAAGAGTTCAACCATTCCAATATCAGAATCAGAATAAAAATTTCTTCTTCATTAGAACGGAAAATAGAAGGCTTAATATTCATAAGTGGTGTGAGAGACAGGCTGAATACTTGGACACATATTTTGAACATAAGGAAGCTGTCCATTGACAGTATATTTTTCATTTTAAATTAGAAATGTGGTTAGGCAATGTAAATGATGGACTTGTCTCCAGTTATTAAAGTTTGGGACTTAAGAATAGTGTTTTGGCTGCTATGATGTTTCTTTTGGCTAGTGGCCATTAATGTCTTTATTAAAGATTCTGTTGAATTTCTTTAAATCTATAGTGATAATTTTGAGAACCAACTTGCTCCATTTGTCGGTATTTGGTTCCTGTCCCTCTAAACCAGGGGTTCCCAACCTTTTTTATGCCATGGACCCCTACCACTAACTGAGGGGTCTATGGACCCCAGGTTAGGGACCTCTGCTCTAAAACGTATCCGAATGTATTTTAAATGTCATTATTGGATCAGTCTCAACTACTTCCTCTGGCAGAGAATGTAAACATTAAGTTGCCACTTTCAGAGCTGGGAAGAGGATCAGAGCAATCCCTGATTCCTATCTCCTTCTCTAAGACGTTTCCTCCAAGAGGACCACAACCTTGTCATAGGGTTTGGGGGCTTGTGTGCCTCAATGACCCAGAGAGCTATGTTGGCGAGAGTCAGGGCCTTGTGCTTTGGCCCTTGGTAGGGTCACCCATGCCAAACAGGTCGAAGGGCAAAGGCCAGACTAAGAGTGGTGCACCGGTCCTCCAGGTTTGTGGGTTCAGCTCAGGGCTAACAACCCTGTCTGGTCAAAGGAAGAATAGTATGGAACCAGCAACAAAAAAATCCTTTTGTATCTGTGTGCGATAGTATGGACAGACAGAGATAGAGGACCTGCATTGGTGCCCTAAATGCCAGTGGTGTAATGGATAGTAAGTAAGTAAGTCTGTAGGGCAATTTGGATGTGTAACAGATGTTGGATGTACATCATAAGTAAATCAAAGAAGTCAGAGAGGGATGACAATTCACTGTACTATTCCTGATGTAATTATTGAGCTAAATGCAGAAGGATATTTGCTGTTCTACATTTACGTCAGCTGTATGAAGTAACTGGTATTTGTTCTGCTTGGCTTCAGAGTATTTCAGTCGTATTCCATAGATGCTTCCTCACCTGCTGAGTTCTTCCAGCATTTTCTGTGAGTTGGTTAAGTTTAAGCCTTTGTCAGACACAAAGCCTTTTTCAGCAAAAGATCGTGATGGCTCCAATCTCAGTCAAGGTCAAGATCTTTTCATCTCACTTTCAAGAGGTTCAAAGGTGTATTTTATTATCAAAGAATGTATGTATGCAGAATACAACTCTGAGATTTGTCTTCTCCAGATAGCCATGAAATATAGAAAAAATATGGAATTTGTTGAAAGAAAAAGATATCAACTCCCCCCCCAACACACACACACCACAAAAAAGAAAAAGAAGCAAAAACTTGCAAACCCCAAACCCCCCAACACCTCCATCAGACAAAAACTAACAGATTGTATCAAGGGTTATTAAAATTCCTATATTTTATGAATAATTCCCTCCTGATTTAGAGCAAGAGGAAGTTCAAAAAGAAAATTTGTTTTCAGCAACTTTCACAAATATATTTCATTCTACAATGTTTTTGTCAATGAGAACACTTCTCAAGTAACAATATTATACTTGCAGGCAAAACAAAGCTAAAAGGATTATTCTATTCTTTCATTTCAAAAGGACTAGAATATAAAAGCAAAGACGTAATGCTGAGGCTTTTATAAAGCATTGGTCAGACCATATTTGGAGAACTGAGAGCAGTTTTGGTCTCCTTCTCTAAGAAAAGATGTGCTGACGTTGGAGAGAGTCCAGAGGAGTTTCACAAGAATGATTCCAGGGTTAATGTATGAGGAGTGTTTGATGGCTCTGGGCCTGTTTTTGCTGGAATTCAGAGGAACGAGGAAGGATGTCATTGAAACCTATTGAATATTGGAAGGCCTAGATAGAGTGAACATAGAGAGGATGTTTCCTATAGTGGGAGAGCCTAGCACCAGAGGGCATAGCTTCAGAATGGAGGGACATTCTTTTAGAACAGAGATGAGGAGGAATTTCTTTAGCCAGAGGGTGGAGAATCTGTGGAATTCATTTCCACAGATGGCTGTTGAGGCCACGTCATCTGGGTATATTTAAAGTGGAGGTTGATAGGTTCTTGATTAGTAAAGATGTAAATGGTATTGGGGAGAAGGCAGGAGAACAGGTTGGACCGAGATAATAAATTACCTGTAATTGATTGGCAGAGCAGACTCAATGGGGCAAATGGCCTAATCCTGGTCCTATGTTTTATGGTCTTAAAGTTATTCAGATTTTCAAAAATGCTTTCGGCTCAAGGAAGACAAATGACAAATTGGAATTGGAATTAGTTGATTATTGTCAGATGTCCCGAGGTACCACTGTTAGGAACCCACTGGTTCCGCTTACTGTGGACTGTCACTTTAAGAGCACCTGAGTGAGGGGGGACTATGACATCAGTCACAGGCTGCTGCGACCTTAAACACATATACAGAGAGTGACCTTCAGTCGAGAGAGAGAGACACAGAGAGAGAGAGAGAGAGACTGGGGAAGCTGATAGCTTCAGCTTGTCACAGCTGGTGCTTGGAACTCTTTTATGCCCACAAGGGTGGGTTAAACATTGGCACGAAGTGGATAACGAATGTGTGACTGTCACTTCATACAATCCATAGGAGTGAATTTTTGAGGTATCTTGTGGGACCACTTATGTAGCCCTTGCCTGGGAATGTTGTGTGGTAGCCACTGGAAGATGATATTCCCATGACAGGTCACATTCGGTGATAATTTGAATGTAGATTTGGAATGGCATGATGGACAAGATCTACGGCAACTGTTATCTCATTTACCATCGTGGAATCTGTGGAATACTTCGTTCTTACTTTTTCTCTACGTTTCACCTTGGATTATAAATGTCTCTCTCCCATCATTTATCTCGTGGATTACTGAACTTTCCTACTGTACCATCTCAAGACTCAAAACCTTGTTCCCCCAAGCTCAATGGTTTGGGAGTTATATTTACACAGATATATACAGATAAAACTGTTAACTTTTGTTTATCTTGGTTAAGTTACTATATTATAAGTAGTTACTAATAAAGATAGTGGTTTTAACATCAAAACCAGATTCAGTGTAAAATCTCTTGCTGCTGGTTTGTTTCTAAAACGTTACAGTTCATAACACCGCGGAAAACTGTTCTTACGTACCTGTTCATACAGATCAACTCATCATACGATGCACTGGGGTAGTAAAAAGTAAAACAATAACAGAATGCAGAATAAAGTGTTGCAATTACAGATAAGGTATGGTGCAGGGAGTCAATAAGGTGCAAGTTCATAACAAGGTAGATTGTGAGATCAAAAGTCAATCATATTGAACAAGGGTACCATTCAATTGTCTTCTAACAGTGGGACAGAAGCTGTCCTTCAGCCTGTTGTATGTGCTTTCAGGCTTTTATATCTTCTACCCAATGGGAGAGGGGCGAAGAGAGGATGTGTGAGTTGGATTCTGCTCACTGTTTCACTGAGGCAGCAAAAAGAATAGGCAGACTCCATGGGGGTAGGCTGGTTTCTGTGTTGTACTGAGCTGTGTCTACAACTCTCTGCAGTTGTTTGTGGTCATGGGCAAATTGGCTGGCATACCAAGCAATATCAGTTAGCAATCTACAAAATCCATGAGAGCTAACCATGGAATTCAATGCAGCCCAGTTTCAACTCATGGTGTTCACACTGCACCTGAACTGTGATAGACTTTACTGACTGACTGCAACAGACTGCAGCCACATTATAGCGGACTGCACCCATTTAGTGACAGACTGTTCTGAGACTGCACCAGACATCATGTGAAGCAGACTTTATAAAGGATAGCTATTTGAAAGGCTGCCTGACATCACAAAAGCATTCAGTCACACTCCCAATCTACAAATAATGACTGTAGTGAACATTTATAACATTTGAGGGCAGTTCCAAGAGAACCAATTATTTGAAGCATGATTGTTTAGACATTATTTCAGTTGGACAGATTGAGCAGGTCCTGGGATCATGCAGAAGACTACTCCAGAGGAGGCAGGGGTTGAAAGATAGAGTGGAGATGGAGAGGATTTTTCCAATAGTGGGAGAGTCTAGGACCAGAGGTCACAGGCACAGAATAGAAGGACATCCCTTTAGAACAGGGATGCAGAGAAATTTATTTATCAGAGGGTGGTGAATCTGTGGAATTCTTTGCCACAGATGGCTATGGAGGGAAGTCATTGGGAATATTTAAAGCAGAGGTTGGTAGGTTCTTGACTAGTAAGGACATCGGGACTATTGGGGAAGGCAGGAGAATGAGGCTGAGAGAGAAAAACAAATCAACCATGACTGAATGGTACAACAGACTTAATGGGCTGGATGGTCTAATTCTGCTCCTATACTGTATACCTCCATAAGATACAGGAGTATATCTTATGAGACCTCATCTTATGAGGCTATATCTTACGGTCTTAGGGACAGTTTAATATTTGCACTCGACTCCAGCAGTAGTGAGCTTTTGGAGGACCTGATTAGCATCTGCAGACTGTAGCAGTGTAATCGGCAGGGTTAGCAGCACAGTTCTGGTGAAGGGATTTTGACCTGAAATTTCAACTCTTTCTCTTTCCATGGACACTGCCTGATCTACTGAGAGTTTTCAGAAATTTCTCTTTGCTTACTTCAGATTTCCAAACCTTCAATTTTTTTTTAAAGTCTGTTTTTTCCATGGAGTGAAACACCGAATTGTCCATTTTCACGTCATAGGGTCGTAGAGTCATAGAGAAGTATAGCACAGATACTATACTTTGCTCCCTTTAGTCCATGCCAAACCATTTAAACTGTCTATTCCAATTGACCTGCACGAGGACCATAGCCCTCCTTATCCCGACTATCCATGTACCCATCCAAACTTCTCTTACATGTTGAAATCAAGCTCACATGGACCACTTAGGTGGGCAGCTCATTCCACACTCTCAAGATCCTCCGAGTGAAGAAGTTTCCCCTCGTGTTCCCCTCAGACTTTTCACCTTTCACTCTTAACCCATGACCTCTGATTGTAGTACCACCCAACCTCAGTGGAAAAAGCCTGCTTGCATTTACCTTATCTATAACCCTCATAATTTTGTATACCTCCATCAAATCTCCTCTCAACCTTCTACATGCTAAGGAATACAGTCCTAACTTATTCAATTTTTCCTTGTAACTCAGGCCCTCTAGATCCTGTATCATCCTTGTAAATTTTCTCTGCACTATTTCAACCTTGTTTACATCTTTCCTGTAGGTTGGTGACCAAAGCTGCACACAATACTCCAAATTAGGCCTCACTAATGTCTTATAAAACTTCAACATAACATCCCACCTTCTGTACTCAATACATTGATTTATGAAGGCCAATGTACCCAAAGCTTTCTTTACAACTATATCTACTTGTGATGGCATTTTCAAAGAATTATGTACCTCTGTTCCTAGGTCCCTTTGCTCTACCACATTCCTCAGTGCCCTACAGTTCACTGTGTAAGACCTACCCTGGTTGGTCCTACTGAATTGCAAAACTTCGCACTTATCTGCACTAAATTCCATCTGCCATTTTTCCAGCTGATGCTGATTCCTCTTTACACCATGATAGGCTTCCTTACTGTCCACTACACCCCCAGCCTTGGTGTCATGTGCAAATTTGCTGATCCAGTTAACCGCATTATCATCCAGATCATTGATATAGATGGCAAACAATAAAGGACCCAACATCAATCCCTACAGCACACCACTAGTCACAGTGTTCCAGTCAGAGAGGGAAACCTCTTCTACCACTCTCTGGCTTCCCCACAAAGCCAATTTCTAATCCAATTTACTACCTCATCCTAAATACCAAGCGACTGAACCTTCTTGGCCAACCTCCCATGCGGACCTTATCAAGTGCCTTACTAAAGTCCATGTAAGCAACATCCACTGCCTTGCCTTCATCTACCTTCCTGATAACTTCCTCAAAAAACTCAAAAAACTAGATTGGCTAGACGTGATCAACTATACACAAAGCTATGCTGACTATCCTTAATCAGTACATATCTATCCAAATACTCATATATCTGGTCCCTTAGAATACCTTCCAATAACTTTCCCACAACTGACATCAGACTCACTGGTCTATAATTTCCTTGATTCTATTTAAAGCCTTTTGTAAACAACTGAGCAACATTGGCTATCTTCCAATCCTCTGGTATCTCTCCTGTTGCCAAGGATGCTTTAAATATCTCTGCTAGGGCCCCAGCAAATTCTGCACTTACCTCTCGTAGGATCCGAGGGAACACCTTGTCAGGCCCTGGGGATTTATCCACCCTGATTTGCCTCAGGGTTGCTAACACCTCCTTCTCTGTAATTTGTACAGAGTCCATCAAGTTGATGGCACTTTGTCTCACTTCTATAGACTCTGTATCCATCTCCTGAGTAAATACAGATGCAAAGAATGCTTTTAAGATCTTCCCCATCTGTTTTAGCTCACACATGGATTACCATAATGGTCTTCCAAAGCACCAATTTTGTCCCTTGCAATCCTTTTGCTCTTAACACGTAGAATCTACTTCACCTCATCTGCTGGAGCAACTTCATGCCTTCTTTTAGCCTTCCTGATTTCTTTCTGAAGTGTTCTGTTGCATTTCTTGTACTCTATAAGCACCTCATTTGTTCCTGCTTGCTACTACCTGCTTTGTACTTCCTTTTGTCCCCTCTTAATCAGGGCCTCAATATCTCTTGAAGACCAAAGTTCCCCATGTTTGTTATCATTATCTTTTATTATGACAGGCACATATAAGCTTTGTACTCTCAAAATTTCATTTTTGAAGGCCTCAAACTTTCCAAATACACCTTTGCTGGAAAACAGCCTGTCCCACTGCCCACTTGTCAGATCATTTCTGACACCATCAAAATTGGTCTTTTTTCAATTTAGAATCCCAGCCCATGTACTAGACCTATATCTTTGCATATTTACTTTGAAACTAATGGTATTGTAGTCAGTGGATGCAAAGTGTTCCACTGAATAAACATCTGTCACCTATCCTGTCTCATTCCCTTATAGTAAATCCAATATCGCACACTAGCTTGCTGGGACTTCTACATATTTGTAAGGAAATTTTCCTGAACACATTTGTCAAATTCTATCCCATCTAGTTCTTTTACAGTATGGGATTCCCAGTCAATATGTGGAAAGCTAAAATCACCTACTATAACAACCTTATGTTTCTTGTAACAGTCTGCGATCTCTACAAATTTGTTCCTCTAAATCCCTAGGACTATTGAGTGGTCTGTAATATGACTGCATTAATGTAGTCATACTTTTCTTATTTCTCAGTTCCACCCATTATCCCTCATTTCACATCCACCCAGTTGACACATCCTGGTGAGGTCACATCTGTGCCTTTGATGTGGTTTCCACTCAAGCCACACATTAACTTTTCCGATTCCAACATGTTGGTCCATGTCGTCCTCTACTGTCATGATGAGGCCACTCTCAGATTGGAGGCTCAACATGTCATATTCTGTCTGGCTAGCCTCCAACATGACAGCATGATCATCGCCTTTTCTGACTTATGGTAACTTTTTCCTCCCATCTTTCTTTTTCCATTCCCCATTCTGGCTCTCCTTTCACACCTTCTCTCTCTCTTTACCTGCATAACACCTCCCTCTGGTACCCCTCCTCCTTCCCTTTCTTCCCTGGTCGACTCTCCACTCCCATCAGATTCCTTCTTCTTCCTCCCTTCACCTTTCCTATCTATCAGCTCTCAGCTTCTTACGTCATTCTTCTTCCCCACCCACCTGCCTTCCTCCTCATCTGGCGTCACTTATCACCTTACAACTTGTCCTCCTTCCCCTATCCACATGTTCTTATTCTGGTTTCTTCCCCCTTCCTTTCCAGTCTTGATGAAGGATCTTGGTTTGAAACCTCGACAGTTTATTCTCCTCCATAGGTGCTGCTTGACCTGCTGTTTTCCTCCAGCATTTTGAGAGTGTGTTACTCTGGATTTCTAGCATCTGTAGAATCCCTTGTTTTTACTTACTTACATCAGTTTGCATGCAATACGCTAACTGGGGCAATCTAAGGAAATTAATGAACATTTATCCAGAAAGAGAAATGATATTTTCTGACCATTGACTTATTCAAGGAGCTCATCTGGAGTTCCCAATTTTCATGTTAGGTTTGTAGGTTAATATATTCTCTGTAAAATAGAATCACAACAATCAGAACTACAAAGAAATGTATGCTGAGACAGTAAAACTGTGCATTTTCTTTTGTCAGGGTGTATTTTGGAGTTAAGGTATATGGCAAATA
Organism: Mobula hypostoma; assembly: GCF_963921235.1. NCBI lineage: Eukaryota > Metazoa > Chordata > Chondrichthyes > Myliobatiformes > Myliobatidae > Mobula > Mobula hypostoma. The sequence goes on from NC_086098.1 coordinate 178,339,363, forward strand.
TTAACTTCACTAACAACCAATCATCAGACATGAATGTGGATTGTTGTCATCGTTGTGGCTATCCCTCGAGGTCAAGGATGGTGGTCTTCATTTTGTTGATCTATTTATGGGCTCTCAAGTGGCTTATGAGTCCAATCTTGGCTTTGAAAGTCCTTCTGCATTCAGGACAGGTAGTTCCAGATGGCAGATCGGGCTTTGGTTGTTGCTGCCTCTCTTTCCATTTTCTTCTCTTTTCTTCTAATTCTGCACATCGGTCACTGAAAGTTGCTGTTCCTTCTCGGATGATGGCTTGCCAGAGTTTCTTGTCCTTGGCATTAGTTTCCCAATTGTTGATGTCAATGCTACATTTCTTCATGTTGGCTTTTAAGACGTCTTCAAATCTCTGCTGTTGTCCGCCTCTTTTACGTTTGCCTTCTTTAAGCTGGGAGTAGAAGATTTGTTTCGGCAAATGTTCGTCTTTTATCTGAACAACATGACCGCTCCATCTTAGTTGGTTCTTGATGACATAGGCTTCAATGCTTGTTGTTTTCGCTTCATTTAGCATGCTGACATTGGTTCTTCTATCTTCCCAACTGATATGTAGGATGTTTCAAGATAGCGTTGAAGGAACTTTTCAAGTGCCTTCAGATGTTGTCGGTATGTTGTCCAGGTTTATGATGCCTACAGGAGCGTTAGGATTAACACTGCTTTGTACACTAACATTTTGGTGTCTGTTCGGATGTCAGGATCATGAAAGACCCTTGTTTGAAGATGTCCAAAAGCTGTTCCAGCACATTTCACACGATGTTGGATTGTAGAATGAATTTAAAATGCAGTCGTGAACAATAGTTTTCCTGCAGCTGTGTACTGGAGTTGATCGTGAACCAGACAATGCTGATTAACATTTATTTTGGGTGTCTGGAATGTGGCTGCAAAGGAGGTGTGTGAAATCTATATGTAATTCAAAGGAAGCATTGTAGATACATTGTAACAATAGAGTCTTCCTGCTGTTACCGTTGATCTTCAATATATAAAATTATCCTGCAATATTGGGTTGGGAGGCCTCTTCCTCATGGAGTATCTGCTGCTCATTTTTATTGCCTAAAACACTTCTGTATCCACTAGCTTCAATGTCTATCTGGTGATTTTGATCACGTTACACTTTCCTGGATTTCAGGTCATCCTAAAGAGTTGTATTGACAATGAAACACTTCAGAAATATTATCTGCCTAGTGGGGTAATACAGCTGACAACATGCACACAGTATAGTCCCACAAATTGTAGGTAGCCCAGTGACATATTTTGCGAGTCAAGTCAAAGGAACTGCAATTTTGAATCAGAATCACATTTATCATCACTGACATATGATGTAAAATTTGGTGTTTTGTGGCATGTAATATCATGCAAAGACATCAAAGTCTAAAAATTATGAAAACGAATAAATAGTTAAAATAAAGCAGGAAAGAAAGAAAGAAAAGAGAACAAAATGGAACTAAATGTGAAGGGAATACATTACTTCATCAAACATTGTTCAGGCAACCAAGTACAAATTTCTATACCACAGCTCTTGTTCAGTTTTATGCCCTATTTTTGCACAGGGATTTCCAACCTTTTTTATGCCATGGACCAATACCATCAAGCAAGGTGTCGGTAGACCTTGGGTTAGGAGCCCCTGCTTTAGGTGATGATACTGGACAATTTTTTTTCAAATGTGTTGCTTCCTATGATAGACTGCTTGAAGCTGAGCACACTCATAATTTCAGACTACTTGTATCACATGAATTTGGAGAAACAATAATTTAACTTTTATTGAATATAATGTGTTTAGTTGCATATCGGTGTTAATGCTTTGCAATAGTTCAACTAACCTAAGGATGTTTTGTTGATAGTTTTTGTTTATTCAGTGTCAATGACAGTGCCAAGTTTTGCAGCGAAGTCCAAATGGGTATGCAAATCTTTAGTGACATGTTGCACTTCATGGTTTTGTATGCTTGAAGCATGTTGTCAACCAGCTGCAGGTGTTTGTTTGTCTGTCGTTGCCAAGAAAGTTTTCAAAAATATCCTTGAATGCCTTCCATGCAATTTTCTCTGGTCCCAAAAGTTCTTCAAATTTTTCTGTTGTTGTTTATAGAGCACAAAAATGCCTTCCTTAATCTTAGCATTCATTATTCTGAATTGAATTATGAATTGAAATATCAAATATAGCCAATTTTTTAAAAATTGGTGCATGATAGGGAAATTTCATAGTGATATTCATGAACAGCAGTCCAAAATCCATAAGCTAGACCCAAAAGTATTCAGGAAGCAAAATCTTTGTTTTCCGGTGTAATACTCCTAGGCAATGTTTCAGGACATTTTAGGATGTTAGTGAAGGAAAAGAATTTCAGGATGTATATTGTATATATTTCTCTGACATTAAATGTACCTATTGATACTTAACTGATTACCTCAAATATCACTGTTGCTGATTGTCCTTGAAAACCAATGATGTTCCTTGCAAGGCAGGCATGTAAAAATAAGGCCAATATTGTTCTTTGGTGTAGTATAATTAGGGAGATAGAGGAGCACTAATTACACACAGTTCTGGTCGCCCACTATCGGAAGGACGTTGAGGCTTTGGAGAGGCTGCAGGAGATGTTTACCATGATACTGCCTGGTTTAGAGGGTGTGTGCAATCATGAGAGGCTGGATAAACTTGGGCTGCTTTCTCCAGAGGCTGAGGGGAGATCTGAAAAAGGTTTGCAAGATTATCATAGGTCGAGTGGACAGAGAGTATCTGTTTCCCGGGTTTGAAATGGCAGAGGGCATGCATTGAAGTTGAGAAGGGGTAGTAGGTTCAAGGGGAATGTTGGGGGGTAAGTTTTTCACTCAGAGTCGTAGATGCCTGGAATGTGCTGCCTAGTATGGTGATAGAGGCAAATACATCAGCTTTTAAGAGGCATTTGGATAGGCACATGATTGTAAGGAAGATGGAGGGATATGGATGTGGTGTAGGTAAGAGGGATTAGTGTTTGAGTGTTCTTGATTTGTGTTTTAGCTGCTTCGGAGCAGCATTGTGCTGTGTTGTTCTATGTTCTAGGTTCACAATATTGTGGTTACTTCGCTGCCACTCTTGTATTGAAATCTATAGGCTGCATTACAGGTGCCAAGGAAATGCTTTCAATGGGTTCAACCCTAGAAGAGACTGTCCGGTCTGTATCACTCAACATAGCTATTGTTTGCTACCATTAATGTACTAACACAAAGGATGGAGCTCCAGTCAAATCGACAGCTAGATTTGGTAGGTTTTAAAATGTGTTGAGAAGTTTCTGCGATGGAAGCAAACACTGCATATTTTCTTTGCCTGCTCATGTTTTGGATTGTGAGCATTGCTTGCAATACCAGCATTTATTGCTCATCCCCAATTGCCCTTGAGGATTTTACCTCAAACAATATAATACATTCAGAAGCAATTCCTAGTTGAACTGCCTGATTTTTAAATCTCGCCCATGCCTTTATCCATAATTAGGTTCCTCACAGTAAATCTCATTCACATTATTCACATCTCTGCATACAGAAACGGTCTCAGAGGGAAAATACACCAACCAAACACAACAAGCTGTGAATGTGTAGAGAATTGCAGATCACCACGCCTGTTCACAACAATAGTTTACTTGTGGAGATACATGTAAAATATAGATGGTAACCTCCTGTGTTTCCAAAGTGAAATGAATTGGGTTGTGTCAGCCTTAATTCTCAGATATAACATAATCAGAATCAGCAGCAGATTTATTATCACCGAATTTTATGATATGAAATTTTGCACAAAGTCTGTCAATTAATCAGTGAAAGTCTGTCCTGTTGGGTGCAGACTTTCATTCATTCTATTGTGTTTCTTGTCTCTGCTGTGGCTGTCTGCAGGAAGATGAATCTCAGAGCTGTATATGGTTACATATATTTACTTTGAACTTTGAACTTTAAAACTTGTACTTTTGTTACTGCAGTACAGTACGAAGACATAAAATCACTACAAATTACAAAATAAATAAGTAGTGTACAAATAAAAGAAATAATGAAGTAGTGTACCTGAGTTCATGGACCATCCGGAAATCAGATGGTGGAGGGGAAGTGGGAGTTTCTAAGTGGTTGAGTGTGTGTTTTCGATGGTTGAATGGTTCAGTGGTTCTACTTAGTATCAGAGAATATAGACAATATACAACCCAAAATTCTTACTCTCCAAAGATACCCTCAAAATCCCAAAGAATGAATGACAGAAAGAATATGAGAACCCTAAAGTCCCTGCCCCCATCCAATGCCCAAGAGGCATCAACCCCCTCCTCCCCCTCCCCCTACCCCCATTTATTCTAGCATAAGGCATCAGCATTCCCTCCACGCACCATGCAAGCAATAGCAAAGCCCCAGAGAGAGACCATGGTATACACCCCATTGAAAACTACAGTTCATCCCAACAGTTTGACATCCCTCAGGCTCACTCTCTCTCTCTTTCTCTGTCTTTAACAAAGGAAGGGAGTACAAAGAAGGTTCACCAGATTGATCCCTGGGATGGCAAGACCTTCATATGGTGAAAGACTGGATCGACTAGGCTTATACTCACTGGAGTTTAGAAGATTGAGCGGGGATCTTATTGAAATGTATAAAATTCTAAAGGGATTGGACAGGCTAGACGCAGGAAGATTGTTCCCGATGTTGGGGAAGTCCAAAACAAGAGGTCACAGTTTAAGGATAAAGGGGAAGCCATTTTAGGACCGAGATAAGGAAAAACTTCTTCACGCAGAGTGGTGAATCTGTGGAATTCTCTGCCACAGGAAACAGTTGAGGCCAGTTCATTGGCTATATTGAAGAGAGAGTTAGATATGGCCCTTGTGGCTAAAGGGATCAGGGGGTATGGAGGGAAGGCAAGTACAGGGTTCTGAGCTGGATGATCAGCCATGATCGTACCGAATGAGAGTGCAAGCTCAAAGGGCCGAATGGCTTACTCCTACACCTATTTTCTATGTTTCTATGTTTCTATGAGAGAGAGGTATCACTCCTTCCACAGCGAAGGGGGGAAACAAATAGTAACTGTTTTGATGTTACAGTCTGTAGTGTCGCTTTTATTTTGAGCTCCCCCAACTTGACAATAGATGACAAACTCTCACTCACCATCGAGAGAGACAGAGTGCGGAGCCCTCCAACAGCAGCACTCACTGTCTCGATGTTGTGGTTCCCCGCAACACTTCAGTTCATGACACTGGCAAGATATAGGGCTCATGGGGCCGCACTAGGCCACACCGCAAAGGTGCTTGTCTTCCAGGTGGCTCCTGGGGACTTCAAAAATGCAGCCGAATGGCGAGCTCCAGGAACTGAAACATGCTGCTGTGCAGGACCGCAATTTGAGTGTATCTGTAGATCACGAACTCTGACAGGACCCCAGACACCTTGAAAAGGGAAATAGAGACATTAGAAGAAAAATAATTTAAATTGTTCCACTAATAGGCTGGGGGAAATCACCCTCAGACTCCTGTACCCTGTAGATGGCGCCATTGAGAAGTAGGCTTGTCCCTCATGGTGAAGGTCCCCAGTGATGGATACTGCTTTCTTGAGGCCCTTGATGGAGTGGAGACTTCTCCTCATTTTCTGCTGAGGCTGGCAGAGTCTATAACCTTCTCTAGCCTCTTGCAATCAGAATAATAGGGTGTCATGGTAGTGTAGCGGTTAATGCAACACTGTTACAGCTTGGGGTGTCAGAATTCAGAATTCAATTCTGAAGCTGTCTGTAAGGAGTTATATGCCATCCCCGTAAACTCCATGTGCTCCAATTTCATCCTACATTCCAAAAGATGTAACGATTAGTAGATTAATTGATCATTGTAAATTGTTAGAGTTAAATAGGTGGGTCACTGCATGGTGTGCCTCATTGGGCCAGAACGGACTGTTCAGCGCTGTATCTCTAAATAAATTTAAAACAAATAAATAAGTAAATAAAAGCATTTCATATAATGCCCAATATTTTGTCTATAGATTTTAAGAACAACCAAGGTGAAGTTTAATGTGCAAGGAAGTAATAACTTTCAGATGGAAACACAAGGAAATCTGCAGATGCTGAAATTTCAAGCAACACACATAAAAGTTGCTGGTGAACGCAGCAGGCCAGGCAGCATCTCGACAGGTACAGTCGACGTTTCAGGCCGAGACCCTTCGTCACGACTAACTGAAAGAAGAGCTAATAAGAGATTTGAAAGTGGGAGGGGGAGGGGGAGATCTGAAATGATAGGAGAAGACAGGAGGGGGAGGGATGGAGCCAAGAGCTGGGCAGGTGATTGGCAAAAGGGATATGAGAGGATCATGGGACAGGAGGCCTAGGGAGAAAGAAAGGGGGAGGGGGGGAAACCAGAGGATGGGTATAGTGAGGGGGACAGAGGGGGAAAAGGGAGAGAGAGAAAAAGAATATGTGTCTATAAATAAATAACCGATGGGGTACGAGGGGGAGGTGGGGCATTAGCGGAAGTTTGAGAAGTCAATGTTCATGCCATCAGGTGGACCCTCATATCTTCTTGAGGGCAGAAAGGAATAGAGATTAAATCTGTAATACCATCAATTCTTGTATGAGGAAAATAAATATGAACTGTCTATGGAGTGGCTGTTGTAAAGAATTGAAAGCTGTTCTTCTGGTTCTCTACTGTCCTTGCAGTGTGTTGTGTACAATGCTAGGCAGGGAGTTAAACAGCTTCTCAAAAATCTGCTAGGTCTTTAATGAGAAAACTTTGTGAAACTGCTGAAAGTTAAATAAAACATGTATTAAAATTCAATACAGAATTGTCACACGCCTAAACATACCAATATTGTTGATTATTCTCATGATCAGCATTAAACAAGGTAATACATAAATGTGACTTTCTATAGCTCTGCCGTGGACTGGAATGAACTTGTGTCACAATGATGGCTTAATAGTGACAAACGATAAACATAATACTCCCTTCAAAGTACATCTTCTAAATGTTTGCCAATATTGAGAAAACTGAAGAATCACAGACATTGCTGTTTCAAGGGCAAATAAAGAGTGCATGGAATTGGATGTCTTCTTAGCATGTATACTTATCAAGTCGAAATCTGAATTAGCCTAAGCAGGAAGTGGTTTAAAAATCAGCTTATAAGTAGGAAGTGGTACAAAAGTGCATACAAAATGAAAAGCACCTCTAGAGGCAGAACAGGTTCTGTAGAGCCAACTCTTAGTTTTGGAACATGGAAATTTGTTCCTAGATCACTAGCATTTTACCTGTGCAACACAATAGTGGCAAAGTATTATGTTCAACATTTCAAATTTCAGAAGTGAAGCGTGACATGGAGACATGAATTTATTGTCTGTTTAGTATTACCTACCCAGGGGTGGGGGAGAGTTCCCCCACAAGGGACAGAAATCAAGCCTTCTGTACAAACACTGGGAGGCGTGAGGCCCAATGGATTCAGAATCAGAATCATTATCCCTGTGTTACATGATGTAAAATTTGTTTTCATTTTCTGGAAGTTGTACAGCGCAAAATCATAAAATTACTACAAGGTACAACATAAATAAATCATGTCAAAGTAAAAGAATAGTGAGGTTATGTTCATTGGTTCATAGACCATTCAGAAATCTAATGGCAGAGGGGAAGAAGCTGTTTCTAAATCACTGAGTGTGGGTCTTCAGGCTCCTGTAGCTCCTCCCTGATTATGGTAATGAGAAGCGGACTTGGGTGGTCAGGGTCCCTAATAATGGATGCTGCCTTCCTGATGGTATCTTTGATGGTGGGAAGGGTTGTGCCCATGATAGAGGAGGCAGAGCTTGCAACCCTCTGCAGTCTCTCCTAGTCATGCACATCGGAGCCTCCATACTAGATAGTGATGCAACCAGTCAGAATATTTCCACCGCACATCTAATGAGATTTGCATGAGCTTTTGGTGACACTCCAAATATCTTAAACTCTTCTGGCTCTTTGCCTCTGGCTTCCTGATATAGTAAATCTAAGCTCATATTACAGTTGCGTCTGGTAGACTCATAGCACAGGAGTGAGGCCACTTTGTACACATTCGTACCGAGTCAACACTTGTTTGAGGTCCTTCTCGGAATATTTGCAAGTTTCCTCCAAGTGTACTTTTCCTCCAGTCAGACTTTTCCAAAGTACGGTAGAAGTGCCTGAAATAGTTACTGAGCGTTGTCGCAGCAACAACCTTGCACTCAATGTCAGTAAGACCAAAGAATTGATCATGGACTTCGGAAAGGGTAAGATGAGGGAACACACATGGAGGGATCAGAAGTGGAAAGGGTGAGCAATTTTAAGTTCCTGGGTGTCAGCGTCTCTGAGGATCTATCCTGGTCCAACATATCACTGCAGCGACAAAGAAAGCACAAGAGTGGCAATATTTCATTAGGAGTTTGAGGAGATTTGATATGTCACCAAATACACTCGCAAATTTCGACAGATGTATTGTGGACAGCATTCTAACTGGCTACATCACCGTCTGGTATGGGAGGGCCACTGCACAGGAATGAAATAAGCTGCAGAAAGTCGTAAACTCAGAAGCTTCATCACAGGCACTAGCTTGCCCAGCATCCAGGACATCTTCAAGAAGCGGTACCTCAAAAAGGTGGCATCCATCATTAAGAACATGCCCTCTTCTTGTTGCTACCATGAGGGAGGAAATACAGAATCCCGAAGGCACACATTCACTGATTCAGGAACAGCTTCTCCTCTGCCATCAGATTTTTGAATGGACGTTGAATCCTGAACATGACCTCTTTTTGTACCACTTATATAATTTAACTTAAAAAATATATATATATATTTCTTACAGTAATTTACCATTTTATTATGTATTGAAATGTACTGCTGCCACATAATAACACATTTCACAATATATGCCAGTGATATTAAACATGAGTCTGATTCTGATTCTGATTCTGAAAAAAAAAACAAAGTATTAGGCATTTTTAATGTTCTGGTGATGGATCAAATGCAGGCAGAAGAGATTTAGTTCAGTTTAGTTTTGAGTCATACTGTCATACAGCACAGAATTGGGCACTTCAGCCCATCTAGTCCATGCCAACAAAGATTCCCTTTGCTGTTGATCTCATTTGTCAACATTTGACCCATATCCTTCCAAGTCTTCAAACTTCCATGCATCTGTCCAAATGACTTAAGTATTATGAATCTAAGGGAAAGATACCCCCAGGGGTGCCCAAAAGAGGGGGGGAGGAAGAGCACCCCAGTCGGATGGACATAATGGCATTAGATCCAGGCAATGAACAAACGACGATGAGGAAGCAGTGCGCATGTGGCAAAATCTGCAAGAACGATCGCGGCTTGAAGATCCACCAAGCGAGGATGAAGTGTCTGGCAGGAGCAGGAGCAGCACAACGCGCAGGTGTCCAACCTGGTGAGACGAAGGAGGGGCCAGGCCCGGAGTCACCCCATAGTGCCCGGAACCTCCAAGTGTTGCAAGCTAATCCCTCTAACATCAAGTCTAACAGGTGGTGGATCAATTGGCCTGCAGTTAACAGGATTTCACTGTGGAAGCAGTTTGATGAAGATGTTAACCAAATTCTGGAGGCAATGGCGAAGGGAGGGGTTGTTAGGAAGCTGCAAGCCATGACAACAATTATTGTCAGTATCGCAGCTGAACGGTTAGCAGGACCGGTCAGCAGGCTGGATGGAGAGCGAGGTGTCTCCCAGCGGAGGTTGGTTGTAGGGGATTTGCAGCCCGTTCCTTAGTTAGAGCCTTCAGCATTCTGGGCATCGAGGGAGAGAGGAAGAGGAGAGCCATCCGCAGTACCACTGATGCGGCAGAGAGGGCCTCAAGATGGCTGTGGCTCAAAAGAGGGGAGCCATGGAGTCATAAGTAGCTAGCCATCTGGACACAAGCTGGGGTCTGATCAGCCCCAGCTGGGTCACCTGGAGGAGGTTGTATGATGTTGAAAGACCCGAAACACCCGATGATTCCAGGAACATCACTGAAGATGTGTCCAGAAGCATCAGTAGATGTACGTACACAATAATGTGTCGGCCTCAAAGTCCTCCTCTAGCAGCTCAATCTTTATAGCCACCACCCTCTGGACAAAGATGCCACTACTCAGGTGCCTTCTAAAATTTCCCTCTCACCTTAAACCTATGCCCTGGGAAAAAAAACTGTGCATTCACCTATCAATGTTGTTAATGCTCCTGCCTCAACTCCTTGCTCTAGCAGTTTATTCTATTAATGGATCATTCTCTGGGTGGAAAGATTGCCCTACAGGTTCGTATTAAATCTCTCTCTTAAACTTATGCCCTCTGGAGTTTGATTTGCCAACTCTGAGAAAAAGACTGTGCACTTTGTTGCTATCTATGCCATTGGTGGAGTTAGTTTTGTACTGTTGGCCCTGCACCCTTCAATGTCTTGGCTTGTATGTGGCTTCAATCCCTTCAGTGAAGCTGATTCTTAACTGCGTTTTAAAATGAGCCAGTAAGACACTCAGGAAACTTGGGATGGGGAGCAAAAAGGTGGCATGGTAGCATAATGTTGTAACAGTGGCAGTCACCTAGGTTCAATTCCCGTCACTGTCTATAAGGAGTTTGTACTGTACGTTCTCCTCGTGACTGTATTGCTTTCCCTCCACATTCCAAAGATGTAAGGGCTAGTATGTCAATTGGTCACATGGATGTAACTGGGTAGTGCAAGCTCATTGAGTCCCAAGGGCCTATTACTGTGCTGTATCCCAAAATAAATGCTCGCTTTGCTACTTATTCAAATGGTTAAGTGGAAAAGAGTCATGATTCAGGTGTAGCGCAATGGCCTGAGTGAGTGCACTGAGCCGAGGATCAAAGGGCACACCTCAGTCCCTGTAAAACTGAAAAGGAATTTCTTCAGTCAGAGGGTGGTGAACCTGTGGAGATTGTTGTCACAGAGGGCTTTGGAGGCCAAGTCATTGCGTGGTCTTAAGAGGTTGATAGATTCTTGATTGGTAAAGGGCTTAAGGGTTATGTCGAGATGGTAGGAGATTGTGGTTAGTTTAAAAAAAATCAGCCATGATTGAAAGGCAGAGCAGATTCAATGGGGTGAGTGGCCTAATTTTGCTTCTATATCTTGTGGTCTCAATCAATCGAATCTGACCCTGACAAGGGGAGATATTTAGGGGGTTAGCCACCAGCTTCTTCAAAGAATTTGGGTTTCAGAATCAGAATCAAAATCAGCTTTATTATCACTGACAGATCTCCTGAAATGTATTGTTTTATGGCAGCAGCACAGTGCAATCCATAAAATACACAGTAAATTACATTAAGAAATATATTGATAAATCTGATGCTGGAAGGGAAGAAGCTGTTCCTAAAATGTTGAGTGTGTGTTTTCAGGCTCCCATACTTCCTCATTGATGGTAGGAATGAGAAGTGGGCATGCGCTGGGTGGTGGGGGGTCCTAAATGATGGACTCCACCATTCTGAAAGCTAGGAAGATCTGAAGGGAGAACGTCAATGAAGGAGTGTTCAGGGAAAGAATTCCAGAGCCTTGAACCTTCCAGATGCAGAAGGCTGATCATCATCAGTGGAACTAGAGTTGGAGAAGTGCAAAAGATCTCGAGGGAATGTGGAACCACAGGAGACCATAGTGATAAGGAGAGTCTCGAAAAATGAGAATGTATTTTAAAATTAAGGTATAATGTTCCTCACTTTCAAAGGCACAAATTTCAGACGAGGAAATGATGATTAAAAAGAGTAGTTTGGAGACAGATGGTGATGCCTTAGGTTTTCCTTGTATTCACTTAAACACGGGATCTTACTTAGTACTTAATTACTTTTCAAGGAAAACCAAAGGCTTCAGACAGCGGGCCACTTTGAAAGAAAGCTATTTTTCACCTAAGAGCTTTCATGCCTCTCTTAATAAATGCGTCTTTGTTGATTTATGTAAGTGTGATGTAGGAGGTTCCAAATGAATGTAACCTGCATCAAGCAAAACACTAACCATTGGTGAACACTGTGAATAATGAATCTCCACTGTATCCGATGGATGCTATTTATAATAATTCCTTGCTTTTCTCATTTCACCACGTATTTCAGTGATTAATCAATTTATTGGGCTTTGTCACCAGCAACAAATTGCTAGCACAAGACAAATTTATTGCTTCATGATAAAAGAACTTGTTTAGATACAAATAAATTAAATCCTCTTTCATTATTTGAGTTTAATGTTCACACAGATGACCTGAATAGTAAAAAGGCTAGCAGGGGTAAGAATTTCCAATTATTTCCCTTGAATTTCATCTGTAATGGAAAGAATTATCAAAGCAAAGTTAGTCTCACGTGGTGAAGTGATCCTTGTGGAAAATTAAAGCTCTTTTGAGTTCAGAGAATGATTAGAAGAGTTTCAAGCCCCATCCCACACACTTCCAAATACAGCATGTTGATATTTCTTCCTACACTTTAATGGTTTAATGGCTCAATAGTTCAATTTAATATCAGAGAATGTATACAACATACAGCCCAAAATTCTTACTCTTCACGGACATCCATTAAACAGAGAGAAAAAAAATCCAAAAAATGAATGACAGAAAATATTAGAACCCTAAAACTGTCCTTCCATTCCCATGCACAACCAGCAGCAAAGCATCAACTCTCCCCCTCCCCCCCTCTCCAATTACTCTAGTAGAGGCATCAAAAACCCCCACCACCCACTATGCAAGCAATAGCAAAGCCACAGAGACCAAGAGTCTATCAAAAAATACTGTCCAACAAAAACTTTATGTAATCTGAACTTTCTGGAGTAGGCTAGACAGCTGGGGGCCGATACAAAAAGTTGGAATGGTTGTGTAGTTATTAGCTTGAATGAAAAGGGGGACAAAATACACAAGATATTCTGCATTTCCTTTGAGCAGGTGCTTTATACGAGTCTCACCCATCTCTATGGAAACCACTGATCCTTCGGCCCAGTTCTTCAGTCCTCCTGTCCTTCACCTTAAAAGGCGAGACAGCACTCTAAGAATAATGTGTTTCGATGGCATTGTAAAGCAGTCCTAGGCTTGGAAAACAAAGTGCTGTAAACATATTTGGACAATTTTAATTGCAAAATATAAGTTAAATATGCACACTCCCTGGGATCCCTTCATCCAGCCTAAGATCTCTCAACAATTCAAGTTGCTTTAGCACTGTGCTAAAGTGCATCTCAGATTATTGTTCTCATATTCCTGAAGTGAGAATTATATCCTCTCTTTTCTTGCTCAGGGTTTGGAGCTCTATCAGCTCAGACTTGGAGGGTACTTGTCAAAGTGCTGTCAGCCTATTTAACTACTTGACAAGTTGGTGTTGGATAAACACCTTTCCACTATTTCAAACAAGGCCGGACAAGGGTTTGGAGCTCTGCGGAAAGTAGCATCCTAACGAGACAAAGAGGGCAGAGCCACGGTTTACAAAGCCCAGGTACGAAATATCATGGAGTATGCCTGCTTATCATGGATGAATATCTCACCGCGTGTCCTCAGCCAGCTTGATTCCATTCAAAGAAAGACTCTCAGGATTATAGGTGTAGATGAAGCCACAGCTCGTGAGAAGCTAGCCATCAGTAGCTTACACCACAGACGACAGGTTGCTGCAGCTACTGTCCTATACAAAATGCACACCAGCCACAGCCCTGCAAACCTTCACGCCATGCTGCCTTCATCTTATGAGAGACGGCGCACCACACGATCAAGTTTATCTATGCCTGCTCATGCTGTTTCTGTGCCTGATGCGAGAACCTACACACTGGATAGAAGCTTCCTTCACTGTGCTATCAGAATTTGGAACAGCCTTCCAGATGCTGTGGTTGGAAACATCAGTGACGATGGGGTCCAAGCCTTCAAGAGTCGAGTGCACAAACACCTATCATCTCTGGGAGGGAAGTCACATGCTTCTCCATAAGCTATCATGAAGGGGACCAGGATGGCAGTGCCTGGTTGTTGGTAGGTAGGGTTAATACCTGACTTTCAAGAGCACTTGTGAATTATGTTCCAGCTGGACTTAGTCCTTAAACTGCTGGAGAACAGTACGGAAAGAACAGGTGCTGTTTTCTCCCAGTAGGGATTAGTTTTTAGTTCCAAGTGCTCCTGCCACATTTTGTCACCCTGCAACCTTCAATCTTTTTGAATTATGGAGGACAGCATGTGTATAAATGTCTCTCTCCAGCAGACTTCATCATGATCATCATGACTCCAGTATTTCTACTATTTTTTAATGTTTCTTAATTGTACATATGATTTTTTTGTGTTCTATCGCTGAGCAGCAGTGAACCATCTGATTGGCCTATCAGAGTTCTCACTGGGAACTAGTTGACTTGATCAGCATTTCTGATCTGGCTATTGTTCACGATTGCACTTAGTAAAAAAAACTGAGGAAGATCTTATGGACCTGTTGTCACATAACAAAGTTACTGGTGAGAAATAGTAGGTAGAAATGAAGTAGTCTTTTTATTTAACAAAATGAGACACAGCAGGCGTCATATTGAGAAGAAGAGGTCTACTCAACCCATCACTACATGACATTTTATATGCTAAAGATCAAAGGACAATTCTATGTTCATAAGCATCTATAATGTTTCCCTTTGAATTACATGTAACTTTCACACCTCCTTCTTCACACCCACACAACAGACACAAATGAATTTTAAATCAGCATTGTCAGGTCTTCCAACTAACTGTGTATCACAACTTTTAGGAACCCATTGCCCAGAGTTGCATTTTAAATTTTATCTACAGTCCATATTCAGATCTGAAGATTGGTGGCTGAAGTTACTTGTTGAAGTCATTTGCTATGCCTCCTAAGCCTAAAAATGCTCTCACACAACTGAAATATCTCTGCCTTAAGTTCCACAACATTGCAATTGGAGGAAGCTCTGAAACTCGCTGCTGGTTTGATAATGCTTCTTTCTAAACAAAGCTAACTTGCTCCCTCAAGGCAATAATGCTTAAGCATCAACTAATATATTTTGGATGCGTGATGCAAGTAAATGACTGAAGAGGGAAAATAATTGTGCTCAGTGAGACAGATGGATGGGGTGAAAGAAGAAAATAATTTACCTCTGTAGCAGGTTTGGGATATTGCTGGTGGACGGTTTCGAGAACGTGTTGGATGAAACTTGTCCATTGGACTGCCACGTGACGACACTGATAGTGATAGCACCAGAGTGACTTCATAGCCAGCTCAGAAGTGCTGAGGAGAGCTAAGCATTCCCAGTGATGTAATCATTTGAAATCCCAAACAGGACGGAGGTTAAAATTTCAAATTATATCCCAACTTCCCTCAAAGCTGCACACATCCAGTCTTTATGACCTTGGGCCAGAAAGATAAATGATCTATCCGGCCTCTCCTCATTCCTGATTCAATCCATCCCAGGCAAGACCCTGGTAAATTATGACCTGCCTTAGGATGATGTTGCCTCTCAAAGCCCGATCGTACGTCCCTGTTATGAGAGGTGGAATCAGGTAAGGTTGGGCAACAGGGCTCTGGTGAAGCTGTATAGGCTAATTCCTGTAGAATGGATACAATGGATTACAGAAATATTGATGAACTCCAACCATACCATTGACCTCAGAGGACGATGGAGACAAGAGGTCATCAAGGGCCTATACTCTACTGGCAGCTAGGGGCCCAAGAAGAAGATAGTATGGTGTAACTTGGGCGATAAATATTAGGCAGGATATTGGCAGGAAATCTTGCTTCTGGGATCCTGACAAATGCCTGAGAACAAACAAAGCCTCAAACATTCGAACTGCCAAGGGACAGGTTTCTTACAGAACATAGAACATAGAAGAGCACAGCACAGTATAGGCCTTTTGGCCCAAAATGTTGTGCCGATCTCTTAACCTACTCTGAGATTAATCTAACATTTCCCTGCCACATAGCCCTCCATGTTTCTTTCACCCATGTGTCTATCTGAGAGTCTCTGAAATGCCCCTAATGTAGCTGCCTCTTCCAGCACACTTGGCAGGACGTTCCATGTTCCCACCACTCTCTGTGTATCCCCTTACTCTTTCCTCCAATCACATTAACGTTATGCCCCCTGCGTTAACCATTTCTGCCCTGGGAACAAGTCCCTGGCTATCCACTTTATTTATGCCTCTTATCGCCTTGTACACCTCTATCGAGTCACCTCTTCTCCCCCTTCTTTCCAAAGAGAAAAACCTTAGCCCTCTCAACCTATCCTCATAAGAGCAACACAGACTGTACAAAGTGCTGGAGGAACTCAGCAGGTCAGGCAGCATCTATGGAAATGAATAAAGAGTCAAGGTTTTGGGCTGAGACACTTCATTAGGATCTTCATAAGACATGCATTCTAATCCAGGCAAGCAGTCTAGTAATTCATCCTGTGGGAGAATGAATCCCAAAGTGCTATTTTATATACATACTTTGATAATAAATGTACATTAAATCCTTTGAATCCTCTGCACCCTCTCTAAAGCTTCCACATCCTTTCTATATTGAGATTGAATACTTCTGTGAGATTGATTTCTCAGAGGTACCTTTTCTGTCTGTTACAGCTCAAGTATTAGCGGGATGAACTTTTTGACTATCAGGCGCACAGCAACTAAAGGGTCGCCGTGTGGACTGGAGAAGGGAAGTGACTTTCCAACACTATGTGACTGCAAAACTGACAGCTACTTGTGAAATGCTTTCTTTATCTGGACATGATGAGCTTTGTCAGCTTCACGGAATAAGAACACCATTTTGGAGATTTTTGTCGTCATTACAGTCTCAATTCTGGACCATTGTATTGACATGGCAGAAGAAAAGCGCCCTTACTCTGGGATGGGGTATTTGTATTGGTGTCATGGCCAGCAGAGAGAGTATGGGCTGATGGTTCTGGACAAAGGCTGTACAGTTCTGTGTTCTATATAAACAATTTAAAACATCTTTAATCACATTAGCTGTGTAATATTGTTCCAATATTGCAGAGACTGAAGTCCAGAAATCTGGGCAACACACATCAAAGTTGCTGGTGAACGCAGCAGGCCAGGCAGCATCTCTACTTGACACTTTAAGTGGTTGCATGGATGAACTACAACAATTGTTCATCCCAGTTTGGCAAAAGAATAAATCAAGGAAGGTAGTGCACCCGTGGCTGACAAGAGAAATTAGGGATAGTATCAATTTCAAAGAAGAAGCATACAAATTAGCCAGAGAAAGTGGCTCACCTGAGGACTGGGAGAAATTCAGAGTTCAGCAGAGGAGGACAAAGGGCTTAATTAGGAAGGGGAAAAAAGATTATGAGAGAAAACTGGCAGGGAACATAAAAACAGACTGTAAAAGCTTTTATAGATATGTAAAAAGGAAAAGACTGGTAAAGACAAATGTAGGTCCCCTACAAACAGAAACAGGTGAATTGATTATGGGGAGCAAGGACATGGCAGACCAATTGAATAATTACTTTGGTTCTGTCTTCACTAAGGAGGACATAAATAATCTTCCAGAAATAGTAGGGGACAGAGGGTCCAGTGAGATGGAGGAACTGAGCGAAATACATGTTAGTAGGGAAGTGGTGTTAGGTAAATTGAAGGGATTGAAGGCAGATAAATCCCTAGGGCCAGATGGTCTGCATCCTAGAGTGCTTAAGGAAGTAGCCCAAGAAATGGTGGATGCATTAGTGATAATTTTTCAAAACTCGTTAGATTCTGGACTAGTTCCTAAGGATTGGAGGGTGGCTAATGTAACCCCACTTTTTAAAAAAGGAGGGAGAGAAAAACCGGGGAATTATAGACCGGTTAGCCTAACGTCGGTGGTGGGGAAACTGCTGGAGTCAGTTATCAAAGATGTGATAACAGCACATTTGGAAAGCAGTGAAATCATCGGACAAAGTCAGCATGGATTTGTGAAAGGAAAATCATGTCTGACGAATCTCATAGAATTTTTTGAGGATGTAACTAGTAGAGTGGATAGGGGAGAAGCAGTGGATGTGGTATATTTGGATTTTCAAAAGGCTTTTGACAAGGTCCCACACAGGAGATTAGTGTGCAAACTTAAAGCACACGGTATTGGGGGTAGGGTATTGATGTGGATGGAGAATTGGTTAGCAGACAGGAAGCAAAGAGTGGGAATAAACGGGACCTTTTCAGAATGGCAGGCGGTGACTAGTGGGGTACCGCAAGGCTCAGTACTGGGACCCCAGTTGTTTACAATATATATTAATGACTTGGATGAGGGAATTAAATGCAGCATCTCCAAGTTTGCGGATGATACGAAGCTGGGTGGCAGTGTTAGCTGTGAGGAGGATGCTAAGAGGATGCAGAGTGACTTGGATAGGTTGGGTGAGTGGGCAAACTCATGGCAGATGCAATTTAATGTGGATAAATGTGAAGTTATCCACTTTGGTGGCAAAAATAGGAAAACAGATTATTATCTGAATGGTGGCCGATTAGGAAAAGGGGAGGTGCAATGAGACCTGGGTGTCATTATACACCAGTCATTGAAAGTGGGCATGCAGGTACAGTAGGTGGTGAAAAAGGCGAATGGTATGCTGGCATTTATAGCGAGAGGAGTCGAGTACAGGAGCAGGGAGGTACTACTGCAGTTGTACAAGGCCTTGGTGAAACCACACCTGGAGTATTGTGTGCAGTTTTGGTCCCCTAATCTGAGGAAAGACATCCTTGCCATAGAGGGAGTACAAAGAAGGTTCACCAGATTGATTCCTGGGTTGGCAAGACTTTCATATGAAGAAAGACTGGATGAACTGAACTTGTACTCGTTGGAATTTAGAAGATTGAGGGGGGATCTGATTGAAACGTATAAGATCCTAAAGGGATTGGACAGGCTAGATGCAGGAAGATTGTTCCCGATGTTGGGGAAGTCCAGAACAAGGGGTCACAGTTTGAGGATAAAGGGAAAGACTTTTAGGACCGAGATTAGGAAAAACTTCTTCACACAGAGAGTGGTGAATCTGTGGAATTCTCTGCCACAGGAAACAGTTGAGGCCAGTTCATTGGCTATATTTAAGAGGGAGTTAGATATGGCCCTTGTGGCTACGGGGATCAGGGGGTATGGAGGGAAGGCTGGGGCGGGGTTCTGAGTTGGATGATCAGCCATGATCATAATAAATGGCGGTGCAGGCTCGAAGGGCCGAATGGCCTACTCCTGCACCTATTTTCTATGTTTCTATGTTTCTAGGAAGAGGTACAGTCGACGTTTTGGGCCTAGACCCTTCGTCAGGACTAACTGAAAGAAGAACTAGTAAGAGATTTGAAAGTGGGAGGGGGAGGGGGAGATCCAAAATGATAGGAGAAGACAGGAGAGGGAGGGATGGAGCCAAGAGCTGGACAGTTGATTGGCAAAAGGGATATGAGAGGATCATGGGACAGGAGGCCCAGGGAGAAAGAAAAGCGGGAGGGGGGGAAAACCCAGAGGATGGGCAAGGGATATAGTGAGAGGGACAGAGGGAGAAAAAGGAGAGAGAGAAAAAGAATGTGTGTATATAAATAAATAATGGATGGGGTAGAAGGGGGAGGTGAGGCATTAGCGGAAGTTTGAGAAGCCAATGTTCATGCTATCAGGTTGGAGGCTACCCAGACGGAATATAAGGTGTTGTTCCTTCAACCTGAGTGTGCCTTCATCTTTACAGTAGAGGAGGCCGTGGATAGACATATCAGAATGGGAATGGGACGTGGAATTAAAATGTGTGGCCACTGGGAGATCCTGCTTCCTCTGGCGGACAGGGCGTAGGTGTTCAGCGAAATGATCTCTAGTCTGCCAATATATAGAAGGCCACATTGGGAGCACCGGACGCAGTATATCACCCCAACTGACTCACAGGTGAAGTGTTGCCTCACCTGGAAGGACTGTCTGGGGCCCTGAATGGTGGTAAAGGAGGAAGTGTAAGGGCATGTGTAGTACTCCAGAAATCTAGGCTGACCCTGAGTTCGTTCATTATGTGCTGATAGATTTCTGTGCATAGGCAAACTTCCATGTGGGTTCTGTACTTTGTTTGTTCATTATGTGCTGGGTTGTATGACGCGGGTAGTCATGGTCTTTCCATGACCATCATTGTTCTTAGCAAATTTTTCTGCAGAATTGGTTTGCCATTGCCTTCTTCCGGAAAGTGTCTTGACAAGACGGGTGACCCCAGCCATTATCAATACTCTTCAGAGATTATCTGCCTGGTGTTAGTGGTCGCATAACCAGGACTTGTGATATACGCCAACTGCTTATGTGACCATCCACCACCTGCTCCCATGGCTTCATGTGAGCCTGACACTAAGCAGGTGCTACATGTTGCCCAAGGGTGACCTGCAGGCCAGCAAGGGGACATATCTCCACCCCGCCACCCCATTACACTGTGCCATACTGAAAAGAATAGAACATAGAACAGTACAACACAGTACAGGCCCTACAGCCCACAATGCTGTGCTAATCTTTTAATTTACTCTAAGATCAATCTAATCCTTCCCTCCCGCATAGACCTCCATTTTTCTTTAGCCAGAGGGTGGTGAATCTGTGGTTCATTTGTACAGATGGCTGTTAAGGCCGTATCATTGGACATATTTAAAGCAGAGGTTGATAGGTTCTTGATCTGTAAGGGCACCAAAGGTTACTGGGAGAAGGCAGGAGAATGAGTTTGAGAGGGATAATAAATTGGCCAAGATGGAATGGCAGAGTAGACTCAATGGGCCGAATGGCCTAACTCTGCTCTTACGTCGTTTGGTCTTATTCTCAAATATGAAGTGTCTACGCTCCAAAACTAGAATGCTCTTTGGGTTGTCATGCATCTTTCCTTCTTAGCAGCCTCTGTCTGCTGCACCTGCCTTTTGCCTATGCCGAAGAGATTAAGCTTGCACCTTGGCCTGTCTTTCATTTTATTTTTCATCTAGCTCAAGCATGAATTTGATCCCGAATCACAATTTACCACAGAGGACAAACACGTTCTCTGTCCTGGCATTCAATTTCCTTTGCTAATTTAAGCATAACCTCTTGCCCCATTCCCCATTCATCAGAGTGAGGTAAGTGGTCCTGCTCCTACTTAATTACTTAGTCCCCTCCTCTATATAGTCATCCTGGTTATGTCCAGTTTAATTCATGATAATTTAATCTCTTCCCGATCCCTAGCCTCAAGGAAAATCCCAGTATTATTTAATTAAGTTGCTGCAGGGCCATTGGAGACTTACATCCATTTGCTTTAGATTGAACGCAGCATCCTTGCGGCCTAGACTGAAAGGGTTAAGTTTGCAAGCAGCGTGCATTTCCCCAGCTGCATGCAAAAAAAAACACATGCCATATTGCAATTGGCAATTTGGACCGTAAAAATTAGCAAGATTTTTGGTGGTTAAACTCTGCGAGAGAAAAGAAAAAGAGCATATGAGAGAATCTGTTCATTTATTAGGGCCATGAATCAATTAACATTTCAATTAATTATTAATCATTAGGATTGCTGCTCCTCTAACAAGGGCCTGTGTAGTAGAAACGTTTCACAGTGGAGAGCTGTCTACAATTAGCTATAGCCCACGGAAGAGTTCGCAGCCATATGGGTTTTTGCAGAATGAAAGTGATAAATTGAATCTGTAACCTAGGTACAGCAGTAATTTTGGTAGTGCAGTCAAGTGCTAGCTCCCCTGTCTCCCATAGCAATGAGGGCAGTGTCCCCTTTAATGCCTTTGCCATCCCCTGGGCTGTTCAAAGGGCAAAGCAGATAGCTGGCATGTAGCAAGAAAATAGTCCCATTTCCCTCATGATATTCCCGCCGCTGCCCCAACTTCATTAGTGGAACATTGGAGTGGAAATGCGTACAATATGCTATCACTCATGCTTTCCGAAGTATGGATAATGTCCTCATATCTTCTGAAGTGTCTGCTGGGAGATATGTAACTCAGGCAGTTTCGGTGATATGTGCATACTGACTGTGGGTAGCAGTCTACTTACTACCTCTGGGCATCATCTATAAAACATATTTCTTTCTAATCTCTTATCCCCACAGTTAGTGGATCACTTAAAGGAACACTGGATAATTTACCATTAATTGAAACAAAAGCCTTTACTAATAGATGTACTTCTTACTGCCTGCCTCAGAAACAACAGAAATAATGGTGGGTCCCATTCTGTCACACTGTGCTGTTGTACATTTTAGGATCCTCATGGTCAAGGTACAGTATTCTGTATCTTTGATACAGCACTATATCAGTGTTCTTCCTCCAAGTTGTAGCCAAGTGTGTGCATTGATGAGATTTTCATCACACCTTCAGCAAGGCTGCGCCAGGGCAGGAGTAATAGCAAGCAATGCCAAGGCCTAAGTGCCACACCTGCCTATTCACCTCCTCTCTCACCTCCGTTCAGGGTCCCAAACAGCCCTTCCAGATGAGACAACACTTCACCTGCAAACCTGCTGGGATAGTCTATTGTGTCAGGCGCTCCCAATATGGCCTCCTCTACATTAGTGAGCCCTGTCCTCCTCACCATCCGCCACAAACGATGTAGTGTAGTGACTTTTTAATTCCCATTCCCATTCCTGTTCTGACGTGTCGATCCATAGCCTCCTTATGTGCCAAGATGAGGCCACATTCAGGGTGGAGAACAACACCTTATATTCCATCTGGGTTTGCTTTAACCTGATGGCATGAATATCGATTTCTCCTTCCAGTGAACAAATTCCCTCCCCTCCCCCCCTTCCTCTATTCCCCACTCTGACTTTTTACTTCTTTCCTTGCACTTCTTCTCACCAACCTATTACTTCCCCCTGGATCCCCTCCTCCTTCCCTTTCTCCTATGGTCCACTTTCCTCTCCTATCAGATTCTTTCTTCGCTTTTGACCATTCCCACCCACCCAGCTTCGCCTATTACCTTCCAGCTGGCCTCTTTCCCTCCCCCCACCTTTTTATTCAGACATCTTCCACCTTCCTTCTCAGTCTTGAAGAATGGTCTCAGCCTGAAATGTCGACTGCTTATTCATTTCCACAGGTGCTGCCTGACCTGCTGAGTTCTGTGTACGCTGCTTTCAATATGAAGTAATTTTCCAGCTAAATTATATGAAGTAAATTTGGGTTGGTGCATTAAAACCCGAATGGAGATCTCTGAATTTGCATTCTCTAATAATTTACAGAAAAGAATTGTCAATTTTTCGAGTCAAAACCCAACACATTTTCCCTCATAGATCCTGTTTGACCCACTCTGAGTTCCAGAGCAGCAGCTTGATGTTCACATTCGACCTTTTTGCCAGTATCCAATGGCAGGGTTCCTCAACTTAAATTTGGGACTCAACGCCAAGATTTCCAAAGAAAGGAAGAATCATAAAGACGATAAAGAATAGCTTTACTTGTCACATGTACAGTACATCAGAACATTAAAACATATCAAATCAAATCAAGTTAAATCATCAACTTTTCATTGTAGTGTAGCAACATCGATATCCTTAACAGCAAACAACCTGATGGTCCAGCAGCATCTGTGGAAGGGAAAGGAATTGTTGACATTTCTGTATGGAGTAACACACACAAAATGCTGGAGGAACTCAGCAGATCAACCGGTACTTGTGGAGAAAAATAAAACGTTGTCAAACTGAGACCCTTCATCAGGACTGGAAACGAAGGGGAAAGAATCCAGAATAACCCTCCCTGCCCATTTACCTTCCCCCTCATCTAGTTTTACCTATCAACTTCCAGCTTGTATGCCTTCACTCCCCCCCCCCACCACCTTTCTTCCCCCTTCCTTTCCAGACCTGATGAATTATCTCAGCTCGAAACATCTTTATTCCTCTCCATGGATGCTGCCAGAATATGTGCGGACACTTGCAGCCTGCCCCTAGAACATCCTTGGGTGTGCTGGTTGTTAATCAAATGACGCAGTTCACTGTATGTTTCAATGTATGTATGATAAATAAATCAGAACCACAATGCCAAATAGATATTTTTCTTAGGTAAAGAGACAACAGCTGTACATAATCTAATCAAGATTTCATATAACTACAATAAGGCTTCCTTATTCACATCATTTCATACAAAGGTTAACATTAAGAGAGTAATCAAGCATTATGGGTTTAGGGCAGGTAAGTGATCTTGAAGAATGTACTGTAGTGTATGTGATGCATTTGAGCTCAATTTCAACACTTTAGAGAAGTATGGATAGGTACATGGATTGTAGGGGGTATGGAGGGTTATGGTCCCAGGGCAGCTCGATGGGAGTAGGCAGTTTAAATGGTTCAGCATGGACTAGGTGGGGTGAAGGGCCAGTTTCTGTGCTGTACTTCTCTATGACACTGTGACTTTAATGCTGGATCAGTAATGATTCAATTGAACGGTGGAGCAAGCTTGAGAGACAGATGCCCTTCTCTTGTTCCCACTTCTTATGATCTTATGTCTTCTTACTTGCTTTCCTGTACAAGCATGTTAGCCTTCGGTGGATTGTATGCAAGCACACTTAGTTCCCTTTGAACATCAGTACTACCCAAACACTCGCCAGTTAACAAATAATCTACTCTTCTGCTATGTTTACAAAGTTAACGACCCCACGAATGTTCCACAATATTCCACCTGAAATGTTCACATTCATGCTCTTATGCTTCATTCCCTGAACTCGCAATCCCACCTAGTTTAATATCAGCAGAAATTTTGGAAATATGACATTTGTCCACTAACCAAATCAGGAAAATCTGAAATTCCAGGACTGATTCCTGTGTATTTCTCTTGAGGCATGTTCAGCTAACCTGACAATGATCCATTTTTTCTCAATATTGGCTTTCTATCTGATAACCAGTTCTCCATCCATATCAGTGAATTGCTCCCATTCCCACATCCTCAAACTTTGTTGAGCAACCTCCAGTACAGGATGACATGGTGACGGAACTAAACTCAGAGTTCTAAACTCAATCCTGCACGGAGTTTGCATGTTTTGCCCGTGATCATGCGAATTTCTGGCTTCCTCCCACATACCAAAGGTGTGCAGGTTGGTAGGTTACTTGGCTATTTAAATTTCCCCGAGTGTGTAGGTGGGTGGTGGAATCTGACGGCAGCTGATGAGAATGTGAAAATATAAACAAAAATAGGAATTCATGTAGGATTACTGTAAATAGGTGGCTGATTTGTCAGGACAGACTAGATGGGCTGGATGGCCTGTTTCCATGCTGTCTCTCCATGACCTTATCAACTGCCCTCCAAAATTCCAAATATGTTACATCCACTGGTTACCCCATGTATTGTCCAGAAGAAGGACTGGCTGCTGTTCCCCTGCAGGATTTCAAGGCTTTGAGATCCCACAAACATTCCAGATTATCCAAACTGTGATGCCTATCTATGTAGTTTTTATTTGCCCGCATAAGGCCTGTATCGATCTATGCCTTACCTATTCAAGTACCTGAGTAAACTGCCTCAACGAGAATGTCTGGAAGCTCATTAGAGATATTCAGCATCCTCTGTGTGAAACTCTTATCTCTCAAATCTCCCTCAGATAGGTTCTCCCTCATCTTAATCCTATTCCCTCTAGTTCTAGACTCCCTTAGGATCCCCCGCCCCAGCAAAAAGATTCTGACTGTCTATCCAATTACTCCCTTTTATTTTATAAACCTCAATTGGATCCTCGATTTCCTCACTTGCAGACCCTTGGCAAAAACATTCCCTCCATAATCACTATTAGCATAGGCGCACCTCAGGCCTGTGTGCTTAGCCCCCTGCTCTACTCACTTTACAGTTATGACTGTGTGGCTGAGTACAGCTCCAACACCATATGCAAGTGTACTGATGACACCACTGTTATGGGCCATATCAAAGGTAGTGATGAATCAGTATACAGGAGGGAGGTGAAAATTTAGCTCAATGTCAGCAAGACCAAGGAACTGATTGTAGACTTCAGAAGAGAGAAACCAGAGGTCCATGAGCCAATACTCATCAGAGGATCAGCAGTGGAGAGGATTAGTAACTTTAAATTCCTGGGTGTACTATTGCAGAGGACATGTCCCAGACACATCATATAAATGTAATTTCAAAGAAAGCATAACAGCTGCTCCAGTACATTTGGAATCTGTGGAGATTTGGCATGCCATCAAAAACCTTGACAAACTTCCATAGATGTGTGGTGGAGAATATATTGACTGGCTGCATTATGGCCTGGTATGGGAACACCAATGCCTTTGAGCAGAAAATTCTATAAAAGGTAGTGGATTCGGCCCAGTATATCATGGGTAAAGCCCTCCCAACCATTGAGCATATCTACATGAAATGCTGTTGTAGGAAAGCATCCAAGATCCTCACCACCCAGGCTATGTTCTTTTCTCGCTGCTACCATCAGGACGAAGGTACAAGGGCCTCAAGACCTGCACCACCAGGTTCGAGAACAGTTACTATCCCTCAACCATCAGGCTCTTGAACAAAAGACTCTTGAAACTACACTCATCTATTGAGATGTCCCCACAATCAGTGGTCTCACTTACCCTTACCGATGACCCCTTCTCCCGTCTTCAACCCTCCTCCTCTAAAAAATGATGAAGGGTCTCGACCCGAAATGTCAACTATACTTCTTCCTATGGACGCTGCCTGGCCTGCTGCATTCCACCAGCATTTTGTGTGTGTTGCTTGTCTCACTTTAAGGACACTTTATCTTGTTATTTCATGCTCTCATTATTTATTGCTATTTATTTATATATGCATTTGCACAGTTTGTTGTCTTCTGTGCTCCTGCTCTTTCATTGATCCTGTTTACAGTTACTATTCTATAGATTTGCTGAGTATGCCTCCAGAAAAAAAGATTCTCAGGGCCGTATGTGGTGACATTTATGTACCCTGATAATAAATTTTACTTTGAACTTTGAACTTTTGAACTCTACAAGGTCATTTTCACTTTTCTTTGTTCCAGTGAAATAAAAAGCCCAGCCTATGTTTCTCTTTTTTAATTACAGAACTTCATTCCCGGTGGGAAAAAAGGTAGATTGCCAGAAAAATCAGCTGGTCAAGTAAGATCTGTGGAGACAAAAGTCTCAGACAACTCTCTGGGTTGAGATCCTGCAAAGGGACTCAAGCATCTGCAGCCTTTTCCAACAACACAGGTAAATTTCTTCACTCTCTCTATCACTACCATATCCTACCTGTTTTTATTCTAGATTTCCAGTATCAAAGTTCCAAGATGCCTTTTGGGCGGTGAGTAATTGATGCAGTTTCAGTAACATGACGTATTATACTCACAAGTACTCAGAGGCACAGGAGATTCTACAGATGCTGGAAATCCTGAGCAACACACACAAATGCACATTAATTTCTCTATCTTTTGGTAACTGCTCCTTTTATTCCCCCATGTTGTTTTTTTTTCTATTCTGGTGGCCTTTTCACCCCTTATCTTCTCCATCACCCTTACAATCAGTCTATCACCTCCCTCTAGTTCCCCACCTTCTTCCCTTTACTCCCCTTTCCTATCAGATTCCCTCTTCTCCAGTCCATTACCTCTTCTACCTATCACCTCTCAGTTTCTCACATCATTCCCCTCCTCCTCCAATCACAGACCTTCCCTTTCACTTGGTCTCACCTACCATTTGCCAGCTTGTACTCCTTCCCCTCCCCCACTTCCTTATTCTGGCTTCTTTCCACTTCCTTTCCAGTTCTCAAGATTCCAGAAGTTTGCAAGATTGTGAAAGGCATAGATAGAGTTAGCAGGGGATATCTGTTTTCCAGAGTTAAAATGCCTAATACCTGAGAACATGCATTGAAGGTGAGAAGGGGTAGGTTCAAGGGGGATGTGAGGGGTAAGTTTTTGACTCAGAGAGTCATGGATGCCTGGTATGCACTGCCTGGTGTGGGGGTAGAGGCAAATACATGAGAGGCCAAGAGACACTTGGATAGGCACGTGAATGTAAAGAAGATGGAGGGATATGGACATGGTAAGGGATAGTGTCTGGGTGTTTTAGATTTGATTTTTAGCTGGTTCGGCACAAAATTGTGGGCAAAATGGCCTGTTCCTGTGCTGTACTGTTCTATGTTCTGATGAAGGGTATTAGGCTGAAATGTCGAATCTTTATTCCTCTCCATGATGTTGCCTGATCTGCTGAGTTCCTCCAGCATTTAGTGTGTCCTGCTGTGGTACATCCCGTCTGCTTCGTACTTCATGTCATCATGCATTATAGATAATCCTTTTAAATCTCTTATCCTTTCTGTAAGTGAGTCACTTAAAGGAACACATGATAATTTAATATCAATTGAAAAAAACAATTGATAATATATTTAACCAAATCAGCAGAAGAAAGCAAAATAATTGTAAGTCAATGTTTTCTAAGTTTGAGTTCAACTTTATTGTCATGGACGTACAAACACCAGCTATAAATGCCATGAAAATTAACTTTTCGCAACAGCAGCACAGTACATTACAAACATGACAAATATAAATTACATGAACTTAAATTAACATAAATTATACATAACTTACACAACAAAAATTATGTTGGTTCTGTTACTTTTCTTGTTATATATTAATAATCCGGATGACACAATTGATGGCATTATGGCCAAGTTTATGGATGATACAAAAATTGGTGGAGGGGTCATTGTGTGCTGAGGAATCAGGCCTTGGACAGATTAGTAGAATGGCCCAACAACTGTAAGATGGAATATAATGTGGGGAAGTGTATAGTCACACACTTTGGCAAAAGGAATAGACTATTTTCTAAACTAGGAGCAAATTTTCAAAATCAAAGTTGCAAAGGGATTTGGGAGCCCTTGCGCAGGTTTCCCTGAAGGTTAACTTGCAGGTTGAGTCAGCAGTAAGGAAGGCAATTGCAATGTTAGCATTCATTTCCAGAGGACCAGAATATAAAAGCGAGGATGTAATAAAGCATTGGTCAGACAACATTTGAAATATTGTGAGCAATTTTGGACCATGTGTCTAAGGAAGGATGTGCTGGAGTTGGAGAGGGTCCAGAGGAGATTC
Source organism: Mobula hypostoma (assembly GCF_963921235.1). Taxonomy (NCBI): domain Eukaryota; kingdom Metazoa; phylum Chordata; class Chondrichthyes; order Myliobatiformes; family Myliobatidae; genus Mobula; species Mobula hypostoma. The sequence goes on from NC_086098.1 coordinate 178,368,171, forward strand.
ACGAGAATGATCCTGGGAATGAAAGTTTTAATATAAAGGAGCTTTTAATTGCTCTGGGCATGTACTCACAGGAGTATAGAAGAATGAGGGTGGGGAGGGAGGGTTTCATTGAAACCACAAAATATTGAAAAGCCTAGCTGGAGTGGACATGGAGTAATATTTCCAATACTGGGAGTGTCTGGGACCAGAGGGTATAGCCTCAGAACAGGACATCCATTCAGAACAGAGTTAAGAAGCAATTTCTTTAGCCAGAGGGTGGTGAATCTGTAAAATTCATTGCCATGCACAGCTATGGAGGCCGACAATGAGGTTATTTAAGACAGAGGTTGAAAGATTCTTGGTTAGTCAAGGTGTCATGGATTTTGCCAATAAAGCAGGAGAATGGGGTTGTGAGGGATAATAAATAAGCCATGGTGGACCTGCTCCTATGCCTTATCATCTTATAGTCTTACATTTAAAGTGGCAGTTGAAGGGTTCTTGATTCGTAAGGCCATCAAAAGTTATGAAGAGAAGGCAGAGGAATGGGTTTGAGAGGGAAAATAAATTAGCCACAATGGAATGGCAGAACAGACTTGATGCTCCTATATCTTATGGCCTTTTGATAAAAATAAGCAAATATAAACATAACCACATGTTGCTAGTTGAGGTAAATGTAATCTAAGGTAGAATTAGGTCTTTTCAGGTTGGTTCACAACCTGTTGGCAATAGGGATGAAGCTATTGCTTAACATGGAGGTGTAGATCTTCAGTTTTCTGTACCTCCTGCCTGATAGGAAAGGACAAGGCCTGGATGGTGAGGGCCTGTAATGATTGATGTCAATCTCATTAAGAATTTTATAGATGTCTGATGAAAGGCCATCCAACTGAGGCATTAACTCCATTTTCTCTTCTTCAGATGTTGCTTGACCTGCTGCATATTTTTAGTAATCCTATTCTGTTCTAATTATAGAAACTAACTGCACAGCTTTGGCACATCAAACAGGGGTCTTCAAAATAATGTATTTTTGTGATTTCCAAGACGCTTAAGAAACGCTCAGTCACAATTTTTAAAAATTAAAAGGCCCTTCCAGCTTTTTGAACCATGCCACCCAGCAATCCCTTGATTTAACCCTGGCCAATATCATGAGACAATTTATCAGCACCAATTAACTTAGAGACAATTTATCAGCACCAATTAACCTACCAACTGGTACATCTTGGGACTCTGGGAAGAAACTGGAGCACCTGGAGGAATCCCATGCAGTCACGGGGAGAACATGCAGTGGCGGGTATTGAACTTGGTTCACCTGTACTGTAAAGCATTGTGCAAACTACTAGGCTACTGTGGCGGCCCAAATCTGATGTATAGATTCAGATTCAGAATCATGTTCATGAAAACATCGTGAAGTGTGCAATTTGCATCAGCAACCAGCACAATCAGAGGATAATCTGAGGGCAGCCTGCAAGTATTGCCACACATTGTGGTACCAACAGAACATGTCCAGAATGCTCAGCAGATCAACACAAGCAAAAACAACAAAACAACAGCAACAAAAGAGCAAGAGCAAAACAAACTCCCTTTCCTCCCTCCCATCCACCTCCCCTCACACCCATATATAGAGACAGTCCTCTAACTCCAGGACAGGATGCCTCCGGGCCTCCGTTCTCTATGGATAGAACTGCCATGGTTTATTGAGCTATTTTATTTAAATACCTATCCAATACAATCAGAAAGAAGCTTTAGCATTGCAAAATAAGTTTTTTTCTTTTAATCAGTCACTTGCATTCAATAATAATATTGTTATCTCAACAAGGCAACATTGGGTGAAGACAGTATTACAAATATTTTTCCTACATTGCACAATAAACAAGTTCCAGAAATTAAAAAATGTCAAAGTTCAGTGCTGGAAATATAGAAGAAGTCAGTCAGCAAGTGAAAAAAAAAGCTTAAAGCAATTAAATCACTTATTTCCTGATGAAAGTTCTCAGGCTGAAACATAGACTGTTTATTCCCCTCCTTAGATACTGCCTCACCTGCTGAGTACCACCAGCATTTTGTGTCCTGATGAAGGGTCCTAGCCCAAAATATCGACTGTTTAATCCTTTCCCTAGATGTTGCCTGACCAGTTGAAATCCCCCAGCACTTTTTGTGTCCTGATGGAACGTCTCAGCATGAAGTGTTGACTGTTTATTTCCCTCCTTAAACACTTCCTGACCTGCTGAGTTCTCTCGACATTTTGTGGGTGGGTCACATTTTTTTTGAGCAAAGGTATAACTTATAAACTGAATTTTGAGTGTTATAACGTTTGAAATGTTGGAGGTGCCAACTTCCGTGAGGAATTTTGAACTGAGGCCACATCTGCTCTCTCAGAATAAAATATCCCATGGCCTTATTTTTGAAGAAAAACAGGAAAAATCATTTTGATGTTCTAGCCAGAATTTACCTTATGGCCAGTGACAATGAAACAAATCAACTGCTCCCTGTCTCAAACTTATTTTAACGCTTTGGTATGTGCATGGTATGAAACTAAAAAAGATCGCAGGTTTATGCCAGTTCACCATGAGATCTGATCTTGGCTTCCTTTAATCTTTGACTTTCCTTTTGTTTTCACATCAATCTGCACATCCCTTGAATAAACTAAATGCCCCTGCTCTCTGGAGAATTCTAAATGTTTTGAAATCTCTTGGAAGAAAAAGATTCACATCTCTGAATTAAGATTCAGGATTCAAGATTGTTTAATGTCATTTCCAGTACACAAGTGTGAAGGAGAACAAAATGATTCTTATTTCAGATCTGATGCAGCACGAGAGAAAACACAATATGATAATGAACACAATAATGAAAACACATTCAATATAAATACATAAGATAGCTTATATACTGATTGAATGAATGTCCATAAAGTGATGCTAGGCACAGGAGTTTCTGTACATAAGGTGACTCTGACGGGAAATGACGGTGGGTTTGTGGGTTAGTGGGTGGAGATGTTGATCAGTTTTACTGTTTGGGGAAAGTAATTGTTTTTGAGTCTAGCGGTCCTGCCCTTGCTGCTACCTAGGTAGCCTTCTCCCTGGTGGAAATGGGACAAACAGTCTACGAGCAGGGTGGGTGGAATCCTTCATAATTTACTGGCCTTTTTCCAGCATGTTTCTGTATACATGTCCTTGATGGTGGCTCAGGTGGTGCAGGTGATGTGTTGGACAGTTTTGACCAATTCAGGTTGAACTTGCACCTCTGAAAGTAAGGCTCTGTGCTTCCTTTAACACAACAGTGACAACTCCATAAATTACTTAATTGCTGCAAAATGCGTCGAGGCAGGCTAGCATTGTGAGAGCTGTCATATAAATGTAGGTCTTTCAAACAATCTTCTGGGCACTTCCTGATTCTTTCTGTATTTATTTATTATTGAGGTACAGTGTGGAACAGGCCTTTGCAGCACTTCGAGCTGTGTTGCCCAGCAATCCTTGATCCTTGCCTAATCACGGGACAATTTATAATGACTAATTAACCTACCAGCTGGGACAGCTTTGGAAAGTAACCAGAGCACCTAGAGGAAATTCACACAGTCACACAGTGAATAGACAGACCTTACAGTCAGTGGCTGGAATTGAACCCAGGTTGCTTGTACTGTAAAGTGTTGTGCTAATCACTAAGCTACCTTGCCACCACAAACAGTGATTTACATTGATAGATGACCTGTTGTATCCACCCTCTATATCAGGGGTTCCCAACCTGGAGTCCACAGACCCCTCAGTGAATGGTAGGGGTCTATGGCACAAAATAGGTTGGGAACCCCCAGCTCTATGCGAATGAGTAAATAAGAGATTAGGAGAGTAAGGTTTGCTACTAGAAGACTGCAGAGATTTGAGGGCGTGGGATCATTCTGGGGTAATGCATGAGTTGACTGAGTGGGAATGCCAGCAAGGTTTATAGATTGTTGCCTCCATGGAAACAATTACAAATATGCTCGCTTTGTGTTCATCTTCAAAATGAAAAAAATCAAATAAATAATAATGCTGTGCCTTCAAATGTTAAATACTGTTATTTTGATTTCATTTGTGGTAGTCACTGGGTTGTTAGGAGTCACGGGGTTAATAAAAAATCTGAACTTCGAGGCTGAAAGGGTAAAGAAAAGGTTAACTTTATTTGTCACACTACATCGGAACATGGTGAAATGTGTCGTTTGTGCCAATGACAAGCATAGACTGAGGTTTGTGCTGGGGGCGGCCTGCAAGTGTTGACTCATTTCCGGTGCCAAAATAGTGTGCCCACAACTCACTAACCCCAAGGATAAATCCCTAAGGCAGTCGTACATTCAATTCAGTGCTATCTGGTAACTCCTGCAACACCACTGGAGCCAAACTGTATCGGTCTCTGCGGTTCCTTTGGATTAATCAGCTGCATGAGGAGCGGAAGCCTGCCGCAAGGTAATAACTTGCTGTCCGTATCATACTGCCCTGCTGTGCATACTAGCTTGTGTCTCATGTAGACAGCTAGAATGCAATATCCATGGTCGGCCTCAACCAACGGAGGACCTCAAAATACATGATATAAGACCATAAGACACAGGAGTATAATAAGGCCCATCAAGTCCACTCTGCCTTTCCAACATGTCTGATTTATTATGCCTCTCAATCCCATTCTCCTGCCTTTCCCCGTATGATTTGACACCCTTACTAATCAAGAAACTATCAACCACACTGTTAATATACCCAGTGACTTGGCCTGCACAGCTGTCTCTGACAAAGAATTCCACAGATTCACCACCCTCTGGCTAAAGGAATTCCTTTCTGTTCTAAACGGACGTCCATGTACTCTGAGGGAATTTAAGGACATCCTGTGGAAACATACACTTTGTTTAGGCATATAAAAGTGTAGGCACATGAAATTGCAGATCCTGGTATCTGGCTCAACAAACAAAATTCTGGAGGAACTTATTGAATCAGCAAAATCTGTTCGGAGGGAATGGGCAGTCAAAATTCTGGGTTGGGACCCTCCATCTGTGCTTAAAGCTCGAGGAGAATTAGCTTGTATACACACCTCACAGCTGTCACTACATCCCCCCTTCCCCACACACACCACATTGCCCGTCACTTAGTTTCACCTAGCACCTGCCAGCTTGTACTCCGTAACCTCCCCTCACTTTCTGATTCTGGCTTCTTCCCCCTTCTTTTCCATTTCTGATGAAGGATATCAACCTGAAAAGTTGACTGCTTATTCCTTTCCATAGATGCTGCCTGATCCTGCTGAGTTCCTCCAGCATTTTTTGGTGTGTTTCTGTGGATTTGCAGCATCTACAGAATCTCCTGTGTTCAGGAGAATTGAGATGAAGAGGTGAAGGGAAGGTGTGGAGATAGATCTGGCAAGTGATGGGTGAATCTATGTGAGGGATGGGCGATAGACAGATGGAGGAAGGAAGAATGGAAATCACAACAGAAGCTGGGAGGTGATCTATGGAGGCAATAAAGGGATGCAGAAGATGGGATCTGATGTGAAAGGAAAATTCAAAGTTCAAAAATTCAGAGTTTAAAGTAAATGTACACATAGATCTCCAAATACTACCTTGAGGTTCATTTTCTTGCAAGCATTCACAGTAAATACAAAGAAACACACAGAAACAGAGAAAATGCACACAACAAATATGGATAAACAATCAAGGGGCATAGGACAACAAGCTTTGTAAATACAAAAAGAGGAAAACAGTAATAATAAATAAATAAGCAATAAATATTGAGAACATGAATCGTAGAGTCCTTAAAAGTGAGTCCATAAGCGTGAAATCAGTTCAGTGTTGGAATGAATGAAGTTATCCCCTCTGGTTCAAGAGCTGGATGGTTGAGGGATCATAACTGTTCCTGAACCTGGTGGCGTGTGACTTGCAACTCCTGTACCTCCTTCCTGATGGCAGCAGCAAGAAGGGAGCCTGGCCTTCACCTCCATCATTATATGCTTTGCTCCAACCTACCTGTCTCTGGGTTGCAGGAGGAAACCATGCGGTAACACTGAGAACGTGCAGACTCCACATGGACAACACCATGGATCAGGATTGAATTTGAGCTCTGGAGCTGTGAGACGGCAGCTCTTCTACCTGTGCTACTGTACCACCGCCCCTCGCTATTTTATTTCTTGCTTTTGTCCTCTTCAGCCAAATCCATTCTGCCTCCCAGGGAAACAGTCAGGACCAGTGATGTGGATGAATTATCTGTCTAAATATGCAAGGGTGATTTATGAACAAATGACTTTGGAATATGAGACCTTCCTAAAGATTGCTGTGCAAGAGATTGAACTGCATATTTACAAATATTATGGAATGAAGATAAAATTGGGCAATAAAGATTTTATATTTGCAGTCTCACTGTCATCCATTTTCTATTAACTTAAATTACCCATGGTTGTTATTCGAAAAGTGTGGATGAAATAAGATAACATTGACAAATAACTTACAAAGAGCTTCCTTTACCTATCTCAAACTCATACAAAGGTTCCATCAGTTTTAGGGTCAGAGGTGGTGGTGGGGGGGGGGGAGAGGGGGTGCTGATCCTGCTTGATTTGCAAGTCTTCTTGGCTGATAGGGTAATCTTTTTATTTAAAATAACAGACTGAATTTATGAAGAATCTTTTCAAGGGAATTTGTACCATGCCATCAAGTAAAAATCCTATGAAATATACTGCTTTAAATTTTGGTCAAAGAAAAAGAACTTAAAGGTTTAAAAACACTGGGTGGTATTCTAGTCTCTCGTCCAGAGATTGGCATTCTACTTTTCCATCTAGAAACATTTTGAAATAAAACAGTAAATATGCTCACAACACTCAGCAAGTTAAGCAGGATGTGATGAGAGAGAGCACACATAAAATGCTGAGGAAACTCCGCAGGCCAGACAGCATTTATGGAAAGGAGTACAGAGTTGATGCTTTGGCCGAGACCCTTCATCAGGAGTGGAAAGGAAGGAGGAAGAGGCCAGAATAAGAAGGTGGGCAGGCTGCAAGATGATAGGGGAAACCAGGTGAGGGAGAGGATAGGTAAGTGTGAGTAAAGTAGTGACATTTCAAATGGGTAGGTTGTCATCAGAGGAGAAACTATCAACTACCAACATCTTAGAAACATAGAAAACCTACAACACAATACAGGCCCACAATGCTGTGCCGAACATGTACTTACTTAGAAATTACCCAAAGTTACCCATAGCCCTCTATTTTTCTAAGCTTCATGTACCTATCCAGGAGTCTCTTAAAAGACCCTATCGTATCTGCCTCCACCACTATTGCTACCAGCCTATTCCATGCACTCACCACTCTCTGCGTAAAAAACTTACCCCTGACATCTCCTCTACACTTACTTCCAAGCACCTTAAAATACTCTGATATTAGGTATACCTTTCCCATAGCAGATGTACCTAAAAGTTGAGGGTATAGGTTTAGGGTAAGAGGGTAGGAGGTTTAGAGAGGATTTGAGGAAGAACTTTTCCATCCATGAGCTAGTTAGAATTTGGGATGCACTGCCTGGGTGCTTGCTGAAGGCAGGTACTCTCACAACATTTAAGAAATATCTTGAAGATTTGGATGGCTGAGGCAAGAAACCTATGGCAAGTGCTGGTTAATAGGTTTACTATGATAAGAGCTCCAGGCCCTCAGAGCCTTGACAGCCAAAGGCTAAATTATTAATTCAGGAGCAATTAAGTTTTAGAATCACCTAGATACTTGAATTAGAACCAGGCAGGTACCTTGGAGCAATAAGCACGATGTGCTGGAGGAGTTCTGCAGGCCAGGCAGCATCAATGGGAGGGAATAAACAGTCGATGTTTCAGGCCAAGAGCCCTTCATCAGGACCGGAAAGGAAGGGGGAAGGAGTCAGAACAAGAAGGTGGGGGAGAGGAGGAAGAGGTCCGAGGTGGCAGGTGAGAAGTGAAACCAGGATGGGGAGGGGGTGAAGTGAAGAGCTGAAAACTTGATTGGTGAAAGAGATGAAGTGTTGGAGAAGGGGGAATCTGATAGGAGAGGACAGAAAACCATGGAAGAAAGGGAAGGGGGAGGGGCACCAGAGGTAGGTGATGGGCAGGTATCTTGGGGAATTGTAGGAATGGATTACTGGAATAAAGAGGGGTGAGGTCAGGATCAGATTCCAATTCAGCTTCATTTATTTACTGTACAGTATGTACATTGAAACAAACAGTGAACTGCTCTGAGGCTATGGCTTACTTTGGCTGCTCCGGGCTTCATATCTATGCATTCACTTTTGTTCTGAATACTATTTGCTTACTTTTATTGTTTGTACATTTTTTTTCTCTCTCTGCACATTGGGTGTCCGATGGTATTCTTTTTTATGGGTTCTTTTGCGTTTCTTTGTTACGTGGATGACTGTAAGGAGACGAATCTCAGGGTTACATAATGTATACGCACTTCGATAACAAATGTCATTTGCATTAATAACTAACACAACCCAAAGAGGTGCTAGGGGCAGCCCACAACTGATGCCACATATTATGGCACAAACATTATATGCTCACAATTCATGGAGGGAATTAGAAATATGATTATGAATCTTAAAATTGGGGCATTGCTTCACTGGAAGCCAGTGAACGCAGAGGGGTGCCTGATAAAGCGGAGATTTGGCTTGCAGTCTACCAATACCAATATTAGTTTGAGACATAAATATCTGCATCAACATCGCTTTGGTTGTGTCTGTCGCATCTGTTTTCTGAATAGGAAAACCAACCAGATTTCATAAACCTGTAGAGATTTCCTCAGATATTAAATAGAAACTTAAAACAACTCTGATCATTCTGAAATCAGGTCTCAGCCAAAATCAAGTAATATTTTCCATACCTGACCCAGATGGATCTGGAGATACCTGCAGAAAAACAGAAAAGCTGACATGTGGGGCAACGATGCTGCTATTGATTACAGACAGAACACACTGACAACACCACTAAGCAAATCATTCTGACCTACAGTAAATAATGCCCGGTTGGCGTATGCTGCCTGACCTGACCTTATCCGATGCCAAGTATTTCGGCAGAACCTGACCCAATCTGACCCACAGCTATTGGCCCAGTGCAGAAGTCCAGGTTCTGCTGCAAGATTTTAGGTTACAGAGTATCAATGGTGGTTCAGAGGGTGATAATCTGAAGTAGGTTCAGATGTAGCCATGATGGAAACAAACAAGTTGATGTCCAGAAGACCATAGACAATAAGAAATGGGAGCAGAGTTAGGCCATTTGGCCAATTGAGTCTGGTCCATCATTCCATCATGGCTGATTTATTATCCCTCTCAACCCTTTTCTCCCATCTTCTCTCCCATCTTCTCTCCGTAACATTTGATGTCCTGATTAATCAATAACCTATCAACTTCTGCAATAAATATATGTCGCAAGGGCGTGGCTGGGGGTGAACCCAAGTGCAAGACACAGACACTGAAGTACTAGAGACAGGACTAGGATACAGGCTGAGGGCCAGGACATAGACACGAAAACTGGGAACCCGGAACAGGCCTGGGCAAGAGAGCTAGGAGCCCGGACTTGGACTCCAAGCCAGAGACTGGACAAGGACCCTGAATCTGGGTCTTGCCTCTGCCTTGGACCCCAGAACTAGGCAAGGATGTGATTAGGCTGGCAGGCAGGACAAGGCTGGAGGCCAGAGACTTGAGGCTTGGGGTCTTGAAGCTCCTCCTGGGCAGGGCACTGTACTCCACCTGACAGAGGAAAAGGACAGGAAGGGACAGAACCAACCGCAGGGTAATGGCAATACGGCCTGGCTTACCCAACAGAGGCAAGGGACAGAAAGGGACAGAACCAACCGCAGGGTAACAGCAAGATGGCCTGACTTACCCGGTGGAGGCAAGGGACAGGAAGGGGGCTAGGTACAGGATGGCTCCAAGACAAGACTACAGGCGAGGTGAGAGTTACCGGCAAGACAAGGCAGGGCTTCAGGCGAGGAAACAGAAGGCAGGGGAAGGGATACAAGGAGTAAAGACAAGAACAATCCAGCACTCACGTCCTGGTCTCTGGAGATATTTATGCAGCCAGCCCCAACGAGAATCAGCTGCCTCAATTAGTGCTCAAGAGGAGCAGAAACAGGGTAGACCGGAAAACCTGGAGCAAGAGTCGATGGACCAGACTGTGAACCGGAATGCGGACTTCACGGACCAGACCATGACAATATACCCGATGACTTGGCCTGCACATTCATTTTTCCCTCATATCTGTTCTAAAAGGATGTCCCTCCATTTTGATGCTGTGCCCCCTGGTCCTAGACTACCCCAGTAAATAGGAAACATTCTCTACACATCCACTCTATCCAGGCCTTTCAGTAATTGATAGGTTTCAATGAGAGCACCCCCTCCCCATTCTTCTAGACTCCAGTGAATACAGGCCCAGAGCCATCAAACGCTTCTCATATGTTAACATTTCATTCCTGGGATCATTCTTGTGAATCTCCTCTGGACCCTCTCCAATGCCAGCACAACCTTTCTTTGATAAGGGGCCAAAAACTGTACCTAATACTCTAGGTAGGGTCTGACCAATGTCTTATAAGAGCTTCAGCATTACATTCTTGTTCTTGTATTCTAGTCTTCTTAAAATAAATGCTAACATTGCACTTGCCTTCCTTACGACCAGCTCAGCCTGCAAGTGAACCTTTAGGGAATCCTGCAGGAGGACTCCCAAGTCCCTTTGCACCTCTGATTTTTGAATTTTCTCCCGTTAGAAATAGTCCACATCTATTTGCAAAAGATAGGATTATATATATAGATGCTCCGATGATAAAGATGTTGGTCCTTTGGGGAAAGAAACAAATACATAAATTAAATTTATTTCAAATCCCATGGAGCATGTGGAGACCTTCTTTTTCTGTTTTTTTTTCTTCTTTTTAGGTAGGGGTATGTTACGGGGGGAAGGGTTAAGGGGAGGTGGGAAGGTAGATATTATTCTATGTAATTAAATATGAAAATTGAATTTAAATTTTTTTTTTAAGAAAAGAAAATAGTCCACATCTTTATTATTTCTACCAAAGTGCATGACCATACATTTCCCTACACTATATTCCATCTGCCACTTTTTCCATTTCCCAGTCTGAGTCCTTCTGCAGACACCCTGCTTCCTCAATACTACCTGCCCTTCTACTTACTTTCTTATCATCTGCAAACTTGGCCACAAAGCCATTAATTACTTCATTCAAATCACTGATATATAATGTGAAAAGAAGTGAAGTGGTCCCAACACCAACCCTTGCAGGACACCATTTGTCACAGGCAGCCAACCAGAAAAGCCACCTTATTCCCACTCTTTGACGCTTGCCAATCAGCCAATTTTCTATCCATGCTAGTATCTTTCCTGTAATACCAAGGATTCTTATCCTCAAAGAACTGCAACAGAGTTGCCTTTTAGAAAACCATGCTGACTTTGGCTATTTTATCATGTGCATCCAAATACCCAGTAACCTTATCCTTAACAATAGATTCCAACATTTTTCCAACTTCTGAAATCAGGCTTACTGGCCTATAATTTCCTTTTTTCTGCCTCCTTATCTTCTTGAAGAATGCAGTAACACTTGGCAATTTTTCCATCCACCAGAACCAGTCCAGATTATAGTGATTCTAGAAAGATCATTACTAATCCCTCCACATTCTCTTCAGCCACCTCTTTCAGAAACCCTGGGGTATGCTCCCTCAGGTCCAGATGACTTACCTGCCCTCAGACTTTTCAGCTTCCCATGCACCTTCACCTTATTAATAGCGAAGACACTCACTTCTGCACCCTGACACCCACATTTCTGGCATTCTGCTAGAGTCTTCCACAATGAGGACTGACGCAAAATACTTATTAAATTCATCTGTCATTTCATTATCCCTCATTACTACCTCTCCAGCAGTCCGATATCTATTCTCGTCTCCTTTACTCTTTATATATCTGGGAAAAAAAACTTTTTATATCTTCTTTTAAATTATTAGGTATCATGTTGATGCAGATATCTTGCAGAATAGAAAAGCAAGAATGTAATGTTCAGGCTTTATAAGGCACTAATGTGGCCTCACTTGGAGTATTGTGAGCAGTTTTGGGCCCCTTATCTAAGAAAGGATGTGCTGACATTGGAGAGGTTTCGAAGGAGATTCACAAAAGTGATTCCAGGATTGAAGGGCTTCTCATGTGGGGCATGTTTGATGGCTCTGGGCCTGTACTCACTGGAATTTTGAAGACTTGGGGGGAGGGGGGGGTCTTACTGAAACCTATCGAATGTTGAAAGGCCTCGATGGAGTGATTGTGGAGAGGATGTCTCCTGTGGTGGGAGAGTCAAAGACCAGAAGGCACAGCTTCAGAATAGAAGGTTTTCCATTTAGAAAGGAGATGAGGAGGAATTTCTTGAACTAGAGAGTGGTGAATCTGTGGAATTCATTGCCACAGGTGGCTGTGGATGCCACGTCAATGGTATATTTAAGGCAGAGGTTGATATATTTTTGATTTGTCAGGGCATGAAGGAATACAGGTAGAAGAAGGGGACTGGGGCTGAATGGGAAATGTATCATCCATGGTGAAATGGCAGAGCAGAATTTTTGGGCCCACTGTCTTAATTCTGCTCCTATATCTCACGGTCTTATCTGGCCCAAATTAATCTGGTATTGGTGTTGGTATTATTATCGGCTTAAACGATAAGACCATAAGACACAGGAACAGAATTAGACTATTCAGCCTGTCGAGTTTATCTGCCATTCCATCATAGCTGATTTATTATCCCTTCAATCCTATTCTTCTGATTTTTCCCCATAAATTTTGACGGCCCGACTAATCAAGAGCCTCTGCTTTAACTATACCAATTAACAGCCTCCACAGCCATCTGTGGCACTGAATTCCACAGATTCACAACCCTCGAGCTAAAGAAATTCCTCCTCATCTCTAATCTAAAGGAACGTTCTTGTATTCTGAGGCTGTGGCCTTTGGTCCTAGAATGTTTCACTAAAAGGAACATCCTCTCCATGTCCACTCTATCTAGTCAATTTAATAGTCCATAGGTTTCAATGAGATCCCCCCCCTCATTTTTTTAAACATCAGGAAGTTCAGGCCCAGAGCCATCAATTGTTCCTCATACATTATCCCTTTCATTCACAGGATCATTCTTATGAACCTCCTCTGGACCCTCTCCAATGTTAGCACATCTTTTCTTAGATAAGGGGCCCAAAATTGCTTACATTACACCAAGTGCTGTCTGCCTTATAAAGCCAAGCTTATTATCATCTCAAGTACCAAAATACAGTGGAAAGATTGGCTTACAAATTATTTATTCAGATCATAATGAGCTGGATATTAAGGCAGTCAAAACTCTCAGTTGTCAATAGCAGATCTTGTAGTTGGAGTTAATGGCTGTCTGCACTTGCACAAAGCCAAGAATTCTGAAAGATCCCTTGCCTGAATTCAGAATAGATGGGATCATGCGTGTTCAGCGCCTGTATGACCTCAGTGATACAGAGTGAGTAGTCCTGGAGAGAGAACCAGCATAGCTCTTTGGAATGATTCTACTTCAAGGAAGTTAGGAGTCCATGTGACACTGGCCTACAGAGAAGAAACAGTCCAAGCATGAGAACTTGACTGAAGGACTTCCTGCAGAAAGTGACATATGTCCGCGGGGGAGCCGCAGAATAGCTCTACCAGTGAGCATGCAGCTTGCCAGTGAAGTCCTGGAGCTGGAGGCACCAGGGCTGGTGAATTAGTGAGCCTGGCGTATGGAGTCCTATCAATGGCTAGTCAAGGGGTTGATACAAAGATCGAAGTTCAAGGTTGAGAAGAAGTCCAGTTGTTGAAGCCCAATGACTGTAGTAAGAGGCTGAAGACTAATAGCACAGAGGCCCGTCCTGGGATTGGAGGACTATCTGTGAGGTATTGGTGGGTGGGAGGGAGGCGGGGGCTATTTTTTGCTGTTGTTGGTTTGTTGCTTGTTGTGTTCTGTGTTGTTGTGCCAAGCATTGTGGGCATGCTATGTTGGCGCCGGAACGTATGGCAACACTTACTTACCGCCCCCCAGCACTTCTGTAGGTTGTATTGGTTGTTAACACAAACAACGCATTTCACTATACGTTTTGACATACATGTGGTAAGTAAATATGAATCTGTATCTTCCACAATATGAAGCTGTGTCATCTGTTCCTCCATCAAGAAAGGAAAGTTGAAAATAAATTGTAATTTATTTACTTCTTTTCCCCACATAATTCAATGGTGCATTTCACTGCCTGTTTTGAAGTACATTTGATAAATAAATGAATATGAATCTGTTTGATATGTCTGAAATTTATCAATGGAATGAGAGCCTTCAGAGATGGGCATGTGTCATCTTCCTGCCCCTGAATCTTTGATACACTCCAAGTGATAAGCTATTTCTATTCATTCATTCATTATGTGCTATGTTGTATGATGTGGGTGATCATGGTCTTTCCATGACCATTATTGCTGTTGATAAATTTTTTTACAAAAGTAGCTTGCCATTCCCTTCTTCTAGGCAGTGTCTTTACAAGATGGGTTTTCATTATTAGAGATTGTCTGCCTGGCATCAGTGATCACATAACCAGATCTTGTGATATGTACCAGCTGCTCATATGACCATCCACCACTTACTCCCATGGCTCTCGTTGGGAGGGAGGTTGGTTAAGGAGGTGCTACACCTTGCCCAAGGGTAACCTGCAGGCTTGCAGATGGAAGAAGTGCCTTACACCTCCTTTGGTAGAAACATATCTCGACCCTACCACCCGTATTTCTACTTTCGATCTGTTAATATTGGTGCATTATCAACCACCTCAGTGCATTTTAAACTGGTATCTCAGCAGTTAAATGCTGGAAAAAGCTCTTGTTAATTGTGGTACATTCCACTGACATTGGAAGGTGTTTGAGCAGCAGGTCTCTCTATCAGAATGCCCTTTCAAAAACAGCAACTAATGATCATGACATGATCCAAGTTTCAATCAACCTTTTCCTTGGTGGTCCTAATGTGGAGCGTGAGGTGTTGGTTTCTCTGGCTGCAAGGAGAAAATGAACATTCTGTGTACAACAATATCATTTAGCGTTCCCTTGATGCCAGGAAAACTTCCAATGAACTGGTATGAATTATCATGGCTCAATTTCACCTTTCTCCATCCTCACCCAGAAATGACACGTGGTGTGATCAACCCGGACTAAAGTCAAAATTAGGCAAGATGGTTTAACTTCTCAGAGAGAAGATAGAAAACTCCATCAAGGCAGTCGATGCTTTTGAAAACCTCTGTCAATTCATCTACTGTTGACCGATCCAACTTTATATGTGTAAAGAAAAACTTTAGAGAAACTTGTTTGTCTTTGTTCTTAACGTTTATTTGCAATATTTGGATTGGTTTCCATTGTGACGACAAACCAAGTTATCAGACGATTGATGATAATGAGAGAGATAAGGGAGACAATGGAGAAAGGTTCAAAATATTAATGAGAGAGGAGAGAGAGATAACGGAAAAGAAACACAATTCAGAATATTGACAGACCGATTGCTTTGAACCTGAACTGTTTGAAGTTTGATGGACAGGCGATACCCTATCAGGGGGATAAAAAGAACAGGTTCGCTAAGGCACGACACACCACGAGATCACGAGATAACGAGGCCCTGGAAGAGCGGTGTGCCCCCACAAGTTGGTGGGAGTTTGGAGGTCCGGTTCGCGGGAACTGACCATAGACTCACAGGGTGAAAAGGTACAATCAGTGGGAACCTGGTGTGTGAGTCCACCCTTGCCTGGGTGCTGGGTTCACCGCGGAAGAACGGTCGTATCCAGAACGGAGGGGTCACAGTCGGTGACCACAGCGGGATAGAAGACATAAACGGGTCCGGCCGAAAGTGGATAGAAGACATAAAAGGGTCTGCCTGAAAGCCAACTGCAAAGAACATCAAAGGTCTGCTTGAATCAAATTTGCATCTCTCTCTCTCTCTCCAACGGCACAACAGCATTTACTGCGAACTGCACTAAGCTGAACTGAACTCTGCGTCACTTAAGACTGATCATTTTACCCCTAGACTGCGATAGAGCTTGGTTGATTCCTATTACCCTAGTTCTGTGTACATGTATGTTTTATCATTGCTAACCTGTTGCATTTATATCCTTACGATTAGAGTACTGTGTCACTTATTTCTTTAATAAAACTTTATTAGTTTCTAGTAAACCAGACTCCAACTAGTGGTCCATTTCTGCTGGTTTGTCAACCCAGTTACGGGGTACGTAACACCATTAACTCAATATTAAATTCCACAACAGAATAATAGAAGATTAGGATGCACAAGGTAACTCTTCAGCCCATTGTTTCCATGCAATTATCCTTCCTTTACAATAGATCAGTGTTCATTTCTATCCAAAGTATACTTATGGAAATTAGACCCCTGGGAATGGAAGCCTGTTGATGCAGCAGATTTTGAGCATGTGTAGTCAACACTCCTCCAAGAGGACCACAACCCTGCCGTAGGGTTTGGAGACCTGCTCGCCATAATGACCCAGAGAGCTTTACTGGCTGGAGTCAGGGCTTTGTGCTTTGGCTCCTGGTGGGCTCACCCATACCAAAAGGTCAAAGGATAAAGGACAGACTAAGAGAGGTCCACCAGTCCTCCAGGTTCGGGGGTTTAGCTCGGGGTTAACAACACTGACTGGTAAAACACAATTTTTACAGAAACAGCAATGAAGAATCCTTCTACATCGGAGTGTGACGGTATTCCTGAGTCTCTGCCTGGGACTTGGATGACCGACAGTTGTGAAAACCGAGAGGAACTGCCATAATGAAGGAAGCCCTGAACACCGCCAGAGATGGAGGACCTTTATTGCTGCCCTAAATACCAGAGGTGCAACGGGCAGTAGGTGAGTAGCCTACACTCTCAGCTTTCAGTCTAGGCTGGAATCAAGTAGGATAAGCAAAGTGGACAACTGAGAACAAATTATCTCCTGCCTGGAGACCATCGCTTTTACATCTTGTCATGTATCGCTGTGTGAAAGGGGCTATGCAAATGCTGGCTGCTATTTTCCAGATATAGCCAACAACATGCAAAAATCAGACTGCTGGAGGAACTCAGTGGGTTGCCCAGCACGTACGGGGGAGGAGGGGAATTGTTGGCATTTTTTGAACTGCTTAAAGTCAAAGTAAATTTCAAAGTCAAGGTAAATTTATTATCAAAGTACTATATATATATGTGTGTGTGTATATATATATATATATATGTCACCATATACTACCATGAGATTAATTTTCTTGCAGGCATGCATGCAGTATACAACCCTGAGATCCGTCTTCCATGGAACCAGTTCAAAAAAAACATCACCCCCCCCCCTCCACGCGCAAAATAAAAAACACAAGTGGTTGATCACTTCTCGGATTTTTGGCTGAAATAGAAGAAAATAAATTAATTTAAAAAAACGCAAATGGCAACAAAAAAATGAGCAAAATACACTATATAAAACACAAAATCAAAAGAGTCCAGGGATAATTCAGTGCAGCTAATTGTTCATATCGGCAAGCCGTCCTGATTCAAAGTAGACTAAAATAGCAACGGAAAAAGGAGCGAAAAGAAATCAGAAACACATCATAACATGAAATACAGAGTCCAATCTACAAACTACAGACTCAGAACGTTGGCACCATCCTCTGACAGCGTCGAGGGAGAAGACTTTTGTAGACCTGAATAGAATCGGTGTTTCTGTTAACCCAACATGTCAACACTTCCTCTCCAACCGCCCCCTACCCACCCCACCCCCCTGCAGATGCTCCTTGGCCCAGTGAGTTTGCCCAGCAGATTGTTGCTCCCGATTCTATTATCTGCAGTCCCTTGTGTCTCCATGTGCAGCCAACGTCGTTGATTTGAGTTCCAGCCTCACTCATTTGCTATAGATGCTGTAGTACATTTACTAAGTGCTGGCTTGTCAGAAGATGCCACTTGGATCAGCAACAAACCAGTATTCTGGTTGCCTTTCCGTTCGTTCCCTGCTCAATGAGTACTTCATGCATGCATGTTTCACTTTGAATGAGAATAAAACACTTGTTGTCATTTCCCTTTATTAATAGAGAGCACGCTGTGAGAAATCTCTCCAGCAGCGTCATCATTTCTCCTGCTTTCACCGCTCTCTTGTCATTTTGTGAACCTAATGTGATAGACCCATTCCTTTTTACCAAATGAAAATACCTTGGCAGTTTATTATAGCCAATTCAAATGTACTGCGTGTGTCAGCAAATCCTTGTTTCTGTTCATCCCCACAAATTGCTTGGGAGTGTGTGAGTAACATTAAAAACTTTGAGCACTGGTTATGTTGTGCAAAGAGAACAGAACAGCAAGGTGTCAGAGAATAACAACTAGGTGCAATTTAAAAACAAGTTTTTGTGTATTTATTGATTCACTTATGAATCATAATAACAGAAGAAAACAGGCAGGAGTAGGCCAGCTGACCTCACAGGTTTGCCGAACCATTCAAAATGAACGTGGCTGAACTAACCCAGGGCTCCACTGCTCTTCTACTTCAGTTCCATATAGACCTTAATTCCCTGATCTGTCAAAAATATATCTACCTCTTCTTGAAATACATATCTCTAATAATCTTGCCTCCTCATTTGACATTCTTTGACTGGTGGATACATTTCTGTTGTAACAAAGTTACTGGACAGACTTGTTTAATTTTTGTAAGATGAATGTACAAGTTATGCTTTACCTGTGGATGTTGTGTAACAGGATGCTATATACCTGGGCATACATGAGCTTGTGCATTTGACAATAAACTTGCCTCTGACTTCGACATACACTATATGTCTCTGCTTATAAGATCAGATTCAGAATCATGTTTAATATCACTGGCATATGTCATGAAATTTGTTAACTTATTGGCAGCAGTACAATGCAATTCATGATAATATAGGGAAAAAAGGAAATCAATTACAGTATATATATATATATATAGAGAGAGAGAGAGAGAGAGAGAGAGAGAGAGATATCCATATATACATTTGTACATGTACATTAAATAGCAAAAATAAAAATAGTGCAAAAACAGATATAATAAAAGGGAGGTAGTTTTCGTCGGTTCAATGTCCATTTAGGAATCGTATGGCAGAGGGGAAGAAGCTGTTCCTGAATCACTGAGTGTGTGCCTTCAGGCTTCTGTACCTCCTACCTGATGGTAGCAATGAGAAGAAGGCACATTCTGGGTGATGGGGATCCTTAATAATGGACGTCGACTTTCTAAGGCACTGCTTCTTGGATACAATGGAGGCCAAGTAACATGGCTAGTAACCATGTTAACACTGAGGAATATGTGGATTCTGTGACCAGCTACATAAAGAAATGTACTGAGGATGTTACCATTATGAAACGCATCTGGGTGAGGGCAAGTCAGAAACTATGGCTTACTGCAGAGGTCCGTGCTAGGCTGAGGGATCATGATGCTGCATTTAAATTGGGAGATGCGACAGCTCTTAGGGAAGCAAGAACTGTGCTTTCCCACTCCATCAGAAAGGCGAAATAGGAGCATTCTTAGAGAATTTACAGTCACTTTTGCGATACCAGAGACACGGGTGCATGTGGCAGGGATTGCAGAGGATTACAGACTACGAGTCTACCCTGCGTGTCAGTGACCAGGATGCTTCACACTCTGAGGGGCTGAATGTCTTCTATGCCTGGTTTGATGTGCAGAACAAACTGCTAGCAAAGAAGGCACTCCTGCCCCCCCCCGGGGGAGCTGACACTCCGTCTGGCTGAAGCTGAGGTGAGGAAGACCCTGGCCAGAGTCAACCCACCCAAAGCTGCAGGGCCTGTTAATACACCAGCTAGGGTTCTGAAAGACTGTGCAGCCCAGCTGATGGATATACTTAACATCTCTCTGGAACAATCCACTGTCCCCTCAGTTTTCAAGGTGGCAACCATCATTTCTGTACCAAAGAAGGCAACAGTGACCTCCCTAAATGACTGTCGTCCAGTGGCATTAACATCCACTATTATGAAATGGTCTGAGCGGCTGTTGATGGAGCACATTAAAGCCTTTCTCCCAGCTACATTGGAGCCTTTCCATTCACCTATCGTTCAAATCAATCCAGTGATGATGCAATAGCCTCTGACCTCCACTCTCAAGACCGTAGAGAATGATACCATTAAGAAAGTCTTTGACTACAAGTACCTCGGGTCAAGAATGATGAGTTCGGAGATGGACATAAAGATACGGAAGGCACTGGCATGGAGGGCTATGAATGACATGAAGGAAATCTGGAAGTCAAACTTGACCAGAGGGCTTAAAAAGAGGATTTTCATAGTAGTCATAGAGTCCATTCTCATGTATGGATGCAAGACGTGGACACTCACCAAGATGATGCAAAAGTCTCCAGGTGGTTGCTATACATGAATGCTCCGGATAGCTCGTGATGTGAGTTAGCAACAGCACATGATGAACATCGAGCTCTATAACAACCTATTGATGCTGTCCACTAAAATCGAGGCAAGAATACTGCAACTAGCGGGGCACTGTCTACGCCACCCCGAGCTACCTGTCAGCCTAGTCATCATATGGGAGCCCAAGTACGGGAGGATGAACCCTGGGCACCCTCCCAAGACTATGGTCAACACACTCCTAGAAAACAGCGGCACGGCTAATGTAGATGAACTGAACACACTGATGAGGGAGAGGGAGAAGTGGAGAGTCTGTCATTATGCCCAACGCTGGCCCCCTAGGCCTGAGTCGACATAGTAGTAGGCCACTCTGTTCTGTCCCACCTGAAAAATGGGGTCTCATACGCCAGACTGCTGTTTACAGACTTCAGTTTGGTGTTCAACACCATCATACCCCAGAAACTGTGCAGAAATTATCCTTGCTGGGTCTCAGCATTTCCCCCTGCAATTGGATACTGAACTTTTTAACAGCACGGTCGCAGTCAGTCCGTGTGGGCTGCAGCATCTCTCGTCCCACTACACTGAGCACTGGTGCTGCCCAAGACTGTGTACTCAGCCCACTACTATTCACACTGCTGATGCATGATGGTGTCGCAGGATTCAGCTCAAACTGTGACATCAAGTTTGCAGACAACACAACAGTGATTGGCCTTATCAAGAAATGGAGTATGGAGAGGAAGTGGAGTGGCTAGTGGATTGGTGAGAGAAGAACAACCTAAAGCCTGAACATGGAGAAGACAAAGGAAATCATTGTGGATTTCAGGAAGTTGTAGACAAACCATCCCCCTCTGTGAATACATGGCTCCTCCATAGAGAAAGTTAAGTGCACCAAGCTCCTGGGAGTTCACGTCATAGATGACCTCACATGGTCCCTTAAAATCACCTCGCTGAACAAGGAGGCACAGTAGAGCCTCCACTTCCTAAGAAGATTGACGCAAGCAAAGTTTCACACTCCCATCTTTACAGGAGCACCAATGAGAGCGTCTTGACAAGTTGCATCTTCACCTGCTATGGGAGCACTCGAGCATTGGACCAGAAGTCCCTACAAAGGACTGTGAGAACAGTGGAGAGGATCATGGGGGTCTCCCTACCATCCGTTGGGGACTTTTATCGGGAGAACTGCGCACGCAGGGCCCTTAGTATCGTTAACGATCCCACCAATCCTCTTTGACTTTCTACCATCAGGGTGCATAAAAACAAGAATGATCAGGTTGAGAAACAATTTCTTCCCCGAGGCCATTAAGCTTCTGAACTCCCGGCCACATCGTATTCCAAATGTCACTGATCAATCTGTTCCGTTCCTTAAGTATTTAATAGTAATGCAGTTTAGTTTGTTATTTATGTGTGGTTCATCTGTAGATTTTATCCTTACCTTCATAAGTTATCACATGTTATATGCATGTGCTTTACACCCTGGTTCGAAGAGATGTTACCTCGTTTCTATATACATTATATGGTTATATACGTTATATACATGTATGTAGTTAAATGAAAGTAAACTTCACTTGATTTGACTTGAAGATGGAACTGACTAACTTTACAACTTTCTGTAGCTTCCTTTGATCCTGTGCAGTTGCCCCACCACTCCCGTACCAGACAGTGAGGCAGCCTGTCAGAATGCTCTCCTTGACACATCTGTAGAAGTTTTCGAGTGTATTAGATGACAAACCTAAATGAGATTAATGAGATTATACCTCATTTTTCCAAACTGATCCAATTTGTATAGCCATTAAAGATAGGTCAGGCCTCTCAATCCAGAGGTTAGCTCAGTGATTACTACTGTGCTGGCTTCAATCTCAATATATCCTTTCTTAAATCAGGCAACCAAAACTGTACATGGCCTTCAGCGATCTAGGTATTACTGTGTTAGGATAAATGAATTGTAGTGTGGCATGGTAGCACCAGCTGTAAGTTCAGAGTTTAATTCATGCTGCTTTCTGGAAGGAGTTTGTACATCTATCTATGACCATGTAGGTTTCCTCTGGGTGTTCGGGTTTCCTCCCACAGTCCAAAAAGAGTTATGGGTTAGGTTTTGTACGTTAAGGGATGCTGTTGGTGCCAGAAGCATGGCAACATTTACGGTCTACTCCCAGCACATCCCAGACTGTGTTGGCATTGACGTAAACGATGCCTTACACTGTATAAAAGAAACAACCAGTTCCCCTCCACCAACACCCTCCTCCATCTGGCAGAACTGCTCTTCATTCTCAACAATTTTTCCCTCAGCTCCTCCCACTTTCTCTAGACTTGAGGGGTATGCATGGAAATCCGCACAGGTCCCAACTATGCCTGCCTCTTCATTGGCTACGTAATTGGCATGTTCGAAGCCTTCCCTGATAATGCTGCCCAACTCTTCCTCCACTACATTGACGACTACAATGGTGCTGCTTCACACACCCATGCTGAGCTCATAATTTTCATAAACTTTGCCCCTAACTTCTACCCTGCCCTTAAATTCACTTGGGCCATCTCTGGTACCTCCCTCCTCTTTCTCAATCTCTCTACCCCTATCTCTGGAGACAAACTGTCAACCCTTTTATAAACCTACCCACTCCTACAGTTATCTTGACTGTACCTCTTCCCACCCTATCACCTGTAAAAATGATATTGCCTTTTCTCTGTTCCCAGGGTATGGCTTTCCTTTCAGTGATATCCGCCATCTTCAAAGGACAGAGTTTCCCTTCCTCCACTATTGGTGCTGTCCTCACCTGCATCTCCTCCATTTCCTGAACATCCACACTCACCCCATCTTCCTGTCTCCTTAACAGTGATAAAGTTCCTCTTGTCCATACCTCCCAGCCCATGAGCCTCTGCATCCAACACATCATCCTCCTGGTTTGCCCAGGGTCCCCTCCTCCTTCCCTTTCTCCTGTGGTCCACTTTCCTCTCCTGTAGCGTCTCTTTCTCTCTAGTCCTTATTCTTTCCTATCCACCTGGCTTCACTCACCTCCTACAAGATATCCTCCTTCCCCTCTCCCCGACTTTTTATTCTGGCATCTTCCCTCTTCTTTACCAGTCCTAAGAAGGGACTCACCCCAAAACGGAGACTATTTATTCTTTTCTATAGATGCGGCCTGACCTGAAGAGTTCCTTCAGCATTTTGTGTGTGTTACATTGTATGTTTTTATGTTTTGATGTATATGGGACAAATAAAGTTAATCTACTTGTCAAATCTAATCTGTAAACACAACAGTCTCCCTTGAAAAGAATGGAAGAAATTGTCTACTGCAAAAAAATGAGCAATTGATGAAAATCATTTATGTAAACTGGTTTCAATATTTTAAACTGGGTTTAAATATGTGTAGATTTATTGCTTATGTAAATTTGAAAACTGTATTTTTAATTTTCCAACAGCACTTTCATCTTAAAGAAGTATTGCATTGTAAGTGTGATTCATTGTGGGGATCAGATTAACAAAGTCTCTGTCCCCTGTGGGATCTTACTTTGCACACAATGGCTGAATCTGCGCTACATCTGCAGCCATTCATCATAAAAAATATTTCATTTGGGAAATAGTTCAAGATTGATGGTTATTTATCACTTGTACATCAAAACATAAGGTAAAATGCGTTGTTTGCATTAAGAACCAACGCACCCGAGAATGTGCTGAACAGTGCAAAAGTGTTGACGCACATTCCAGCACCGACATAGCACTGTGTTCAGCAGGACAACACAGAACACAAGGCAACTCACACAAAATGCTGGAGGAACTCAAAGAACAGGATGTCCCGGTGGCCACCCATTTCAATTCTACTTCCCATTTCCATTCTGACATGTCAGTCCATGGCCTCCTCGACCGCCACCATGGGGACACTATCAGGTTGTAGGAGCAACAGTTTACATTCCGTCTGAGTAGCCTCCAATTTGATGG
Organism: Mobula hypostoma; assembly: GCF_963921235.1. Classification (NCBI taxonomy): domain Eukaryota; kingdom Metazoa; phylum Chordata; class Chondrichthyes; order Myliobatiformes; family Myliobatidae; genus Mobula; species Mobula hypostoma. Next base: position 178,392,421 of record NC_086098.1, read on the forward strand.
CATAAACATCGACTTCTCAAACCTCTGGTAATTGGCCACCTTCCCCCCCCCCACCATTCCCCATTCCTTTCTTCATCTCACTCCTTCTCTTTTTACCTTCCTATCACCTTCCCCTCGTGCTCCTCCCCCTTGCCTTTCTTCCATGCTCTCTGTCCTGTCCTATCATATTCCCCCTTCTCCAGCCCTTTACCTCTTCCATTAATCAACTTCCCAGCTCTTTACTTCAGCACCTCCCTCTCTCCCAGTTTCACCTATCACCTGCCACCTTGTACTTCTTTCTCCTCTCCCCCTCCTTCTTTTTCTGACTTCTCCACTTCCTTTCAGTCCTAATGAAGGGTCTCAGCCCAAAACAATGACTGTTTACTCTTTTCCACAGATGCTGCCTGGCCTGCTGAGTTCCTCTAGCATTTTGTGTGTGTTGCTTTGGGTTTCCAGCATCTGCAGATTTCTTCATGTTTGTGAAAACAGAACACAACAAGCAGCACAACCATTCAAAACAAGCCCTGTTTCCCCCCACCCACCCACATGGTGGTGGCATCCGTTAGTCTTGTGAGACCATGGATCTGCACCTGGACAGTTCTAGGGTGCAGGCCTGGGCAAGATTGTATGGAAGACTGGCAGTTGCCCATGCAACAAGCCTCCCCTCTCCACGACACTGATGTCGTCCAAGGGAAGGGCAAGGGCCGATACAGCTTGGCACCAGTGTCGTCGCAGGAGTTGTCAGAACGAGGTTGAAGGCAACGTCGGACTGCCTTAGGGACTCCAGCTCTGGATTTGTCCTCAGGGTTTACTCCCAAAACCTTTCCCATGAGTGGGTATGGCCGCAAGGCAGCAGAGGTTTGAAGTCAGAGTTTTCCCTCTCTTAGATGGACTGCCTTCCCAGGCTGATGAGCTCCATCTACCCGAAGCACTGGTTTTAAGGCACCAGGACCCGCCTTTGCCCCTTCTCCTGTCAGTAGAAACAGTTCCGCTGGGCTTAGAGGCTAAGCCACATGAGAAGGCCAGGACTTGGACTTGGTTGTCAGAGGCTATTTGAGGCGCATGCTGTGAGGAGCACTTTTAGGTAGTGGGAGCTTGTCCCCACTACCACTCCTCGGCTTGACAACCTTGGAACATACACCCACATACACAGTCCTCTAACCACTATAACTCTAATAGTTATAATTAAAGTTAATTGTTATGAAGCTAGTTTAAATCTCAAACTCCATTACTTATCTCTTGTTATGCTGTTTTTCAATAAGGTAACTGTAGTTGAACATTGCCTTTTATTAGTGGAAGGAGGTTACAGGGGTCAGATAAACAAGAATGTGCACATAGGGAGTTCATGCAGTTTTAAATCTGTGCTTTGAACCAGGGATTAAGCATTAATAAAGATAAGAAAAACTTTACTGCTTTGTCATAACATGATTATTTCCTTACACAGGAATAAAATGCAATAACATTCGTGATGGTATCAAAATGCTTCCTGGAGCTGTTTCACAAAAAGCTACCCCTGATTGTAGTAAAAACACCCAGAAACATTAATATGATGTACTCCAGTTTCCTGACACCATGTTATCAATACCACTACCATTAGAATGCTGATTTTGGTCATATTAATTGCTGAAAAATATTCGGCTATTAAATCAATACACCCCAGGCATGAACACCATAAGACATCCATTTGTTATGTGCCGTATTGTATGATTGTTCCTGGCAATTTTTTCTACAGAAGTGGTTTGCCATTGCCTTCTTCTGGGCAGTGTCTTTACAAGACGGGTGACCCAGCCATTGTCAATACACTTCAGCAATTGTCTGCCTGACGTCAGTGGTCGCATAACCAGGACTTGTGATATGCACCAGCTGCTCATATGACCATCCACCACCTGCTCACATCCTGATCCTGATTGGGGGGCTAAGTAGGTGCTACACCTTGCCCAAGGGTGGCCTGCAGGATAGTGGAGGGAAGGAGTGACTTACACCTCCTTTGGTAGAGACTACCCTATGATATGTATATCAATGGAGGAGGAGGGATGTTATCAACAAGAGGAAATCTGCCGATGCTGGAAATCCAAACAACACACACAAAATGCTGGAGAAATATCGACTATACTCTTTTCTACAGATGCCGCCTGGTCTGCTGAGTTCCTTCAGCATTTTGTATGTGTTTGTTGGGGATGTTATCAATATCCCTACCATTAGAATGCTGATATTGGTCTCTAAATGGTCATATTAATTGCTGAAAATTTTTAGGCTATTAAATCAGCACACCCCTGACATTAAGACCATAAGGCTTTGGTGCAAAATTAGGCCATTCGCCCCATCGAGTCTGCTCTGCCATTCTATCATGGCTGATTTATTATCTCTATCAACCCCTTTCTCCTGCCTTCTCCCTGCAATCTTTGATGCCCGAACTAATCAAGGACTTATCAACCTCTGCTTTATATATACCCAATGACTTGGCCTCCAAAGCTGTCTGTAGCAATGAATTCCACAGATTCACTATCCTCTGGCTCAAGAAATTACCCCTCATGTGTGTTCTAAAGGGATGCCCTTCTATTCTGAGGCTGTACCCTCTGGTGCGAGACACCCCCCGCCAACTATTGGAAACATCCTCTCCATGCCCACTCTACCTAGGCCTTTCAATATTCAGTAGGTTTCAATGACATCATCCCCCCCCCATTCTTCGGAATTAAATTTAACCAGGGGTAATGGTGCCAGCCAGTGGTGCAGTGGCATCCACACTGGAGTTTGAGGCGAGAAGTCCTGGGTTTGCATCTGGCCGGCTCCTTGCACGCTTTCCATCCATGCTGAGTTGAGCATCATGCTAGCAGCTCAGCCTGGTAAAAAGCAGGCAGATGCTGAAGAAACAGCAAGGATACCGCCTGGTGTTCCACAGGGCACGGAGAGGGGAGAGAACATCTATGGGTGCTTTCTGGCTGCCTCCCATGGTGTGTTTTGTCATTACTAGAAAAACATTGCTGCAGGAGGATAGAGGGCTGGCACACACAGTTACGGATGTATCATCACCACCAACTAGCTCCGTCTAACCAGAGGTCACGGTGACTACCTTCCCAATAAAAATTGATTTCTCCTCTCCACCACAACTTCTGCACTACAGATGTTTCGTCAAAGACTGGTGGTCGCTAGATACGGAGGGAAGGGTAAGCAGTGATATCAATCACCAGTAAAGATGATTAGCTTCAATCTGATTAGCTGACATAGATAAGTTAGCGGAATCTGAAAATTCAGGCAGGTTCCAGTATGATCGTGCTAGAGGTGGTTGATTACATGAGCCATTAAATGTATGTTACATATTCGCTCTTTGAAATCATTAGAATATTCCATAGCACTCTTTTGAAGAAAAAATCATCCTCAGTGTCCTGACCAGTATTTATCCCCACTAAACAAACTAAAATGGGTTATCTGGTTTTTCTCCCTCTGTCCCTCTCACTATACCCCTTGCCCATCCTCTGGGTTCCCCCCCTCCCCCTTTTCTTCCTCCCTCGGCCTCCTGTCCCATAATCCTCTCATATCCCCTTTGCCTATCACCTGTCCAGCTCTTGGCTCCATCCCTCCCCCTCCTGTCTTCTCCTATCATTTTGGATCTCCCCCTCCCCCTCTCAAATCTCTTATTAGCTCTTCTTTCAGTTAGTCCTGACGAAGGGTCTCGGCCCGAAACGTCGACTGTACCTCTTCCTAGAGATGCTGCCTGGCCTGCTGCGTTCACCAGCAACTTTGATGTGTGTTGCTTGAATTTCCAGCATCTGCAGAATTCCTCGTATCTGGTCCTTAGTTTGTTTGTGAGAGTTTGCTGTGTGGGAACTGGCTGCTCGATTACCCTCAATACCACAATGACAGTTCTTCTGAAATATTTCATCAGGTATATGATTGTTAACACACAGGGCTTTCTCACATCTTTCATTCACTCATACCCAATTAGAACCCTCTTTAAGAGTTAATTCTGTAGTTACTTATTAGTCCTTGTTAAAGAGCTGCTGACCAAAGCTTTCTATTTAGTTAATGATCAATAGTCTGTCAAGGAATAATTGGACTTGGGTATGTATGATGTTAGGAGCATTCCCGTGGCCTGTGAGTTTAAATGCAGCTTGTGGGTGTGCAGTCTTCACAGGAAACCACAGATTGCCCAATTTCAAAACTTCAGTCTGATCAGCTGAGCATTGGAGAGCCAGATACTATTTAAATATCAACTTTAATTTCTTTGCTGATTATTAAGCGGGACTGAGGAAGGTCGGGAGGGGAAAATTTTTGTGCAACCTGCTTTCTTACAATAATAGACTGGTGAGAATTGACCAGTGCCTTTTGCATTGTTCCACAGTACATCGCATGCCAACTGATGAAAGGAAACCTGATGGGCAATTTGTACTGTGCCAGCCCGCACAAGCAGAAATAAGTGAACAGATAATCTGTCATTGTAATACTGGCTCCAGAAAGCTCCTATTGGCCAGAATATCATTGTTCTTTGTTGGAGATTGCAGTTTGGTTCAGTCCAACACCTCTCCTTTAGCAGCAGACTGAAGTGTGGCCTAGATCACGTGTGCATCCTAGGCACCATGGCAGTAAAGCATCTGACCTGAACTACCATCTTAAGCATTCATTTCCTGCAGCACGGCAGTATTGTATATAGGTAACATATGCTACAGCAAGTTGGCAAATCTGAATGGCACTTCCTAAAGTCGTGATCTCTTACCCCTAAAAAGTGGAAGGATAATAAGTATGCAGTCATCCTGCAGCTGGAAATCTTCTGCAGGCTACGCAAATCCGGAGCGATAGTGTAGTGGCTAAAATGCTGGATTGGCAGTCAGATTTCTGGAACACTGATCAAGAGACTTGAGTTCAAGTCTGATCATAACAGTTGAGGAATTTAAATTTATAGTGGTACGGTAGTGTAATACCATTACAGCGTCAGCGGTCCGGGTTCATTTCCCACTGCACTGCAGTCTTTATGGAGTTTGTATGTTCTCCTCGTGACTGTGTATGTTTCCCTTGGGTGCTCTGGTTTCCTCCCACGTCTCAAAAATATATAGATTAGACCATAAAACGTAAGAGAAGAATTAGGCCATTCCATTATGGGTGATTTATTATCCCTCTCAATCCCAATTTCCTGTCTTCTCCTTGCGACCTTTGAACACTGACTAATCAAGAGCCTATCAACCTCTGCTTTAAATATAATTGATGACTTGGCCTCTACAGCCATCCATGGCAATGAATTCCACAGATTCAACATCGTCTGGCTAAAGAAATTACTTCTCAGCCCTGTTCTCAATGGTTACGGTTACGGTTCTGTAATGGATCCCGCAACCCTCTTGGTCATAGGTAAGTGCTGCAGCAGTTCCGCCATTTCTCATGCTTATGGGCAAGTAGCTGGGTTGCAGCAAAGCTCTGTCGGGTCTACTCTGCAACGTTGTCTGCCCATATCTTCCTCTGACTGCCCCTTTCTCTTTTCCCCTGCACCGTCCCTGAAGAATGGTCTTTGAGAGTACACTTGATCCTGCTATGTGGCCATACCATCTCCGTTTCCTCCTTTTTACTGTCTACGGTAGATCTTTGTAGTGTCTCGTGTGCTGGTTGAGGGTTCTTCATACTTCATCATTTGAAACATGGTCTGTACGTCTCAAATGGTTGTCCCTTTATTCTGAAGCTGTACCCTCTAGCCCAAGACTCACCCACGATAGGAAACATCCTCTCCACATCCACTCCATCTAGGCCTTTCAATATTCAATAGGTTTAAATGAGATTCCCCCCCCCCACTTCATTCTTCTAAACTCATATTAGTAGCTGAATTGGTCACATGGGTGTAAGTGAGCAGCATGGGCTCATTGGGCCAGAAGGACCTGTTACTTGACAGTTCGTAGTCACAAGGGCATTGTGGGAGAACCCAGCAGGTCGTAAGAATGGTTCAGTGGGACTGAGTATTAAATAATGGCTTTGCCAATTATGTCACGTCCCAAACTATAGTCCAGATGAAGGTCACATCCAAAATTTTCAGTGCCCTCCACAGATGCTGCTTGACTCAATGAGTTCCTCCAGCTATTTGTTTTGGATTCCTTTCCATAGACAATTTGTCTGTAACTGGGCTCTATAGGGTATAGTGAAGTAAATGAGAAAGTGGTAAAGAAGATAAAAATTAGCTTTATTTGTCATGTGCATTGAAGCATCAAAATGTACCGTGTAATGCATTATTTGCGTCACTGTTTACAATGTGCTGGGGGCAACCCACAAGTTTGGGAAGCAGCATGGTAGTGCAGTGGCCAGCACAATGTTTTACAGTACCAGCGACACGGGTTCATTTCCCATCGCATGGTAGTGTAGTGGTTAACACAACACTTTACAGTACCAGCAACCCGCGTTCAATTCTCGTCACTGCGTATAAGAAGTTTGTAAATTCTTCTCGTGACCACATGGGTTTCCTCTGGGTGCTCTGGTTTCCTCTTAGAGTCCAAAGACACACCAGTTAATAGGTTAATTGGTCATTGTAAATTGTCCCATAATTAGGCTGGGATTATATCGGGGATTAATGGACAGCACAGCTAGAATGGCTAGAAGTTGTATCTCAATAAATCAATAAAGTATCGCTATACTTCCAATGCCAACATAGTGTGCCCATAACTAACTTACCCTAACTGCAAGTCTTTAGAGTATGGGAGGAAACCAGAGTATTCGGAGGAAACCTACATGGTGACAAGGAGAATGTACAATCTTCTTACTGATAGTGGCAGGAATTGAACCCCGGTTGGTGATCTCTGGTGCTGTAAAGTGATTGTGCTGACTGCTGAGCTAAAGTAGGATAAATGCGTGGCTGAGGGATTGGAGCAGGGGGCAGGGATTCAGATTTCTGGATCATTGGGACCTCTTTTGGGGCAGGTGTGACCTGTACAAAAAGGACGGGTTGCACTTGAATCCAGGGGGACCAATGTCCAGGCGGGGAGGTTTGCTAAGGCTATTGGGGAGAGTTTAAACTAGGATTGCCGGGGGGTGGGAACCAAACTGAAGAGAGGGAGGAAGAGGTGGTTGGCTCACAAATAGAAAAAGCTTGGAGTCAGTGTGAGAGGGAGGATACGCAGGTGATAGAGAAGGGATACGCTCAGACCAATGTTTTGAGATGTGTCTATTTTAATGCAAGGAGTATTATGAACAAAGCGGATGAGCTTAGAGCGTGGATCAGTACTTGGAGCTAAGATGTTGTGATCATTACAGAGACTTGGATGGCTCAGGGGCAGGAATAGTTACTTTGAGTGCCAGGCTTTAGATGTTTCAGAAAGGACAGGAAGGGAGCCAAAAGAGGTGGGGGCATGGGACTGTTGATCAGAGATAGTGTCATGGCTGCAAAAAAGGAGGAAGACATACAAAGATTGTTTACAGAATCCCTGTGGGTGGAACAGGAAGGGGTCAATAACTCTACTGGGTGTTTTTATAGACACCCAATAGTTACAGGGATTTTGAGGAACAGATAGGGAGACAGATTCTGGAAAGGTGTAATAATCACAGGGTTGTCATGGTGGGAGATTTTAATTTCCCAAATATCGACTGGCATGTTCCTAGACCGAGGGGTTTAGATGGGGTGGAGTTTGTTAGGTGTGTTCAAGAAGGTTTGTAGATAAGCCTACAAAAGAAGAGGCTGTACTTGATCTGGTATTAGATTCAAAGATTCAAAAAACTTTATTGTCATTCTAACCGTACATCAGCTCTGCAGGGCAGAATGAGACAGCATTTCTCAGGAGCAGTGCAATCATAACATAACAAATGCAACATTAAGTAATAAACATAACAATAAATAGTAAAACACAACAGCCACATGTCAGTTAAAATCAAGTTATAAATGTCCAGTGCAAGTTAAAAGTGTCCAAAGCAGAGTCAGGTAGAGCAGCTATTTAGCAGTTCATTGGGAAATGAACCTGGTCGAGTGTCAGATCTCTCAGTGGGAGAGCATTTTGGAGATAGTGATAACAACTTTATCTCCTTTACCATAGCATTCGAGAGGAGATAGGAACGGACAAGTTAGGAAATCCTTTAACTGGAGTAAGGGGAAATATGAGGCTATCAGGCAGGAACTTGGAACATGAATTAGAAACAGATGTTATCAGGGAAATGTATAGCTGAAATGTGGCAAATGTTCAGGGGATATTTGCATATAGTTCTGCATAGGTATGTTCCAGTGAGACAAGGAAAGGATGGTAGAGTACAGGAACCGTGGTGTACAAAGGTGATTGTAATTCTAGTCAAGAAGAAAAGAAGAACTTGCAAAAGTTCAAAAAGCTAGGTAATGACAGAGATCTAGAAGATTATAAGGCTAGCAGGAAGGAGCTTAAGAAAGAAATTAGGGGAGTCAGAAGGGGCCATGAGAAGGCCTTGGCGGACAGGATTAAGGAAAACCCCAAGGCATTCTACAACTATGTTAAGAGCAGGAGGATAAGATTTGAGAGAATAAGATCAATCAAGTGTGACAGTGGAAAAGTGTGTATGGAACTGGAGGAAATAGCAGAGGTACTTAATGTGGTAAAGAGGTACTCTGCTCTCACCCCATCCTCTCACCACCTCACTAGGGATAGGGTTCCCCTTATCCTCACCTACCACCCCACCAGCCTCCAGGTCCAACATATAATTCTCTGTAACTTCCGCCACCTCCAACGGGATCCCACCACCAAGCACATCTTTCCTTCCCCCCCCCTCCACTTTCTGCTTTCCGCAGGGATCGCTCCCTAGGAACAACACCTTATATTCGGTCTGGGTAGCCTCCAACCCGATGGCATGGACATTGATTTCTTTAATTTCTGCTAATGCCCCTCCTCCCCTTCTTACCCCATCCCCTATTTTATTTATTTATTCATTTGTTATTCCCCCCCCTTTTTTTCTCTCTGTCTTTCCCTCTCACAATCACTCCTTGCCTGCTGTCCATCTTCCTCTGGGGCTCCCCTTCCCCTTTCTTTCTCCCGTGTCTTCAGCTTTGTTTCCACTTAGCCAATCAACTTCCCAGCTCTTTGCTTCATCCCTCCCCCTCCCCCTTTCAAATCTCTTACTATTTCTTCTTTCAGTTAGTCCTGATGAAGGATCTCGACCCGAAACATTGACTGTCCCTCTTCCTATAGGTGCCTCCTGGCCTGCTGTGTTCTACCAGCATTTTGTGTGTGTTGCTTGAATTTCCAGCATTTGCAGATTTTCTCGTGGTTGCGTATTTAATGAGTACTTTGCTTCAGTATTCACTTCGAAAAAGGATCTTGGCGATTGTAGGGATGATTTACAGCAGACTGAAAAGCTTGAGCATGTAGGTATTAAGAAAGAGGATGTGCAGGAGCTTTTGGAAAGCATCAAGTTGCATAAGTCCCTTGGACCAGATGAGATGTACCCCAGGCTACTGTGGGAAGCGAGGGAGAAGATTGCTAAGCCTCTGGCGATAATCTTTGCATCATCAATGAATGGAAGAGGTTCCGGAGGTTTGGAGGGTTACGGATGTTGTTCCATTATTCAAGAAAGGGAGTAGAGATAGCCCAGGAAATTGTAGACCAGTGAATCTTACTTCAGTGGTTGGTAAGTTGATGGAGAAGATCCTTAGAGGCAGGATTTATGAACATTTGGAGAGGCATAATATGATTAGGAGTAGTCAGCATGGCTTTGTCAAAGGCAGGTTATGCCTTATGAGCCTGATTGAATTTTTTGGGAATGTGACTAAGCACATTGATGAAGGTAGAACAGTAGATGTAGTGTATATGGATTTCAGCAAGGCATTTGATAAGGTACCCCATGCAAGGCTTATTGAGAAAGTAAGGAGGCATGGGATCCAAGGGGACATTGCTTTGTGGATCCAGAGCTGGCTTGCCCACAGAAGGCAAAGAGTGGTTGTAGATGGGTCATATTCTGCATGGAGGTCGATGACCAGTGGAGTGCCTCAGGGCTCTGTTCTGGGACCCCCACTCTTCGTGATATTTATAAATGACCTGGATGAGGAAGTGGAGGGATGGGTTAGTAAATTTTCTGATGACACAAAGGTTGGAGGTGTTGTGGATAGTGTGTAGTGCTGTCATAGGTTACAGTGGGATGTTGATAGGATGCAAAACAGGGCTGAGAAGTGGCAGTTGGAGTTCAACCCAGATGTGTGTGAGGTGGTTCAGAGGAGATTTACAAGGATGTTGCCTGTATTGGGGAGCATGCCTTATGAGAATAGGTTGAGTGAACTTGGCCTTTTTTCCTTGGAGCAACGGAGGATAAGAGGTGACCTGAGAGAAGTGTATAAAATGATGGGAGACATTGATCGTGTGGATAGTCAGCGGCTTTTTCCCAGGGCTGAAATGGCTAACACGAGAGGACGCAGTTTTAAGGTGCTTGGAAGTAGGTAGAGAGGAGATATCGGGGTAAGTTTTTTACGCAGAGAGTGGTGAGTGCGTGGAATGGGCTGCCGATGACGGTGGTGGAGGCGGATATGATAGGGTCTTTTAGGAGACTCCTGGCCAGGTATATGGAACTCATAAAAATAGAAGGCTATGGGTAACCCTAGGTAATTTCTCAGGTAAGGACATGTTCGGCACAGCTCTGTGGACCAAAGGGCCTGTATTGTGCTGTAGGTTTTCAATGTTTCTAAACATTAACCAAAACATTTCCTGGTCCTCACTCAGTCCTTCAGGAACATTTAAGTTTACATTAATGGGGCAGACGGGGCCTCTGTTGAACCTCTCAGATGAAAGCTGATACCTCTAACAAAAGTAACAATCCCCACAAAAGTTAATGTTAACATTGATAAACATTACTTCTCCATTAATCAGTATTAGATTAGATCAGTATTGATTAGTTCTAGAAATAAAGATTATAGATTCGCTTGATCAGTCACACGTACATCACAACATTGAAACATACGGTGAAATGTGTCATTTGCATCAAATCAGATCAGTCAGGATTATACTGGAGAGCTTCTGCTGTCAACATACCATGCCCACAACTCACTAACCCTAACCATAGACTTTGGAATGTGTGAGGAAACCAGAGCACCTGGAGGAAACCCACATTCTCCTTACAAACAGTAGTGGGAATTGAGTGGGGTGTATGGGGTGTCAGGGAGGGGTAGCACCGCTGGTGGGGGAACATGTCGCGTCCTTTTCTAGGTGGTTAGTCCACCTTTCATTCCCACCTGGCACTCAGCTCTCACCTGTGGCTGCCCGTAGCTGTTTGCATGTGACAGCGGCCACACCCCGGGCAGTGGCTTCGACAAGCCGGCTAAACCAGGTGAGGGTAGCCGACGGGTCTCAAACCCTTGGTGAGATTGGGAGTTGTCTATCCCAGCATGTGAAGATAGACTCCGGCGGATTGAGCGGACGAGACCAATGGAAGGTCCAACAGTCAAGAAGGCGGTCTCTGCAAGCGTCATGGAATGTGTAGAGCAGGACAAGACACAGAAGACGTCCAGGTTATCGCTGCACCTCGTCCCATCTTCAGCCGTCTCGACTCTGTCTTGCCACTGGATCCAGATGGGAATTGGGAAGAGAGAGTGAGGCTGACACTGTGCAACTCTCCCTCCTTAAATCCAAACCACGCGCTGGTCTCGATACCATCACAACGGTGTCAAGGTCCTCATTGACATCGACGATGGACGAACATCAAATCACATCAGTGGGAATTGAACTTCAATCAATGATTGCTGGCACTGTAATGTGATTTGTGAACTGCTAGGTACCATGCCACCATTTTGTATAAATACTTGTATAAACATTTATGCAAAATGCTTAGTGATTCTCCCAAAGAACAAAAAGAGTCGAAAGCCATTGTTGCAACATATTCCAGTAGCTCTGCTTCTTTGCTACATTTTTAGCCTCACACTTGGGGCTTACCAGGAATGTGGGTGGAAACCGGAGCATGCAGAGGAAACCGATACGGTCATGGAGAGGGATGTACAAATATCTTGCAGATGGCATTTGGAATTGAAATCTGAACTCCGACACTCCTAACTGTTATAATGCCGTGCTAACTGCTACACTACTGTGCTGTGTGATGCAATATAATCTATATCTAAATAGAACATGCAAGTGGAACAATATAGAATCCTACTCTTCTTGCAACAATATAATGGCTATTAACTCCAAATTTCAAATATATAAAATATGCAACCATTAATCCCACATTCGCGCATGTAAAACAGAGCCATTAATTCTAAACTATATGAAGAGCATACAGCTATTAACCCCAATAGATAAAACGTACAATCATTAACCCCAAATGTAGAAAATCGCCAGTAATTAGTTCTGTCACTGAAGTATAATTTACTGCTAGTTTAATATTGGGAGAACAATTTGCACATTTTCTCTAGGTATTTTTCCATGAGGAAGAATGAATAATATATCCTTCTGGGTCATCTATGATAATTCCACCAACACCCATAGATACAGATATGAATTTGTTCCCGATATTCACTGGACTCTGGTCAGTCCACCAAATTTGCTGTGCTTTGATTAGTCCACACCTCAGGTGGTGGTAAAATATCTTTGGCACATGGTCAAAGGGTATTATTATTTCTGTTGCCCTGCCTAATATTTGCCTCTCAATCAATGTGGATGAAACAGAAAATCTTATCTTTTTCATTTTTAAGTTTGTGGGACTTTGATGTGTTTCCTGTATTAAAACTCTTCAAAAATAGTTAATTTGCTGTAAAGTGCCAAGGGTAAACGGGAAAAGGATGAAAAATATGAATGCTTTAGGAACAACTACTTCCCTCCGCCATCAGATTTCCAGACAATGAATCCATGTACAACAATTCACTATTTTTAATTATGCTGTCTTTTTGCAATAATTATTCAATTATGAAATAATCATGATAATGAAAATATCCATGAAAATTGATTATCGTGCACTACATTTGGCCCTCCTTATCCACTGGTTCCACATGCGTGGATTCAACCAACCACGGATCGGGAAAACCTGGAAGTTCTCTCTCCAGCACTCGTTGTTTGAGCATTGTTCGCCTCGCGTCTTGTGTACAAACTTCTTTTTCTTGTCATTATTCCCTAAACAATACAGTATAACAACTATTTACTTAGCATTTACATTGTATTAAGTATTATACGTAATCTAGAGATGATTTAAAGTATACAGCAGGATATGCGTAGGCTATATGCAAACACTGTGCCATTTTATATAAGGGACTTGAGCATCCGCGGATTTTGGTATCTGCGGGGGGTCCTGGAACCAATCCCCTACGGATAAGGGGGGCCGACTTTATTTTTTTGAATCGTCTGTATTTGTTACTTCAATTCATAATTCAAGTCAATTAAAATATTGCCCACAATGTAAGCTGGAAAACTATCTATCTTGTCCAGGCATGCCTGAGCATGATTTGTGTTGCCAACGTGACCCACAACAATGGCACCTTTTCAATGATTCTTCAGTGTTAAGCCGGAAGGCTCTGCTGCAACACAACAGCAATGTCCACCCTTCAATACCAATCGGCTGGGTAATACTCATGAAGGAAAACTACTGAAATTTGGAAGTCTTGTTGAAACGCATACAGTAGAGCAACTACGACAGGAACATCTGTGGTGATCTGAAAGTCGTCGTACTGTTACCAGAAATGCAGCTCGGATACACCAAGTACTGTTGTTTCATTTTTTTCTTGGCAAGCACAGAGCTACGTGCAGCTGGTTGACAACATGCTTGCAGCATACAAAACCATGAAGTGGAACACGTCGCTGAAGATTCACTTTCTGCATTCCCATTTGGACTTCTTCCCTGCAGATCTTGGCGCTGTCAGTGATGAGCACGGTGAAAGGTTTCACTCAGACATTGCAATCATGGAGAAACTGTATCAGGGCGACTGGAATCCATCAATGCTGGCTGATTATTTATTTATTGATTTACAGCACAACATAGGCCCTTTGATCCACACTGCCCAGCAATCCCCCGATTTAATCTGAACCTAATCATGGGACAATTTACAATCACCAATTAGCCTCCCAATTGGTACATCTTGGACTCTGAGAGGAAACTGGAGCACCCAGAGGAAACACACGCAGCCATGGGCAGAATGTACAAATTCCTTACAGGTTGCAGCGGGAATTGAACTCTGGTCGCCATTATTGTAAAACATTGTGGTAACCACTGCACCATACTCTTCCCCCATTTATTGTTGGACACTTAAGCGAGAAGCAAGATGTGTTGGCGCATGGCCAAGTGGTTAAGGTGTCAGTCTAGTGACCTGAAGGATGCTAGTTCAAGCCTTGGCTGAGGCAGCGTGTTGTGTCCTCGAGCAAGGCACTTAACCACACATTGCCCTGCGACAACACCGGTTCCAAGCTGTATCGGCCCTAGTGCCCTTCCCTTGGACAATATCGGTGGTGTGGAGAGGGGAGACTTGCAGCATAGGCAACTGCCGGTCTTCCATACAACCTTGCCCAGGCCTGCGCCCTGGAAACCTTCCAAGGTGCAAATCCATGGTCTCACGAGACAAACGGATGCCTATGAATGAAGCGAGAAGCCTCAGACACTAAGCACAGACAAAAATCATCAACAATCCATTTTTAGCTTAGTTGAACTATTGCAAAGCATCACCACCATGATGCAATTAAACGCATTATTTTTGATAAAATTTAATTTCTTGTTTCTCCAAATCCATACGTGATATAAGCAGTCTGAATTTTTATTTGTATTTAGCTTTAGTAGTCTATTATAATCACATACCATTCCTGAGGAAGCAAGATTTAGTCCAGTATAATCTATACGTGAAACTTAAAGAGATGAGAGAGAACTTAAATGGATTTTTTGCATCTATACTTACTTGGGAGATATACACACAATCTATAGATGTGAGGAAATGCAGCAGTGAGGTAGGGGACCCTATGCAGATTACGGAGGAGGAGGTGTTTGCTGGATTGAGGCAAATTAGGGTGGATAAATCCTCAGGGCCTGACAAGGTGTTTCCTCAGACCCTGTTGGAGACTGGTGCAAAAATTACAGGGGGCCAAGCAGAGATGTTTAAAACATGCTTAGCCACTGGTGAGGTGACAGAGGATTGGAGGATAGCTGATCATGTTCCATTGGTTAAGAAAGGCTCTAAGAATAAACCAAGAAGTTATAGGCTGCTGAACTTGACATCAGTCGAGGGAAAGTTATTGGAAGGTATTCTAAGAGACTGGATAAATAGATATTTGGATAGACAGGGGTTCTTTAGGGATAGTCAACATGGCTTTGTATATTGTAATTCATGTCTAACCAACCCTTTTTGAGGAAGTTACTAGGAAAGTTGATGAAGACAAGGCAGTGGATTGTCTACATGGACTTTAGTAAGGCCTTTGACAAGGTACTATATGGGAGATTGGTCAAGAAGATTCAGTCACTTGGCATACAAGATGAGGTAGTAAACTGGATTAGACATTAGCTTCATGGAGGAAGCCAGAGAGTGGTTGTAGATGGTGGCTTCTCTGACTGGAGGCCTGTGATTAGTGGTGTGCCACAGGGATCGAAGCTGGGTCTGTTGATTGTCACCCTTGTCAACAATATGGATGTTAATGTGGTAAACTGGATCAGAAAGTTTGCGGATGACACCAAGATTTATGATGTAGTGGACAGCGAGGAAGACTATCAAAGTTCAAAGCTTGCAGTGGTACTTGGACCAGCTATAAAAATGGGCAGAAAAATGGCAGATGGAATTCAATATAGACAATTTAATGTGTGAAGTGTAGCACTTTGGGAGGACCAACCATGGCAGGACTTACACTGATCACCTTTTGATCACCTACTTAAAGGATGTAAGATGCAAATAAGACTGAAAGAGTAAATAAAGTTGAAAGAGGGCAGAGAAAATTAACAAGAATGTTGCCGAGACTTGAGGACCAGAGTTATAGGGGATGGTTGGATAGATTAAGACTTTATTTCATAGAATGTAGAAGATTAGGGGGAAATTTGATAGAGATATACAAAATTATGAGGGGTATAGATAAGTTAAATGCAAGCAGGTTTTTAGAATGAGTCACTACAACTAGAGGTCATGGGTTAAGGGTGAAAGGTAAGGGGAACATGAGGGGCAACTTCTTCACTCAGAGGAGGGTGAGAATGTGGAACAAGTTGCCAGTGGAAATGGTAAATAGTCATAGTCATACTTTATTGATCCCGAGGGAAGTTTGGTTTCATTACAGTTGCACCAACCAAGAACAGAGTATAAATATAGCAATATAAAACCATAAATAATTAAATAATAATATGTAAATTACGCCAGGAAATAAGTCCAGGACCAGCCTATTGGCTCAGGGTGTCTGACCCTCCAAGGGAGGAGTTGTAAAGTTTCATAGCCACAGGCAGGAATGACTTCCTATGACGCTCAGTGTTGCATCTCGGTGGAATGAGTCTCTGGCTGAATGTACTCCTGTGCCCAACCAATACATTATGTAGTGGATGGGAGACATTGTCCAAGATGGCATGCAACTTGGACAGCATCCTCTTTGGGGGGTTGATTTCAACACTTGAGAGAAATTTGGATAAGAACATATATGAGAGGGGTATGGAGGGTTATGACCTGCATGCATATCAATGGAGCTAGGCAGATTAATGGTTTGGCACAGACTAGATGGGCCAAAGATCCAGTTATTCTGTATTGTTCTATGACTCTCTCACCTTATAATAGTCATAGAGTAATAAAGCATGGAAACTCATACATGCCCATCAAGCTAGTCCTACTAGTCTGTATTTGTCCCATATCCCTCTAAACCAGGAGTTCCCAACCTGGGGTGCATGAACCCCTTGCTTAATGGTATTGGTCCACGGCATAAAAACAGTTGGGAGCCACTATTCTAAACCCATCCTATCCCATGTACTTACTCAAATATCTTCTGGATTTTGTCATTGTATTTGCCTGTGATTGGGTGGGTGCATCAGAATGAACTGTTTATGTTCTGTATCTTAATTTCATTTACTGTTTCCCTATTTATGCATATTGGAATGGATATTCAGGCTTCCCATTGACTCGGGAGATAATGGAATTAAATTTAAAGCCTAGGTGTTTGACCACAGTGCTCATAAGATATTCACTGGAGTAAAATAAATGCTGGCACTAGCACCTCACACAGCTCAGACATCACAGGAAACAGCCTCCTCTTCATGGATACTGTCAATGCTGCTTGCTGCCCTGTTAAAGCATAATCAAAGACCCTACCCACTCCAAACATTCTCTCTTCTCTCCTTTCCTATTGCACAGAAGATACAAAAGCCTGAAAGAACATGCTATTGGACCAAGGTCAGCTTTTATAGGACTATTGAATGGTCCTCTCGTATGATAAAATGGACCTCAACCTCATTATAGCCTCGCACCTTATGGTCTGCCTGCACTGACTTTGCAGTGGCAGTACAGTGCAAACATAACAAATTATTATAATTTTCAATATAAATTTAAAAAAGGAAAGGTACATCGCATCTGAAGTTTCTCCGGTTAGCGGACGATTTCCCTCTACGCCTCTCTGACATAGTGGGTACCGCGTACGAGGCAAGTTACAGCAGTGGTTTGCCATTGCCTTCTACCGGGTGAGTTTCCAAAGAGATCACCAGCTCGTAACCCAGCACAGATGGAAAGCGTGCAGGGGAGCTGGCTGACTGGATTCGAACCCGGGACCTTTCAACCCAAAGTCAAGTGCTGATGCCACTACGCTACCAGCCAGGTCATAAATAAATAAATAGTGCAAAAGAGGGAATAATAAGTTAGTGTTGATAGACTGTTCAGAAATCTGATGGCAGAGGGTAAGAAGAAGCCATTCCTTAAAAATACTGTGAGTCTTCAGATCCTGTCCCTCCTCCTTGATGGTAGTAATGAGAAAAGGACATGTCCCCCAGGTACTGAAGGTCCTGAATGATAGATACCTCCTTCTTGAGGCAACATCTTATGAAGACCTCCTCAGCGGTGGGAAGGCTGTGCCTGTGATGGAGATGAGTCGACAACCTTCTGAAACCTCTTAGATTCCTAGGCATTGGCACCACCATACCAGACGATGATGCAACCAGTCAGAATGCTCTCTATGTTCTCAAACTATGTCTTGTTTAAATCTAGAAAAAATTAGAAGTGTCATTTATGACCCATCTATTAAACTTGATGAGACTTGGGGACCATTTATTCAATATTTCCACATGATGTAATTTGACCCTTTCCAAATCTATTTTGTGATTTCAATATATGGGGAGAGGAGAGGGAGTGGCGACACTATTGGTTCTATCTGAGGTATCATAATAGCCCTTTCTTTTTCTTTTTCCTTTCCTTAGTTTTCTTTTAGTTTGGGTAGATTAGTTCTTTTTTAATGGGATATATATTTTTTTTCTTTTTCTGTTTTTTTAATGATATTTTTGTATTTTTAGGTATACTTTTTATATATTCTATTGCTAAATTGTGAGATTTTGGGAGGTTTACTAACTATGTGTTACTTGACTGTATACTTGTATAACATAATTATTATTAATTAATACAATCCCAATCGCTCTGTACTTATTTTTTTGTAATGTGTATCATGTTGAAATTAATAAAAGACTGAAAAAGAAAGAAAGAATTCTCTCTATGGTACATCTGTAGAAATATGGAAGATTTGGTGACTTAACCAAATCTTAAACTCCTAATGAAGTATAATTGCTAGTATGCCTTCATAGTGATTATACTGAGCCCAGAATAGTCTATCTGAGATAATGAAGCCCAGGAACTTGAAACGGCTCACCTTTTCCATTGCTGACCCCTCAGTGATGATATTTATGTGTTCTTCCAACTTCCCCTTCCAGAAGTTCACAATAATTTCCTTGGTTTTGCTGACATTGAGTCCAAGGTTGTTGTTGTGACCCAACTTGAGCAACCGATCTATTTCGCTCCTGTGTGCCTACTCATTGCCATCTGTGATTCTGCCAACAATTGGCGAATTTATAGATGGAGTCTGAGTTATGCCTAGCCACATAGTTATGAGATTAGAGAGAGTAGAGAAGTGGTTTAAGCACACATCCTTGAAGACTACCTGTGTTGATTGTCAGCAAGGAAGAGATATTATCACCAATCTGTACTGACTGTGGTCTTCCAGTGAGGAAGTCGTGAATCCACTTGCAGAGAGAGGTGTACAGGTTTTGAAGCTTTTTGGTTAATACTGAGGGGATGATGGTGTTGAATACTGACAAGTAACCAATAAATAACAGCTTGGCATACAGTAGGTACTGCTATTGTTCAGGTGGTCCAAAGCTTGTGGAGAGCGAATGAGACTATGTCCATTGTAGATCTTTTGCAGCAGTCAGCATATTGTAGAGGGTGCAGGTCCTTGCTGAGGTAGGAGTTAAATCTAGCCATGACCAACCTTTCAAATCACTCATCTAGTGGATGAGAGTGCTACTGGGCAATAGCCGACCCTACTCTCCTTGGGCATCGGGATAATTGATGCTCTTTCCACAAAAATCCGTAAGCAGAAAATTGGTGGTTTTGTATTTGATGAGTAGTCAGAGAAGCATGACTAAAAGCAGGAATCAATCACAATCTCATGGAATGATGAGCTAAGATTGAAGATCAGAAGGAATCCCACCGTTTCAACTCATGATAAACTTATCAATAGGTTACAGGACAGCTTCTTTCTACAAGCCATTAGACTTTTAAATTCACATGTCTGTACATTGTGACAGAGTCACAATGCAAAGATTTTTACTCCCTCACGTTGTGGGATGGATGTAAGATTTAAATAAATTCTAATAAATTCTTTCTGCTTTGACACTGACAGGTAACATCTCTGACCTTGTGTTACCTATTCCTCCTAATGGACCTCCTTCAAGCTTGTGTTTCAGTGGAAGTCTTGAGCATTGTTAACTATAATCATGCCCAGTCTCAGACATCTTACCATAGTGCATGAAGCACAGAAGAATTTTAATATCCGGGAACTTCAGATTGTGTTCTTTTGTCGTTAAAGTTTGGTGTCAGAAATATCAGCATTCTTCACATGCATTAAAATAACGCTACAAAGAAATCTAGGATGCTGCTGAGAGTTGTGGACACAGCCCAGTCTATTATAGAGACAGACCTCCCCACCGCTGACAGTGCCTACAGGAGGCGCTGTCTCAGGAAGGTGGCATTTCCTTCAACTATTGAGTTCTTGAACCTACAGTACCCCATATAACCCTAATCTTACCTTGGCAAGAGAAAATTACAGACCACTTCTTGCACTCCCATGGACTTATAGAGTCATGGAGGCATGGAAAAGTACAGCACAGAAATAGGCCCTTTGGCCCATCTAGTCCATGCCAAACCATTTAGTCCAATCGACCTGCAGTAAGGGCTTGCAGTTGGACAGTCTTTTTCCCACTGTGTTCTATAATTGTGATGTCTGACTTATGCATAATTTCTATTATGTATTGTTCTTTGCACCTGCCACTGAAAGCAAGTTTTTCATTCTACCTGTACCTCACCGTACAGGATGATAAGTTTGACTTGATAAATTCATTTTCAGTCAGTCTTAACCAGGAAACATCCGATTCACATTTGGAGATGCTGTAGACCTGTGGCCAAATATAATGCTGAAGTTACACACATAAAAGTTGCTGGTGAACGCAGCAGGTCAGGCAGCTGACAAAGGGTCTCGGCCCGAAACGTCGACTGTACCTCTTCTTAGAGATGCTGCCTGACCTGCTGCGTTCACCAGCAACTTTTATGTCTGTTGCTTGAAATTCCAGCATCTGCAGATCTCCTTGTGGTTGCATAATGTTGAAGTTCCAGCTTCTCTGATTGGGTGTTTTAGACATCACTGATTTCTTTGGAATGGAAGCTAGACAATTTTTTTTTGATAGATAGAGAAACTGCACTGCTTTAATAGTGGAAGAAAAAGTCTACTCTAAAGACGTTGATACAACCCCGTCAAATTTCAGAACTCTCTTAATTTAAGGTTAAACTTTTAAGAAGTATGAATTGGCATTGTGTGTAACAAAGGATGTAAAACGGAGACCCACACTTTAGTGAAACGCGATACAAAGATTTTTGAGTTGCTTAGGAGAGAGAAGACTTGCTTGTAATTGTGTTCAGACACTGATGCTGTGTTACTACTGCATTCCTCAAAGCCAATACCTTTTTTCTTCTGCCTTCTGTGAATCATTCAAGGATAAAAATTGCTTACGTGGAAAGTAGCGATGATGGAAGGAATTTCCTCACTCCTTCTCTACCACTTATAGCTACCCAGGCAAAATGTAACCATTAAATTAAGATAATTGTTTGACTAGTTCTTTGAGAAGCTGGCTGTTCTTTTTTCCACCTCATAAGCACTGAGTGAGCACCCTGTAGTCTCTGACTCTTTTGTAAAGACTTTTCTCTCTCTTGCTTTACTTCTGGTCAATCTCGAATGCTTCACTGGAATTCACGGACACAAAGGAATGGAAATGGTATTCCTATATATGTGTGTGTGTATATATATATATGTATTTTAGAAAAGAGAACTGAAGTGAACAGTACAAACATCCGTGCTACTGTGATTGATACTCTAGCATGTAGGTGTAATGAAACGGAGGCTGTCTTCTTTGCATCTGTGATTTATGAGGACTAAATTTGAGATGAGAAAAGGCCCCATGCAGGGAGACACATCTTTCCCTACAAAGCAGAGATGGTCATCCATCAAGTACTGTGCACAGAGTCCAATAGTGAGCGGCTCATCAGACGAGCACGCAGCCCCTTTGTTGTGACTCCTGACAAGTGTTGGTTCAGCAGAAGTGTATTTAGACTGACGGAGCTTTCTCAACCGATTGGTCCTGGGTCATTGATTCTCCCCATTGCTACCGAGTACAGGACAGGAGCCCACAGAGTACTTTTCATGCAATATTAATGCAAATAACGATCGCTGGTCTAACTGCTTAAGTGTTACTCAAGGCTTTTTTAGATGAAAATTAAAACGCTGTTACCTTATTTATAAGCTCAGATGCTGATATCAAACTCCAGCACCAATGGACCCAGAGTTTACAGAACCATAGATCTTTGTTCTGTGGTATTGCTGCACCCCAGAGCAAGGCAATCACAAGAACAAAGTTCCTTCTTTCTTTGGGGTTTCGAATTGATTAATCAGTTTTTTCAGTATGGGTGGATTGTACGGTATTCAAATTTGTGTAACTCCTGCCTGTTGGATTTGCTAGAGGCACCAATGTTGTGATGCTTGCTACTACAAGATGATTATTGCAAGTAATTCCTCCTAACAGAGGTGTTGAATAGCTGCACCCCTATAGCATTGGGCCAATATATTGTGCTAGCCTTCACCTTTTACAGCAATCTGCGGCTTAAAACTATCCTACCTCACTTATCCATTCGTGCATCTCTTAAAATTAGCCTGAATATCTTAAAGCCAGCCAGCACTTCTTAAAGCAATCTGCACCTCTTAAAATTAGCCTACACTTCTTTTGAAGTCAGCTAGTGCTTCTTAGAAAAACCTACACGTCTTAAAACTAGCCTATCTCACTTAGTATATGTATGCATCTCTTAAAATTAGCTTAGATCTCTTAATGCCAGACAAGACTTCTCTGAGAAACCTGCTCTTTTTAAGGGAATCCACTACCTCTTAAACTACGCTTTCCCATCTCAAAGTAAACCAACCCTTAAAGGAGAGATAAGCAATTGAAAGAGCAGGAGGTGAAAGACCTGCTGAGCTGGCAAAATAGTGGGTGGGGGTGGTGAAAAGAGCTGTGGTGTTATAGTTACAGTTTCAAAAGTTAAAGAACAGGGTATTAGTAAGAGCATTGATTTCCAAAATAGGAGAGTTGATGTTAACAGATTTATACACTGATTGATGTTTACATGTATACAGGCTACATCTGTATACCCTATCTGCTTCCTTCTGCTCACAATCATCTGGGCATTTGCTAGGATCCTTCCAACATAGTTCTGGTACAACTGCAAACAAGTTATTATCCCTACAACCATCAGGCTCCTGGACCAGCATGGATAACTTCACTCACCTCAACAATGAACAGACTCCATGACCTATTTGACTCATTTTCAAGGACTACTGATCATGGTCTCCGTATTAGTTATTTATTATTTGCACAGTTTTGTTGTTTTGCACATTGGTTGTATGCAGTTCTTGTAATGTATAGTTTTTCATAAATAATATTGTATTTCTTTATTTTCCTGTAAGATAATGAATCTCAAGGTAGTATTTGGTGACAAGTATGTACTTTGATATTAAAGTTACTTTGAAATTTAAACTTTGAAAAAGTGTGCAAGAATACACCGGGAATGTTTTGAAATGGACATGTATCTGCAGAAAACAAAGAAAAGGGAATTTTGCATCTAATGATCATTTAGTTATTAATTGAGATGCAGCTCAGTGTAGGTCCTTCCAGTCCTTTTAGCTACGCTGCCCAGCAACCCCCGATTTAACTCTAGCCTAATCACAGGACAATTTACAGTGAAAAATTAACCTACCAATATCTTTGGACTGTGGGAGGATACTGGAGCATCCAGCAGAAACGCATGCGGTTCATGGGGAGAACATAGAAACTCTGTGCCGCCAGAGGCAGGAATTAAACCCAGGTTACTGATACTGTAAAGCGTTGTGCTAACCACTATACTATTGTGCTGCCCACAATTATAATTATATTTTTAGAAATCAATTGTTATTTCTTTCCTTCTTTCTATGTTCATACGAAAGTCAAGAGCTGATCTTCCATTTGCAAGCAGAAGAGATATTTGTTTCTGAGATTCATCTAGTTTTGGGGAGAACTGCATGAACCAGTATTTAAAAATTCTTGCTGTCAGCAGAGACTTAATTCAACAGTTTCTCTTTTGCAATGAATTGGAAGATGCACTCATATTAGTGGATTTCCAGCCAAGACCTAGCTGTGTTTTATTATGTGTCTCTAGAAAAGTCTTTATACACCAGCTCATTAATGGGTAAAGTCAGTTACAAACCAAGTGGTAAAAGACATTGAACCAGGGGCAATTTCTCCTTAATTTTCCTCTTCCAGGCTCTGACTGCATTGTCAACAAATCAATGCAGACAAATTTTGATTGGGATAGTATTTCTTTTAAGTTTTGCCTTATTAAAAAATTGACCCCAAATCTAAGAAGGATGTAGAAACATAGAAAACCTACAGCACAATACAAACCCTCAGCCCACAAAGTTGTGCCAAACATGTCTCTACCTTAGCAATCACTAGACTTCTGATGCACTATCAATAATTCCAAAAGACAGGAATTAGGGCAAATACTGAAAGGCTTTTATTCGCAGTAAAACGTGACCTCCATGCTGAGTGTCTGCCCCTGGACATGAGGTGGAGGAGCAGTGGCGAAATCGCCTTTCCTCAGAGATCTGTGGGAGGAGCCAGAGGGGCAGTCAGCAGAGGGGCGTGTCCAGAGAGTTAACCCAGTTACAACATATATATATATATATGGTTTACCACAACTTCCCCATAGCCCTCTATTTTTCTAAGCTCCATGTACCTATCTAAAAGTCTCTTCAAAGACCCTATCATATCCGCCTCCACCACTGTTGCCGGCAGCCCATTCCATGCACTCACCACTCTCTGAGTGAAAACCTTACCCCTGATATCTCCTCTGTACCTACTCCCCAGCACTTTAAACCTGTGTCCTCTTGTGGCAACCATTTCAGCCCTGGGAAAAAGCCTGTGACTATCCACACGATCAATGCCTCTTATCATCTTGTACACCTCTATCAGGTCACCTCTCATCCTCCGTCGCTCCAAGGAGAAGAGACCGAGTTCACTCAACCTATTCTCATAAGGCATGCTCCCCAATCCAGGCAACATCCTTGTAAATCTCCTCTGCACCCTTTCTATGGCTTCCACATCCTTCCTGTAGTGAGGCGACCAGAACTGAGCACAGTACTCCTAGTGGGGTCTGACCAGGGTCCTATATAACAGCTAGCACTGGAGAGAGTCCAGAGGTGGTTTACAAGAATTATCCCAGGAATTAAACAGTTAACATACAAGGTGTGTTTGATGGCTCTTGGCCTGTACTCACTGGCGTTTAGAAGAACGGGGGGGGACCTTGTTGAAACCGACTGAGTATTGAAAGGCCTAGATAGAGTGGACATGGAGAGGATGTTTCCAGTGGTGGGGGAGGTCTAGGATCAGAGGGCACAACTTCAGAATAGAAGGACATCCCTTTAGAACAGAGATGTGGAAGAATTTCTTTAACCAGAAGGTGGTGAATTTGTGAAATTCATTGCCACAGATGGTTATAGAAGCCAAGTCACTGGGTGTACTTAAAGCAGAGGTTGATAGGTTCTAGATTAGTAAGAGTTTCAAGGGATATAGGGAGAAGGCAGGAGAATGGAGTTGAGAGGGATAATAAATCAGCCACGATCGAATGGTGGGTAGACACAATGGGCCGAATGGCCTAATTCTGCTTGATCCTGCCATATGCTTTATTCTCCAGTTGCCTAGTGATATGATACACATTAGAAATCTGGGGATATTAATCCATGTAATCGACTGATACTGGATATGAAGAAAAAAATATTTTTACTGGGAACAGTGAGCAAGACAGTCTGGTTCTGGGCATTTGACCCCCAGGCACACAGATTGGACATCTGACCCTCAGACTTGCTGAACTAGGGGCTTCAACCTTTGGGCTTTGACCTCTGGACCCACTAACCTCAGAGGTAGAAGACTCAACTAAGCTTTCTTCTATATTATGTACTTGCTTACAGATCAGATATGGTAGTCCTGGTGTTCATGAAACTCAATTTCTGAGATTTTAAATTTGCACCTTCCAACAAAGCTGATAACAGAAGCAGATGCCAAGTTCTAATATACACACGTAACTCGTCCTAAAGTTTCCCCAGTTACTTCAAAGGGATTTAGTAAGCTCTTAATGAGAATTCAATATATATGATTGCAGCATTGTTAACAATAATGAATGAACAAGATGAACTCGATTTAAGTACTGACTAACTTCACAGCAATCAGACCATCACATTTCAATTCATTATCAGTCATTCACATGGAGACCATTCCTTCATTATCACTGGCTCTAATTCCTAAAATGTACCATATTAATGTATATAAAACATAGAACAGTGCAGTACAGTACAGGCTCTTTGGCCCATGATATTGAGACAAACGTTTAACCTACTCCTAAATCAATCTAACCCTTTCCTGCCACTTAGCCTTCCATTTTCCAATCATCCACTTGCTTATCTAAGATTTGCTTAAATGCCCCTAATATATCTTCCTCTATCACCACCTCGCCAGTATGTACCACGCACTCACCGCTCTTTGTATAAACCTACCTCTGACATCCTCCCAATACTTTCCTCTAATCACCTTAAAATTATACCCTCTCATATTAACCATTGCAGCCCTGGAAAAGAAGCACTGGCTGTCTATTTTATCTGTGCCTCATATCAACTATTAGACCTCTATCAAATCACCTCTCACCCTCATTCACTCCAAAGAGAAAAGCCTAAGCTTGCACAATCTTCTCTATAGGATATTCTCCCTGATCCAGGCAGCAACCCAGTAAATCTCTTCTGCATCCTCTCTAAACCTTCCACATCCTTATGAGGTGACCAAAAATGAGCACAATACAAAAAAAACCTACAGCACAATACAGGCCCTTCAGCCCACAAAGCTGTGCCGAACATGTCCCTAACTTAGAACTACCTAGGCTTTACGCATAGCCCTCTATTTTTCTAAGCTCCAAGTAGCCATCAAGAGTCTCTTAAAAGACTTTATCGTTTCCGCCTCCACCACTGTTGCCAGCAGCCATTCCATGCACTCACCACTCTCTGCATAAAAAACATACCCCTGACATCTCCTCTGTACCTACTTCCAAGCGCGTTAAAACTATGCTCTCTTGTGCTAGCCATTACAGCCCTGGGGAAAAGCCTCTGACTATCCATACGATCAATGCCTCTCATTATCCTGTACACTTCTATCAGGTCACCTCTCATCCTCCATCGCTCCAAGGAGAAAAGGCCAAGTTCACTCAACCTATTCTCATAAGGCATGCTTCCCAATCCAGGCAACATCCTTGTAAATCTCCTCTGCACCCTTTCTATGGTTTCCACGTCCTTCCTGTAGCGAGATGACCAGAATTGAGCACAGTACTCCAAATGTGTTCTGACCAGGTTCCTATATAGCTGCAACATTACCTCTCAGCTCTTAAACTTAATCCCACGATTGAAGAAGCCCAATGCACCGTATGCTTTCTTAACCACACAGTCAACCTGCGTAGCAGCTTTGAGTGTCCTATGAACTCGGACCCCAAGATCCCTCTGATCCTCCACACTGCCAAGAGTCTTCCATTAATGCTATATTCTTCCATCATATTTGCCCTACCAAAATGAACCACCTCACACTTACCTGGGTTGAACTCCATCTGCCACTTCTCAGCCCAGTTTTGCATCCTATCAATGTCCTGTTGTAACCTCTGACAGCCGTCCACACTATCCACAACACCCCCAACCTTTGTGTCACCAGCAAATTTACTGACCCATCCCTCCACTTCCTCATCCAGGTCATTTATAAAAATCACAAAGAGCAGGTGTCCCAGAACAGATCCCTGAGGCACACCACTGGTCACTGGCCTCCATGCAGAATGTGACCCATCTACAACCACTCTTTGCCTTCTGTGGGCAAGCCAGTTCTGGATCCACAAAGCAATGTCCCCTTGGATCCCATGCCTCCTTACTTTCTCAATAGGTATTGCACGGGGTACCTTATCAAATGCCTTGCTAAAATCCATATACACTACATCTACGGCTCTACCTTTATCAATGTGCTTAGTCACATCCTCAGAAAGTTCATCCAGGCTCATAAGGCACGACTTGCCTTTGACAAAGCCATGCTGACTATTCATAATCATATTATGCCTCTCCAAATGTTCATAAATCCTGCCTCTAAGGATCTTCTCCATCAACTTACCAACCACTGAAGTAAGACTCACTGGCCTATAATTTCCTGGGCTATCCCGACTCCCTTTCTTGAATAAGGGAATTACATCCATAACCCTCCAACTTCTCCTGTCCTCATTGATCATGCAAAGATCATTGCCAGAGGCTTAGCAATCTCCTCCCTCACTTCTCACAGTAGCCTAGACTACATCCTGCCCAGTCCCAGTGACTTATCCAACTTGATTCTTTCCAAAACCTCCAGCACATCCTCTACCTTAATATCTACATGCTCAAGCTTTTCAGTCCACTGCAAGTCATCCCTACAATCGCCAAGATTCTTTTCCATAGTGAATACTGAAGCAAAGTATTCATTAAGTACCTCTGCTATCTCCTCCAGTTCCATACACACTTTTCCACTGTCACACTTGACAAGTGCAGTCTATCAGTATTTTATAGAACTCCGTTGCCTCATGGCTTTTGAACTCAACCCCCTGACTAATGACATATGCATTCTTAATTACCCTATCAATTTGTGTGGCAACTTCAATGGATCTATGGACATGGACCCCAAGTTCCTTCTGTTCCTCCACACTGCTAAGAGTCCTGTCATTAATCTTGTGCTCTGCCTTCAAGTGTTTTACTTCACACCTCTCAAGATTGAACTCTATTTGCCATTTCTTCGACCAGCTCTCCATCCTATTGATATCCTGTTGTAACCTATGACATCTATCTTCACTATCCACAACACCACCAACATGTGTGCCACATGAAAACATACTAACCCACTCTTCCACATCCTCATCTAAATAATTAATAACAATCACAATGTCCAGGAGTCCCAGAACAGATAATTGTGAACACCCTTTGTCATGGACCTCTAGGCAGCATACACTCCAACTACTACCAACCCCTGCTTTCTCTGGGCAATCCATGCATCCAAGGGTTCCTGGATCCCATGTCTCCTGACCTTCTGAATGAACCTACCATAGGGAACCTTGCCGAATGCCATACCAAAATCCACATACACCACATCCACTGCTCAAACTTCATCAAGATATTTTGTCATTTCCTCGAAGAAGTCAATCAGGCACATGAGGGAATACCTGCCCCTCGCAAAGTCATGTTGACTTTCTCTAATCAGACTATGCTTCTCCAGAAGCTCATAAATCCAGCCTCTAGTAATCCACTCCAATAATTTGCCCATCACTAACGTATTACAGACTCACTGGTCTGTAAGTCCCAGGATCACCCAACCACCTTTCTGGAACAAAGGAATAATATTTGCCACCTTCCAATCTTCTGGTGCTTCTCCTGAGGCCAGCGAGGATACAAGGATCATTGCCGAGGGTGCAGCAATCTGTTCTCTCACCTTTTATTGTCACCTGGGGCATAACCTACCAGGCCCAGAGGATTTATCTCTTCTCATGTTCTTCAAAAATTGAAGTACCCCCTGTTTCTTAAGCTTAACATTAGCCTGTTCTATGTTGACCTCACATTCCTCAAGATACCTGTTACTGGTGATTAGTGAAGCAAAATATTGATTAACAACCTTCTCTACCTCCTCTGACTCCAGGCATATGTTTCCTCTTTTATTCTTGATTGGTCCAACCCTCACTCTAGTCATCCTCCTGTTCTTCGTGTAGATGTAGAACTCTTTGGGGTTTTCCTCCATTCTATTCACCAAGGCTTTCTCATGTCCCCTTCTAGCTCTCCTTAGTCCTTTCTTAAGCTCATTCCTGGCTACATGTTAACTCTCAACAGCCTTGTCTGATTTTTTCTTCCTAAACCTTAAGTATGCTACTTTCTTCCTCTTAACTAAGTGTTGTACTTGTCTTGTTAACTATAGTTCCTTTATTTTTTCCCTGCTTCAGTGGGCACACCTATCCAGAACTCCAAGCAAGTGCTCCCTAAAGAACTTTCACATTTCGTTATACATTTCCCTGAGAACATACAGTTCAATTGTAATGTGCCGTATCTTGTGACATAGGCAAATTTTTCTACGGAAGTGAATGCCATTACCTTCTTCTGGGTACTGTCTTTACAAGATAGGTGACCCCAGACATCGTCAATACTCTTCAGAGATTGTCAGTCTAACGCCAGTGGTCACATAACCAGGACTTGTGATTTGCACCAGCTGCTCATACGACCGGCCACCACTTGCTCCCATGGCTTCACGTGACCCTGATTAGGGGCTCAACAGGAGCCACACCTTGTCCATGGATGACCAGCAGGCTAGCAGAGGGAAGGAGTGCCTTACACCTCCTTTGGTAGAGTTGTACCTCCACCCATCATATGGTATGCCCCCAAATTAACGCACCCAAATCCCTGCCTAATAGCATCAGAATTAGCCCTCCATGTCCAATTCTATGGAAACATAGAAAGATGGAAAACCTACAGCATAACACAGGCTCTTCGGCCCACAATGCTGTGCTGAACATATACTTACTTCAGAAATTACCTAGGGTTACCCATAGCCCTCTATTTTTCTCAGCTCATATACCTATCCAGGAGTCTCTTAAAAGACCCTATCATATCTGCCTCCACCACCGTCACCGGCAGCCCATTCCACGCACTCACCACTCTCAGCGTAAAAAAGCTTACCTGTGACATCTCCTCTGTACCTCCTTCCAATCACCTTAAAACTATGCCCTCTCCTCATTTCAGCCCTGGAAAAAACCTCTGACTATACACACAATCAATGCCTCTCATCATTTTATACACCTCTATCAGGTCACTGCTCATTGTCTGCTAAAGGTTTCAAATTGGATCACTGTCTCCAAAATGCTCACCCACTGAGAAATCTGACACCTGAATGCATTTACTGCCCAGTACTGGATCCAGAATGAGATGTCCACATATTCTGTCAGAAATCCTTCATAGAAACACATAACATATTTTGCTCCATCTAAACCTCTTGGACTACTGAAGTGCTAATTATTTTTAGAGAAGTTGAAGTCACTCATGACAACAATACTTGTTATTTTTGCATCTTTCCAAAATCTGCCTTCTTATCTCAGTGTATCTGTTGTTACTGAATGGTCTATTGCATCCTCTCAATAGAGTGATTATTCCATTCCTGTTTCTGACTTCAAGCCACATTGATTCCGTAGACAAACAAGCAGAAACCTGCAGTGCTGGAAATCCAGAGTAACACACACAAAATGCTGGAGGAACCCAGCAGGCCAGGCAGCGTCAATGGAAAAGAGTGCAGTCAATCTCTTTGGCCAAGACCCTTCAGCAGGACCCTTCCTCTACTGTTGTGATGAGGCCACACTCAATTTTGAGGAATAACACCTTATATTCCATCTGGGAAGACTCCAACCTGATGGCATGAACAGCAATTTCTCAAACTTCTGGTAATGCCTTTCCCCCATCTTCACTATTCCCCATTCCCATTTCGCTCTATCACATTATCTCCTTGCCTGCCCATCACCTTCCTCTGGTGCTCCTCCCCCTTTTTCTTTCTTCCATGGCCTTCTGTCCTCTGCAATTAGATTCCCCCTTCTCCAGCCCTGTATCTCTTTCACCATCATCCTTCACCCCTCCCTCTCCCGGTTTCACCTCCCACCTTATGTTTCTTCCTCCCTTTCCCCCACCTTTTAAATCTACTCCTCATCATTTTTTCTCCAGACCTGCTGAAGTCCAGCCCGAAACATGAGATGTACTCTTTTCCATAAATGCTAACTGGCCTGCTGAGTTCCTCCAGCACTGAGTGTGTGTGTTTGATTCAGTAGACAATCCCTCCACGGTATCCTTCCTTTCTGTAGCTGTGATACTATCTCTGATTAGCAAAGCCACTCCCCTGCCTCTTTTTTACTT
Organism: Mobula hypostoma; assembly: GCF_963921235.1. Taxonomy (NCBI): domain Eukaryota; kingdom Metazoa; phylum Chordata; class Chondrichthyes; order Myliobatiformes; family Myliobatidae; genus Mobula; species Mobula hypostoma. Next base: position 178,424,034 of record NC_086098.1, read on the forward strand.
TATGTAGTTCTTCGTATATATAATAAAATATATGAAGTTGATTTTAGATGTTATTTTCTATGTTTACATGGTGATATCAAGGCTAACCTTGTATCAGTAAAATCTACAGATTTTCTTGTCCTTGTATTGGTGTTTTGATCTTTATCAGATACCATTTTATACTGATTGTTGCAAGAGTTGAGTTAGCAGACATGATCACTCAGCAGGTTTGAAGAAAGTAAATAAATCTTATAAAAGACAAACTCTGTCTCCACTCTTTTTTTATATATGTTAAGATATAACATCCCTCTCAACCAGTAAGATCAGTGATTAAAGAAGGCAACTCAACCATATTATTGAACCAACACACACAAAATACTGGAGGAACTTAACTGTTCAGGCAGCATCTATGAAAAAACTCAGAGATTCAAAGCACATTTATTATCAAAGAATGTATAAATTATACACCTTGAAATTTGTCTGCTTACAGGCAGCCACAAAGCAAGAAACCCCAATAACACAATAAAAAAAGGTCAAAAACCACTGCGCAAAGAAAGAGAAAGAAAAACACACATCATGCAAACAACAGAAGCAAGCTAACAGCATCCTGAATTAGACTGAGTCCCAGGTCCGCTCCAGAGCAGCCAGAGTAGTCCCAAGCTTTGGTCCCCAGTTCATCACACCAGCAGGGCAGAAACGCATAGCAGCCGGATCAGTTCACAACCTCACCGCCATAGAGAAATGAATGAAGAGTTAACATTTTGGGTTGTGCCCCTTTACAAGGACCTTTATGTGTGTGTTACTCTGGATTCGCAGCATCTGCAGAATCGCTTGTGCATATTATCAGGTCAGTTAAGAATGAATATTCACTTTGAAAGACACTACAACTCATGTTCTCTGTGTTATTATTTCTGCACTGTGTCTCTCGTTTTGCACATTGGTTGTTTGTCAGTCTTTGTTAAGGAATATTTTTTCATAAATTCTATTGCATTTCTTTATTTTCCTGTAAATGTCTGCAAAATATAAATCTCAATTTTTTACATACTTCGATAATAAATTTACTTCGACTTTGAAAATTGAATGTTGTCTGTTCCAATGACAGTTATTTTTTGTGCATGAGGAAGGAGAGCATAGAACAATAAAATCAGGCTTTGAACCTCTGAGCATTAGTAACGCTATAGTTGTTTTTTAATAATAGTCTTTACTTACATTATATGTTAATTCTATGGACATCTTCTGTAGAGCACAACAAGACACAGAAGATGTCCTGGTCATCCACTGCGCCTAGTCCCATCTCCAGCCGTCTCGACTCTTGTCTTGCCACTGGATCCAGATGGGAATTGGGAAGAGAGAGTGAGGCTGACGCTGCACAACTCTCCCTCACTTAAATCCAAATCAAGCGCTAGTCTTGATACCATCAGCTGGCTGGTGGTGCAGTGACATCAGCGCCGGACTCCAGGAGCGAAGGTTTCCGAGTTCAAATCTAGTCAAGCCGCTCCCGGGCACACTTTCCATCCGTGCTGGGTTGAGTGTCGAGCTAGCAACTCAACCTCGTAAAAAGTACTAATGCTGACGAGGTCTTCATCGATGACGATGGACGAACCTTATAAGTTAATTCATTGAATAGAAGTTTCAAAGAATCTACCAGCATCAGTAGGTTCATTCTCAGTGGTTGTGAGCCCAGTTGGAGTTTAAGTAGTGTTCAGGTGCAAATCTCCTAATCCTAGGCAGAAGACACAATGGCATTTTATATTTAATATTCTATAATATGGTGACCATGGCAAGCAAGGTCAGCTCTTTGTCGATACCGATTGCTCTCGAACTGTGCAGATTGTTGTGTTGCTTTAGGAACATTGATAACATTGGGGGCAGCACGGTAGTGTAGTGGTTAGCACAACGCTTTACAGTACCAGTGACCGGGTTCAATTCTTGCTGCTGCCTGTAAGAAGTTTGTATGTCCTCCCAACATGCTCCATTAGGTCAAACCCTGCACAACAAACAAGAAAATTAAGTTGAAACCATGAAGATTTTTTCAATTCAAGGAAGAAGCAGAAAATGGAAGGTTGGTTGGTTTCAGGTGCGAGTGAGATGGCATTGCACCTTTTGTTTTACTTCCTCCAGGTGCTCAGGTTAAATGGCCACTATATATGAACATTGTATAAACGCTACTGTGGGCAGTATAATAGTGTAGCGATTATTGATTCCAGCGACAGCATTTATGAATCAGTGTCCGATACTTGCTGCTGTCTGTAAGGAGATTACATGTTCTCTCCACACTCCAAAGACTTACTGTTGAGGTTAGAAAACTGTGGGCATACTACGTTACTATACCTCCCCCAGAAGTGTGGCAACACTTGTGGGCTGTCTCCAGTACAATCCTCACTGATTGGATTTAACACAAATGAGGCATTTCCATGCGCATGCAACAAATAAAGCTAATCTTTAAAATGTGGGAAACTGAGGTGATGTGGAGTGAATAAAATGGGTTGGGGTAGGAATAAAGCAATTTTTTTTACAATCACAAGATCCTGCTAGACATTAAGAAATTAACGTACTGTGAGTAGCTCATTGGCGAAGAAGCCGAAGGGGCTGGACTTGGTGCAGATCGTGCTGCTGCTTCAGAGGAGACAGTGTGTGACAGAGGCATGCAGCCTAAAAGTGAGTGACTATCTTAGCCACTTTTGTTATGATGGCAAGATCCTTTTAGACTTTGTTAATGCAGAATGCTGCAAGTCCTATTCACTGATTTATTGGTGGACAGCAGGAGAGTGGCATGGCTTCAGTCACAGTGAGGACAAGCCTGAAGCCACAGTATCACCTGTTTACAGCTGCCAGGAGAGAGGCGTCGGAGCTGGCGCGCTCCACTGGTGGCAGTGTTGTGTGGCACCAGGCTGGAGTCAGTGCTGCCCTGTGTTAGCGTCGGAGAGGACAAGCTATGTTGTTATCAACTGCAAATTTGTGCGGCACTCATGGACTTTTTTTGTTGTGTGGCAGTAATTTACTGATATCTTACATGTGCTTGCTGCCTTGTATGTGCCATCTGTGCCTGTGCTGTGTGTGACTGTCAGTACTGCGTTTTGCAGCTTGGCCCCAAAGTAATACTATCTCGTTTAGCTGTATTCATGGGTATTCATGTATGGTTGAATGGCAATTAAACTTGAATTGAATTGAATTGAAAATATTTTCCTGACCTTTGATGTGAACACATGGGGCCAAAATATCTGTTTCTATGCAGTATCACTCTATGACAGCAGATTTCCTTCTCTAAAGACAGTAGTGAATCTGATAAGTTTTATGACTATTCATTAATATCGTCACCAGGCACTTTTTTAAACTTCCAAATTAGTTAACTGCATTTAAATACTCCACCTCCTGTTGTCCTCCAAAAGGACCACAGCCCTGTTGTGGCCTGAAGGCTTGCGTGCTTCAATGACCCAGAGAGCTATGATAGCTAGAATCAAGTCTTTTTGCTTTGGCTCTAAGTAGGGTCACCCATACCAAAAAGGTCAAAGGGTAGAGACCGGATTAAGAATAGTCCACCAGTCCTCTAGGGTCAGAGGTTCACCTCTGGGCTAACAACCCTGACTGGTAAAATAAAACTGTTAATGGAAATATCAATGAAGAATCCTGAGTCTCTACCCAGCACGTAAACCATAAGACCACAAGCAACAGGAGCAGAATTAGGCTATTCAGCCCATCAAGTCTGCTCCACCATTCTGTTATGGTTGATCCTGTATCCTATTCAACCCCGTACATTTGCCTTCTCGCCATTAGCCTTTGAGGCCCTGACCAATCAGCAAACTATCAACATCCACCTTAAATATACCCATGGACTTGGCCTCCTCCGCAGTCTGGGGCAGACCATTCCATAGATTAACTTACTCTCTGGCTAAAAGAGATTCATCCTTACCTCTGTTCTAAAAGATCGCCCCTCGATTTTGAGGCTGTGCCCTATAGTTTTGGATAGCCCCACCACAGGAAACATCCTCACCACATCCACCCTATCTATTCCTTTCAACACTCAGTAGGTTTAAATGAGATCCCCCCCCCCCACATTCTTGTAAGTTCCAGTGAGTACAGGCCCAAAGCTGCCAAATGCTCTTCATATGCTGACCCCATTCGTTCCCAGAATCATCTTTGTGAACTTCCTCTGGATTCTCTCCAATAACAACACATTCTTTCTGAAATATGGGGCCCAAAACTGTTGACAATACTTCAAGTGCAGCCTAACTAGTGTCTTATAAAGCCTCAGCATTATCTCCTTGCTTTTATATTCTATTCTTCTTGAAATAAGTGCCAACATTGCATTTGCCTTCTTTACCACAGACTCAACCTGTAAATTAACCTTCTGGGAATCTTGCACAAGGACTCCTAAGTCCCTCTGCACCTCTGATGTTTGAACCTTCTCCCCATTTATATATCAGTCAGCACTATTGTTCCTTTTATCAAAATGCATTATCATACATTTCCCAATGCTGTATTCCATCTGCCATTTTTTGCCCATTCTTCCAATTTGTCCAAGTCCTGCTGCAATCACACAGCTTCCTTAGTATTACCTACTTTCCACCTATCTTTGTATCATCTCCAAACTTCGCCACAAAGCTATCAACTCTATAACCTAAATCATTGACAAACAAGGTGAAAAGCAATGGTCCCAATACTGACCACTGAGGGAACACCTCTAGTCATTGGCAGCCAAGCAGAAAAGGTCCTTTTTATGCCAACCTGCTGACTCCTGGCTGTCAGCCGTTCCTCTATCCATGCCAGTATCTTTCCTGTAATGCTATAGGATTTTATCTTGTGTGACACCTTATCAAATACCTCCTGAAAATCCAAGTCAATGACATCCACTGCCTCTCCTTTGTCCACCCTGCTTATTCCATCCATGAAGCACTCTAAAAGATTTGTCAGACAAGATTTTCCTTTCCAGAAACCATGCCAACTTTGACTTATTTTATCATCAGTCTCCAAGTACCCCCAAACCTCATACTTACTAATAGGCTCCAATACTTCCCAACCATTGAGGTTAGATTAACTGGCCTATAAATTCCTTTCTTTTGCCTTCATCTCTTTCTCAAGAGTGGAACGACATTTGCAATCTTCCATTTCTCTGGGACCATGCCAGAATCAAGTGATTCTTGAAAGATCATAACCAATGCATCTGCTATCTCTTCAGCAACCTCTCTCAGGACTCTGGGATGTAGTCCATCTGGCCCAGGTGACTTATCCACCTTAAGATCTTTCATTTTGCCCAGCACTTCTTCCTTTGTAATAACATTGGCACTCTCTCCTCCTCCCTCACACTCACGGATTTCTGGCACACTGCTAGTGTCTCCCACAGTGAAGACAGATGCAAAGTACCCATTTATCTGCCATTTCTTTGTTCCCCATTACTAACTCACCAGCATCATTTTCCAGTGGTCCAATATCATCTCTCACCACCTTTTTACTATTCATATAACTGAGAAACTTTTGGTATCCTGCTGTATATTATTGGCTAGTTTGCCCCCATATTTCATCTTTTCCCTTCTTATGTCTTTTTAATTACCTTTTGCTGGATTTTAAAAACTTCCCAATCATCCATCTTCTCACTCACTTTTGCTACATTATATGCCCTTTCCTTGGCTTTTATGCAGTCCTTACTTCCCTTGTTAGCCACGGGTGCCCCCCTTGCCATTTGAGAACTTCGTCTTTTGTGGGACATATCTATCCTGCGTCTTGTGAACTATTCCCAGAAACTTCAGCCACCTCTGCTTTGCCATCATCCCCACCAGCATCTTACTCTAGTCCACCTGGGCAAGCTTCTCGCTCATGCCTCTGCAATACTCTTTATTCCATTGTGATACCTTATCATGTACCTTATCCTTCTCCCTCTCAAATTGCAGTGTGAATCCAATCATATTGGAGGATCAAAGGACCACTGTCTCTTAAGGGTTCCTTTACATTAATCTCCTTAACAATATCTGGGTTATTTCACAAGACCCGTGACTTGCATGATTGACTGGAGAGGAAGCTACTGACATGATGAAGGAAACCCTGAAAACCATCAGAGATGGAGGACCTTCATTGCTGCCCCAAATGCCAGTGGAATAACAAGCAATTTCACATCTCCTGATGTGGAACCTGAACACATTGCCACCAAATTACTATGTAGGAGTTCATTATTGCTAGTCAGTAATGCACCACAATGCTGCTGCAATAAAATTATTTGTGTACCAAAGCTGTAAGACTTTGTATTAGTTACAAATTCAGGGAATACTTCTGATGCTTTCAGTTATCCACAGCTCTTCACTGGAGGAATGAAGGTGCTATTCCAAAGTGAGGGTTTATCACAGCTGCAGATGTTCCACTTGGAGTGAAAATCAAAATAACCCAGGCTCGAGGACAGATTTTACCCCACTTATTGTAAGCTTATTGTACAGTTCCCCGGTGCAATAAAGTGGACTTTTGGCCTCATTACGGAACTCATTGTGAGTTTGCACCTTATTATCCACACCCACGGCACGTTCCCTGTAACTGAAACACGTTGATTCACACACTGTTTTACCTTCTAGTAGCTCAATGCACTGCTGTCATGAATTGATCTGTATGAACAGTTTGGAAGACAGGTTTTTCAATGTACCTTGGTACATGTGACAAACGCAAACAAATTTTCCCAAAGACTGCAGATGCTGGATATCTGAAATAAAAACATTAAAGGTTGGAAGCGCTCTGCAGGTCAGAAGACATCCGTGGAAAGAGAACCACTGTTATCATTTCAAGTCCAAGGACCTTCATCAGAACTGAGAAAGTGAGAAAAATAAGTTAGTTAAAATAAAAATAGAAAATGATGATAAAGAGAGATAAAGTTATTCTTTCAGGTTGAAGGAACTTTGATCTAAAAATATTAACTCTGATTCCTTTCCCACAGTGTACCAGACTGGCTGACTATTTCCAGCATTTTCTGGTTTTAGTTTGGATTTCCAACATCTGAAGCTTCTTTGGTATTCAAAGTAAGTTGAAGTTGTAAAAGACATTGGTGAGGCCTAATTTGGATGATTTATTTTGTTATTTATTCATTTACTGACGTACTGTCTTACCCAGCAATCTCCCAAATTAATCCTAGCCTAATCACAGGACAATTAACTAACAACAGGCACATCTTTGGAATGTGGGGTGAAACCAGAGCACCTAGAGGAAACCCACTCAGTTACAGGAAGAATGTATAAACTCCTTACAGGCAGTGGCAGGAATTGAACCTGGCTCACTGGTACTGTAAAGTGTGGTGCTAACCACAATGCTACTGTGCCATCCCAGAGTTCTGTGCAGTTTTGGTCACCTACCTTCAGGAAAGAAGTAAGTATGGTTGAAAGAGCACAAAAAAAATTACAAGGACGATACTGGGTTTGGAAGACCTGAGTTATAAAGAAAGATTGAATAGGTTAGGACTTTATTCCTTGGAATGTAGAAGATGGAGGGGAGATTTGATAGAGGTATAGAAAATTATGAGGGGTATAGATAGGGTAAATGCAAGCAGTCTTGGGTGCGGCTACAACTAGAGGCCATGGGTTAAAGGTGAAAGGCAAAGATGTTAAGGGGAACATTAGGGGTAACTTCTTCATTCCGAGGGTGGTGAGAATGTGGAACGAGCTGCTAGCACAAGTGGGGCATGCTAGCTCAATTTCAATGCTGAGAGAAATTTGGAAAGGTACATGGATGGTAGGGTTATGGAGGGCTATGGTTCTGGAGCAGGTTGATGGGAGTAGTTAGATTACATGTTTCAGCACAGATTAGATGGGCTGAAAGGCCTGTTTCTGTGTTGTACTTTCCTAAGATTTTATGACATTTCATACTCTGACAAAAGAGTGCAAACCTGAAACGTGAATTGTTTCCCCTTCCGAGGATGCTCCCTGAGTTGCTGAGAGATTCCAACATTTTCCGCCATTTCAAATTCCTACTTAGAATATCTACTTCCCTATTTTGGGAACTATTTGGAGATTTTCCAGCAATTGAATATAAGCCTTTTTATCAATCTACTATACATGAGCATCTGTAGTCAGATCATGAACAAAAAGCAAGCCAGGCAGTTATCACTGTTGAGACATGCCTACTATAATCTTTTTCTTATCTCCTATTGTTTATTAATATTATAATCTTTAACATAGTTCTCGATTTACAGTCATTAAAACAGATTTCTGTGCATGAACAAACCTCCCTGGGGTTTCTATAGTTCGCTCATTCGTTATATGCCATGTCGTAAGAAATGGGCGATCATGGTCATTCTATGAGCATGATTGTTCTTGGCAAATTTTTCTGCAGAAGTTGTTTGCCAGTGCCTTCCCCCAGCCATTATCAATACTCTTCAGTGATTGCCTGGTGTCAGTGGTCGCATAACCAGGACTTGTGATTTGCACCCACTGCTTATAAGACCATCTACCACCTTCTCCCATGGCTTCACATGACCCTGATCGGGAGGGGGAGGTTCTAAGCAGGTGCAAAACCTTGCCCAGGGGTGACCTGCAGGCTAGTGGAGGGAAGAAGTGTCTTACACCTCCTTTGGTAGAGGCATATCTTCACCCCGCCATCCCTCCACCCAAGGGTTCTATAGTATCAGCATGAATACACGGATGGGTAGCTTCTCTGCACGTAGTCCTGTGTCTGCAGCAATAGGTACTCTTGTGAGCCTGATGTTCACAGGAACTCATAGAGGATATCCCCCACCTCCAATGCGGGTAGTCATAGATAGATAGATAGATACTTTATTGTTCGCAAGGCAAATTACAGTGTCACAGTAGTATTACAAGTGTGCAGGTACTGTATTCAAATATTAGAGGAGAAGTATGAAAGAAAAAAATAAGTTAACTCAAACAGTCTAACAGCAGGGGGTCATCACTTCTATATGTTGACTCATTATAGAGCCTAATGGCCGAGGATAAGAATGACCTCATATACCGCTCTTTGGAGCAACGCAGTTGACTTAGTCTATTACTAAGTCTATTACTTAGTCTGTTACGAATGAGGGGAGACCTCATAGAAACATTTTGAATGTTGAAAGGCATGGACAGAGTGGATATGGCAAAGTTGTTTCCCATGATGGGGGAGTCTAGTACGAGAGGGCATGACTTTAGGATTGAAGGGCACCCATTCAGAACAGAAATGCGAAGAAATTTTTTTAGTCAGAGGGTGGTGAATCTATGGAATTTGTTGCCATGGGCAGCAGTGGAGGCCAAGTCATTGGGTGTATTTAAGGCAGAGATTGATAGGTATCTGAGTAGCCAGGGCATCAAACGTTATGGTGAGAAGGCAGGGGAGTGGGACTAAATGGGAGAATGGATCAGCTCATGATAAAATGGCAGAGCAGACTCGATGGGCCGAATGGCCGACATCTGCTCCATTGTCTTATTGTCGTATGGTTTACTAAAAGTGCTCCTCTGCTCAGCCAAGGTGGCATGCAAAGGGTATGATCAGCAGGATTTCCTTTCCCTCTACAGTTTGCTGGATGCAATCAGTTAGGAGTCCCACCTCCTCATTGGAGAGAGCACAAGGAAAATTGGGACATTAACAACCAACATGCACAAGAAAATATAAACACAAGCGAGTCTGGAGATGCTGGAAATCAAAAGCAACATAGACAAAATGTTGGAGGAACTCAGCAGGTCAGGCAGCATCAATGGAAACGAATAAACAGTCAATGTTTCGGGACAAGACCCTTCTTCAGGACTTTAAAAAAACACAAAAAAGTTGCTCCACCTCCAAACATTAGAAAAAGCACAGCACATTGAATGATGTGTTTTAAAAGCAAAGTTTATTTTTAATCCATCATTAGGAACTCAGTACAAGGTAGTCAAATGTTTGGATAATCCTAACTGAGGAAGGCCAGAGAATTGAATGAGGCAATTTAGAAATGACAGAGTAGATTGAACAAAGTACAAATTAGTTTAAATTGATTTAAATTCAGATTCAGATTTTTGAACATGTGAAACACGCAATGAAATGTGCATTAACAACTTGCAATAACAACCAACACACCCAAAGGTACTCGGGGCAGTCTGCAAGTGTCGCTGCACCCTCTGGCCCGAATGTAGCCTGTCCACAATGTTCAATAGAACTACAAAAGCAGCAACAACAACAAAACAAGGCACTAACAGCAAAACAAGCCCTTTTCCCACCCTTCCAGACAGCCACTCCTTCATGGTAGTGTGCCGGTTAGCTCAGCACTTTACAGTTGTTGCTTGGTGTAGCTCGAAGGACAGGAAGGGCCTATTCCGTGTTGTATCTCAATAAATAAAGTAAATAAAAAGTGAGTTTGTAAATCTGGTTGGAGCAAAGGATGTTGGGAATGGTGGGGGTGAAGCGCCATGGGAGGGACATGCGATAGGTGGGTGGGGGTTCCAGGGGATAGTTGACATCTCCTGCCCCGAGACACCAGACAAGCTCATTTGATTCCAAATTTTTTTTTATTGATCATTTCAAAATATCTCTCTGGCACCTCTCACTCCCTCCTTCTCCCTTCCCCTTTTCCCAACCATGATTCCCCTCTCCCTGCTTCCCACTCTCGGTCCACAATAGAGACCCTTAGCATGATGATGATGATGATGATGATGACGACGTCGACTCAGACCCGAGGGGCCAGCGTCGAACATTTTCATGCCTTACAAGGTGCAGTTCGAAAGGTTGTGTGGGGCACCACTCCTCGCACAGACATTTCACAGTATTATTTTACGAGGTCGAGTTGTGAGTTCGACATCGACCCGGCGCGGATGGAGAGCGCACACGGGGGCGGTCTGCCACTGGATCGAACTCAGGAACCTCTGTTCTTGAGCCCGGCGCTGATCTCACTGCGTCACCTGACCCTTAGCAGAATCAGGTTTATTATTGCTCAAACATGTCAGGAAATTTATATTCCTTTGTATCAGCATAACAGTGCAATACATAAAATTACTACAATACTGTGCAAAAGTCTCAGGCATCCTAGCTATATATACATGTGTGCCTAAGACTTTTGCAGAGTACCGTAGCATCAGTTAAGCAGCAGTCACAAGGAAAGCATACATTTAGCATACATTCAAGACAATTTTCACAAGAAGCAACCAAGAAACAAGGAAAAGCAAGAACAAGGTCATCATAACATTGTTAAATTGGAGAGATGAAGGTTGCACCAGCTGATTTAAGAATGGATTGGTTGAATGAAAGCAGCTTTCAAACTGCAAATCTGAATTGTGTTGAATGAAGTAGGAACCACAGAGAGAACAAAGAAACAGTAGCTTAAAATCTAAAACCACTGTATATGAAAAGGAATTAGGTGTTGAAGTATGATTGATAAGAATTAAATCAATGTAGCAGAATGTAATTGATGATGGTCAAACAGCACTCAGATGAGACTACACCTTCAGTACCACAGCCAGTTCTGCTTCTTGTGTTCTGAGATACAAGTGCTGGAGGCACATTTCTCCAAGAGACAAAGGAAGCGTAAGAAGCGGAAACAAAAGGAGAGATGGATCTTGAAAAATAATTTGATTATCTAACATCATATCTGATTGGCTACCTCAAGCGGTTAGCCATCTCAATCCATAGACCATCTAGCACTGACTTGGGTCACCACTGTAGCGTAGTGGTTAGCGCGATGCTGTTACATCTTGGGGCGTCGGAGTTTGGAGTTTAATTCTGAAGTCATCCGTAAGGAGTCTATGTGTCCTCCCTGTGGAATACATGGGTTTCCTCCTGGTACTCTGGTTTCCTCCCACAGTCCAACGACACACCAGTCAGTAGAGTATTTGGTCATTGTAAAGTGTCCCTTAACTAGGCTAGGGTTAAATCAGGGGTTGCTGGGCGGTGTGGATATAAATGTCGGAATGGTCTATTCCTTGCTGTATTTAAATAAACAAACAAACAAACAGATAGATAAATAAATGATTCCTGCCAACAGCTTATAGTACTTCAAGCTCATATAAAGTGCCCCATTACACTCCTAAACCTCCTTAAGGCCTTAGATTCACCACAGAAACATGCCCTTCGGAATACCTAGTCCACGCTGGTTTAACCTAGTCTCATCCATCTGCACCAAGACCATATCCCTCTATTCCTCTGTAATCCACATACCTATCCAAACTATTCTTAAAAATTACAATTTTACTAACATCTACTATTTCTGCCGGCAACTTGTTCCACACTCACACCACCCTCTGAGTGAAGAAGCTTCCCCACAGCTCCCCGTTAAATATGTAACCTCTCATCCTAAACCCAATGACCTGAAGTGTGAGTCTCACCCAACCTGAAGGGAAAAAGCATTTATACCATAAACTGCGCAACATCTTTTTATTCTTACATTCATAGACAATGTGAGAGGACGGAGGAACATCTGGAGAAACTTCTGAAATGCCCGCTTCGCTGCCGTTGCTACTGTGTGGTCCGGAATCTCCAGAGGAGAAGGTCTCTGAATCCTCAGCTTTGCTTGTTTCAGCGGCCGGGACGAGGTTAAAGGCGCTCAGCGGATCAACGTGTTTCAGTTACAGGGAACGTGCCGTGGGTCTGTATTGGAGGGGCTGGTCGGAGGCTCGAAGTTTTCAGACGGACGGACTCAGTGTCGGCTGTGGTCGGGTGCTTCCAATGCATCAGCAGTTGTTGATGCCTGGAGGTTTATGGCAGGGGAGTTTCTCCCTTCTTGCCACCTGCTATCGGGGACTATTGGAGTCGATCGAGCCTTGAGATTTTTTTTACCGTGCCCGTGGTCTGCTCTTCATCAAATTATGGTATTGTTTTGCACTGCTGTAACTATATGTTATAATTATGTGGTTTTGTCAGTGTTAGTCTTTGGTTTGTCCTGGTTTTTTTGTGATATCCCTGGAGAAGCATTGTATCATTTTTTAATGCATGCATTTCTAAATGACAATACACGAGGACTGAGTGTCCTCATAATCTAAAAAATCTAATGTGTTTAGTGTTAAACTACACCTTTTAAAACAAATAGCATCGATGCCACTCATGCGGCCCCCCGGCGTGGTGCACTACTACGATAGTCAAGGGGCTTCCACATCCAACATGGCCTCTGCCTGTCCAGTAACACAAAAAACTATACCATGGTCTTCCTACCAAGACCTTACAGTGGCTGCATCGTGCTTCAAAGCATCCCTCAGCAGGTATTCCTGGAGCCTCCACAGACATCTTGATGTGCTGGCAGACCAACAACACCCATGAGAGGGAACTTGATGACGATGAGGACAATATGAGTGAGGTTGATGTTCTGGAGCATGCTGATATTAAGGGAGAGGAGGTGTTGGAGTTGTTAAAATACATTAGGGCAGTTAAGTCCCCCGGGGTCTGACGGAATATTCTCCAGGCTGCTCCACGAGGCGATAGAAGAGATTGCTGAGCCTCTGGCTAGGATCTTTATGTTCTCGTTGTCCATGGGAATGGTACTGGAGGATTGGAGGGAGGCGAATGTTGTCCCCTTGTTCAAAAAAGGTAGTAGGGATAGTCCGGGTAATTACAGACCAGTGAGCCTTACGTCTGTGGTGGGAAAGCTGTTGGAAAAGATTCTTAGAGATAGGATCTATAGGCATTTAGAGAATCACGGTCTGATCAGGGACAGTCAGCATAGCTTTGTGAAGGGCAGATCGTGTCTAACAAGCCTGATAGAGTTCTTTGAGGAGGTGACCAGGCATATAGATGAGGGTAGTGCAGTGGATGTGATCTACATGGATTTTAGTAAGGCATTTGACAAGGTTCCACACGGTAGGCTTATTCAGAAAGTTAGAAGGCATGGCATCCAGGGAAGTTTGGCCAGGTGGATTCAGAATTGGCTTGCCTGCAGAAGGCAGAGGGTAGTGGTGGAGGGAGTACATTCAGATTGGAGGATTGTGACTAGTGGTGTCCCACAAGGATCTGTTCTGGGACCTCTACTTTTCGTGATTTTTATTAACGACCTGGATGTGGGGGTAGAAGGGTGGGTTGGCAAGTTTGCAGACGACACAAAGGTTGGTGGTGTTGTAGGTAGTGTAGAGGATTGTCAAAGATTGCAGAGAGACATTGATAGGATGCAGAAGTGGGCTGAGAAGTGGCAGATGGAGCTCAACCCGGAGAAGTGTGAGGTGGTACACTTCGGAAGGAAAAACTCCAAGGCAGGGTAGAAAGTAAACGGCAAGATACTTGGTAGTGTGGAGGAGCAGAGGGATCTTAGGGTACATGTCCACAGATCCCTGAAAGTTGCCTCACAGGTGGATAGGGTAGTTAAGAAAGCTTATGGGGTGTTAGCTTTCATAAATCGAGGGATAGAGTTTAAGAGTCGCGACGTAATGATGCAGCTCTATAAAACTCTGGTTAGGCCACACTTGGAGTACTGCGTCCAGTTCTGGTCACCTCACTATAGGAAGGATGTGGAAGCATTGGAAAGAGTACAGAGGAGATTTATCAGGATGCTGCCTGGTTTAGAAAGTATGCATTATGATCAGAGAATAAGGGAGCTAGGGCTTTACTCTTTGGAGAGAAGGAGGATGAGAGGAGACATGATAGAGGTGTACAAGATAACAAGAGGAATAGATAGAGTGGATAGCCTGTGCCTCTTCCCCAGGGCACCACTGCTCAATACAAGAGGACAGGGCTTTAAGGTAAGATGTGGGAAGTTCAAGGGGGATATTAGAGGAAGGTTTTTTACTCAGAGAGTGGTTGGTGCATGGAATGCACTGCCTGAGTCAGTGGTGGAGGCAGATACACTTGTGAAGTTTAAGAGACTACTGGACAGGTATATGGAAGAATTTAAGGTGGGGGCTTATATGGGGGGCAGGGTTTGAGGGTCGGCACAACATTGTGGACCCAAGGGCCTGTACTGTGCTGTACTATTCCATGTTCTAAAGGCTTTCACCAAGTTGACAATATTTATTTATTTACTTGTTGAGATACAGCACAGAATCGCCCCTTCTGGCTCATCCAGCCACGAATCCCAGCGATCCCCCAATTTAATCCCAGCCTGATCATAAGACAATTTACAATAACCAATTAACCCTCCAACGGGTACTTCCTTGGACTGTGGGAGGAAACCAGAGCACCTGGAGAAAACCCAAGCAGTCACAGGGAGGAGTTACAAACTATTAGAGGTCCACATGGGAATTGAACCTGGGTTGCCTGTACTGTAAAGTGTTGTGCTAATCATTACGCTACGGTGCTGCCTATCAGCAGGGACAGATCTTCCAGCAGCATTTGATGTCTGTCCATGTGTTTGTCCCTGATAACAGCCAGTAGATCAGAGAGCCCGCTGTCTCACAGCTGCTTGGGATGAACCATGGCACAGG
Source organism: Mobula hypostoma (assembly GCF_963921235.1). Taxonomy (NCBI): domain Eukaryota; kingdom Metazoa; phylum Chordata; class Chondrichthyes; order Myliobatiformes; family Myliobatidae; genus Mobula; species Mobula hypostoma. The sequence goes on from NC_086098.1 coordinate 178,439,276, forward strand.
CCCCTGCTTCTTTCTCTGCATCCATAGACCTCAAATTGCTGAGTGACCATCCCGTCAGATAAGGGGTGCTACCATCTATCACACAAGTAGCTGAGAGTCCCAGTGATCTGTGGAATTCTCTGCCCAGGGAAGCAGCTGAGGCTTCTTCACTAAACATATTTAAGAAACAGTTAGATAGGTTTTTACATAGTAAGGGAATTAATGGTTATGAGGAAAAGGCAGGTCGATGGAACTGCATTTATGGACAGATCAACCATGATCTTATTGAATGGCAGGGCAGGCTCGATGGGCCAGATCGCCCACTCCTGCTCTTATTTCTTATGTTCTTATGTTCTTATTCTTTATATCCTAAGAAGCATATTTCACTCATTTTCCTCTCCTCTTTGCTATGTCCATATAATTGGTTCTAATCTGGTGAATAGGAACTTAGTGATTGGGGCATAGACTCCTGTTCAAAGTGCTTTAACTATAGGTGCGGTTTGGAACAAAGGAAACATAATACCCAAAGCTCAAAGTTCAAAGTAAATTTATTATCGAAGTACGTTTAATTATAGCAATAACATATAAGTAATTGTTGTTATTATTATTATTAACAATAAGCAGTGAGTAAGCCTGACAAGCAGGTACTGAACAGATCATTGTATTTAATGATAATAATGGAAGGTTGAATATTGGCCAGCACATCGGGGCGGGGGGGGGTGGGTGGGTTGCAGATCATTACTGCTCTCTGAAACAGGATCAAGGAATTATGTATACTACTGAGACAAGCAGACCCTGGTCAATGTTAAATAACGCTACCAAAAATTGGCATCTTTGGACAAAAGGTTTTTTCCCAGTGCTGTAAAGGAGTGTTAATATAGATTAGATTAGATTATGAGGACATGCAGTCCTCTTCTATTGTCATTTAGTAATGCATGCATTAAGAAATGATACAATATTCCTCCGATGTGATATCACAGAAACACAGGACAGACCAAGACCGAAAAACTGACAAAAACCACATAATTATAACATATAGTTACAACAGTGCAGCAATACCATAACTTGATGAAGAACAGGCCATGGCACAGTAAAAAAAGTTCAAGGTATCTCGAAAGTCCCACATCTCACGCAGACTGGAGAAGGAAGAAAACTCTCCCTGCCATGCCCGACCACAGTCTAACTCTGAGTCGTCCGAAAACTTCGAGCTCAGATCAGCCCTCCGACACTGAGTGCCAAGCACCACCTCTGCCGAACACTTCAACCTCAGCCTCGGTCGCCAGCAGCAGGCAAAGCCGGGGATCTTGGGGCCTTCCCTCCGGAGATTCTCGATCGCACAGTAGCAGCGGCAGCAAACCGGGCATCTCAGAAATTTCTCTAGATGTTCCTCTGTGCCTTCTCACGTCTGCTTTCATCAAATCAGAATTGTGCACAACATCCTACTTACAAATACGATATCATTTCACCAGAGAGCTGCGCGCACTGTGTCGCACCTCCATCTTTTCCTCCCTATAAAGTTCAATGCTAAGTTTTAGGACAGGGAATTATGTTTTCTTAATCTCTTTGCTGTTAGATTTGGATTTGCTGTGCCCTCAGCCTTTGTGTATAACACTCCCCAGGACCAACGTACCAGCTCTGCCTGGGAGTTTAACGTCCCAAAGTGCATATTTTGCACTTATCTGAATCAAATTCCATCTGCAACTCTCCTTGTTCATCAAGATCCATTTGTGCATTGACTGGCTGAGATTAAGGGAAGACATTTTTTGCAAACATTACTATCCAAAATGGCTGTGCATACAACAGAATAGGAAACAGATGGCTAAAATGATCTGGTTTTTCCACATGCTCCCTGGAGCCATGTACTCCGCATGCACTCATGTCCTCTTAAAGATGGTGGCTGGTAGTGATTTGCCACAAACGTCTGGTCAATAGCCGCATATGACCTTTTGCAAAATGTCAAGGAAAAGGTAGGAAGAATAGTACATCATGCACATAAGTTGAGTACAGCCTTTTGGTGCAGAGTTAAGGCTTGAAATTCTCAAGACAGCATCAATGCATTTCAGGAACTGGTTTGGGGTGATTTGATTTTAAAAGATTTGTGTTGCAACTTTATCAACATTCCTCACCACCTTTCCTCTGTTATTTATACTTCATGTTTGATGAAGATTGTATAATTATATATAAATTTGGAATGCATGTAGGAACAAGTAAGCATTTTTCCCGTATAAACTGTAAGACTCATATTGCATGGTATTAGCTTCTAATTACTACCAAGTTCCAACATGCATGTTTTTGGTTTCTTGCCCTGAGTTGCAACTGACAGTGTTAAGCCTCCTAACAAAGAAATATTTCCAATAATTGTTTCAACCAGATCAATAACCTGCAAATTAAGCATCTGACCACGGAAATTAATGGGGGGGGGGAGGAGAGATAGAAGTGGGGGCAATGCTACAAGAAAGAGAACAAAGCCCGGCAAACCAAAAGCAAATTGGAATATGAAGTAGGAAATCCCAGCCCTAATTTCAAATGAGAAAATATCTTTGCCGATGCTTTTCAGAAGTGTGATAAGTATTTGTGTGACCTTTTAAAAGGCTTGCAGGTCTAGTGAGTCATACCAGATCTTATCCATCACATTTCAACTTTCCTGCCTCAGCTGTAAATTTACCTCTATTCATAATTCATATTATCCTTATTGCAACTTTTTAAGGCACTGTGTGTGTCTATATTAAATCACCTACTTATTCAACCTTTCATGGCCTTTGTCAACATGTCTCTGGGTTTCTAGTGGAATACTCACCACATTTTTTTTCCTCATTTATTATTGCCTCTCTTTTTACATTCCAAATATCTTTATCCAGGTGGCCACACTACAGCCTTCAATTTTTAAAAAATCATTCATTGGAGAAAAAATATCTATTGCCACTATCAGTAAGTATTCTGTTCACAGAAGGTTTTGAGATCAGTTAAAGGCTTAGCGAGGTTTGAAAGTTAACTAACTTTTCTTCCATGAAGGCCCTCTTAATTTTCCATCAATTCAGTAGTGCTTTCAGAGACCCATTAAGTGCCTCAAGTCAGATTTGGGCCAAACAAGGGAGATTAAATCTGATAGGATTTAAAACAAAATGATCAGACTATTTTATTTGAGATGATGCAGCAGAAGTGGCTGATGCGAAGAATGCAGTATATATTCACTTTGCAGGCAATCAGAAAATGCTTGACAGAATCCCACATAAACATTAGCTAGTAAAATCGAGGTTTATGTAATAAAAGTTTCAATGGCAAAGCATGGCTTTGAGACATAAAATAGGATCATGGTCAGTGATTAATTTTTCAGAACAGAGAAAGGAAAAGGCAAGTGATAGAACATTTGTTCTTTTTTGATTAATAGTTTGGACATTTCAATATTTGGAAGCTGGGAAGTTTGCTAAACTCTGTGGAAGATAATAATAGAGTGCAAAGGGATCAAGGCTGGAAAAATAGATGTACAAGTGGCTTGTAAAACGTAGTGCAATAAAAATGTAAAAAGCATAAGAAAAACCAATATGGAGTAAATGGTGTGGCTCCAAAGAGTGAGGAAGAACAGAGGAGCTCATGTGCTGGAATGTTTAAATCTTTTTACAATGGTAGGACATGTGGAGATTGCACTCAATAAGATACATCAGATCCCAAGCTTCATAAACAGAGGCAAAACGTATCAAAGCAGAGACACATTGTTGACTCTTCATAAATCACAAGTTCAGTCACAAGTGTGTTATGACTATTTTTAATCATATTCCTTTTGGAATTATGTAAAATCTGAGGAAGGAAAAAGAAAAAGAACTTGGAATGATTCATGGAAGGAAGGTTTTTTAACTATAAGTTCAGACTGGAGAGGCTGAGGGAGTTCGTCCTGAAGTGAAAAGGTAAGGATGAAAAGTTTGATAAGGGTGTGCAAGATGATGATGAGAAAATAGTGATAAATTATTCACAAACAACAGGAATTCTGCAGATGCTGGAAATTCAAGCAACATACATCAAAGTTGCTGGTGAACACAGCAGGCCAGGCAGCATCTATAGGAAGAGGTGCAGTCGACGTTTCAGGCCAAGACCCTTCGTCAGGACTAACTGAAGGAAGAGTGAGTAAGGGATTTGAAAGTTGGAGGGGGAGGGGGAGATCCAAAATGATAGGAGAAGAGGGGGATAGGAGGGGGAGGGATAGAGCCGAGAGCTGGACAGGTGATAGGCAAAAGGGGATACGAGAGGATCATGGGACAGGAGGTCTGGGAAGAAAGACGGGGGGGGGGTGACCCAGAGGATGGGCAAGAGGTATATTCAGAGGGACAGAGGGAGAAAAAGGAGAGTGAGAGAAAGAATGTGTGCATAAAAATGAGTAACAGATGGGGTACGAGGGGGAGGTGGGGCCTTAGCAGAAGTTAGAGAAGTCGATGTTCATGCCATCAGGTTGGAGGCTACCCAGACGGAATATAAGGTGTTGTTCCTCCAACCTGAGTGTGGCTTCATCTCCACAGTAGAGGAGGCCGTGGACAGACATGTCAGAATGGGAATGGGATGTGGAATTAAAATGTGTGGCCATTGGGAGATCCTGCTTTCTCTGGCGGACAGAGCGTAGATGTTCAGCAAAGCGGTCTCCCAGTCTGCGTCGGGTCTCACCAATATATAAAAGGCCACATCGGGAGCACCGGACGCAGTACTGCTGAACATCTACGCTTACTAATCAAGAACCTATGCTGAACATCGACTGCACCTCTTCCTATAGATGCTGCTTGGCCTGCTGAGTTCACCAGCAACTTTGATGTATGTTGCATAAATTATTCACATTTGTGTGTGGTCCAAGGATCCAGGGGCCTCAAAGTGACTGGCAAAACATAAATGTGGGATATCAGGCAAAGAATGGTTATGATATGAAACTTGGTTCCTCTAGATGACTCTGATAGCTCAGGGCCTGTACTCACTGGAGTTTAGAAGAATGAGGGCAGATGTCACTGAAACCTATCGAATATTGAAAGGTTGAGACAGAGTGGATGTAGGGAGATGTTTGAAATAGTGGGAGAGTCTAGGACCAGAAGTCACAGCTTCAGAATAGAGGGACATCCATTTAGAACAGAGGTGAGGAGGCATTTATTTGGTCAGAAAATGGTGAATATGTGGAATACATTACTACACTCGGCTGTAGAGTCCATGTCATTGAGTATATTTAAAAACAGAGGTGGATAGGTTCTTGATTAGTAAGTGTATGCTTAATGTATTGAATGTATTGACTGCCTTGATGATTTGAACTTGCATCACTAGTTTCCTTTACCACACATCTGGAGTGTTGATCTAGGACCTTAGTTACTGTGCTAAACGTGTTCCAATCTAACATTGTAGCACTATTCTCTGATATGGTACCTCATTAAATATTTAATAAAATCTACAACAAAATGAAATTTTCTGCATTACCCCCCTCCCTCTAATGTTGATCAAACTGCTGTACCCGGTAGTAATGAATGGTTAGTGAACTGATAATTAAATTTTATTGAAATACAGCGCAGAATAGGCTCTTCTGACACTTCAAGAAGCACCAGCATGCAATCCCGCAATTTAGTCCTAGTCTAATCCCGGGGTAATTTACAATGACCAATTAACCTATGTCCTTGGATTGTGGAAAGAACCGGAGCACCTGGAGGAAACCCATGTGATCACAGGTAGAACATACAAACTCCTTACAGGCAGTGGCTAGAATTGAACCCGGGTCACTGGTACCTGCCCATCACCTCCCCTCCTCCTCCCTTTCTCCCATGGTCCACTGTCCTCTCCTAAGAAATTCCTTTTTCTCAAGCCCTTTAGCTTTTCCACCCACTTGACTTCAGCTGCTGACCTTCTAGCTAACCTCCTTTGTCTTCCCCTACCTTGTCATTCGGGCATCTTTCCCCTTCCTTTTCTGTCCTGAAAAAGGGTCTCGGACAGAAATAACTGAAGGAACTACTGAGTTCCTTCAGCATTTTGTCTGTGTTGCTCTGGATTTCCAGCATCTGCAGACTTTCTCGTGCTCTGTATAAATATATGTTGTTGTTCGATTTACAACCTGATTTGTATATCCTGTTATTATTAATGTGCCATTGAAAAAATTGTAGGCACAATTTTTAAGTGTTCTTTTAAGCTTGAGATATTTACTTGTATTTCATGCTCTTTAATGTTGTTTTTCTGTAAGATTTCAACATCCAAAGACCTTTAACGAGAATACTTGATACAATTAATGTAGTGATCTTCCCCTGTGGCACTTAGCTTACTGACATGGGAAATTAAAATGTCACGTTTCTTCACTGGTAGGTGTACTTCCAAGGGTGCGGCTCGGATGCTGTCTTTGAGCATTGAATAGAAAATCTCTACCTATGGTATAGATGACTTAAGAGACACAAGAGATTCTGCAGATGCCGGAAATATTAAGCAACATGCACAAAATGCTTTGGGCCAAGACCCTTCATCAGGACTAGAAAAGAAGAGGGCAAAATCCAGAATAAGAAGGTGGGGGAAGGGAAAGAAGTAAAAGCTAGAAGGTGATAGGGGAAACCAGGTGAGGGAGAAGGTGGGTGGGGGAGAGGGGGAATGAAGTAAGAAGCTGAGAGCGCAGAAGAAGAAGGAATCTGATTGGAGATGACATTGGGCCATGGAAGAAAGGGAGGAGGAGAGGAGGTAATGGACAGGTGAGGAGATGAGAAGGGGTGGATGGTAACCAGAATGGGAAATAGGAAAAGAGAAGAAGAGGGAGGGGGAGAAAGTACAAGAAGTTAGAGATATCAATATTCATGCAATCATGTTGCTTTAGCGAGTCTGTGTAATATGAGGATATTTCATTACCAAGCAGTTCCTTGAAAACCATGTCAACCTCATTTAAAAACAATGCAGAGAATAACTTAAATGAAGAGATAGTAGAAAGTAATAGCCGATTAATTAATTTAAAAGTATTCTTCTTAAGCAAACATTAACATAAAATGAGTGAGAAAAAATATTGTGCAGCACTTATGTAAGACTTTTCACTAATCTTCAGAATTCCAGAGTTTATTAATTAATTCTGCTTTGACTGCAAGTGCTATCCTGACTTTCACTCCTTCCAGGCTTCTATTAATTGATGTGAAATTCAAGTGAACAGATTGGAGCTTCACAAAGGGCTGAATTATGGTCATTCTGGACATTTCTCATCAGAATGCACAACTTTTCAAATCTGTCTTCAGCTATCTGTCTTTTTTTTTTGTTTCTGGAAACCAGCTCTTAAATTTTATCAGAGAAATACAATACTTTGGTTACAGACAATCAGCCGCTCCTTCTAATTTGATTCCTTTCTTTTGATGAGGGGTTACTTTGTAAATGTATATTTAAGTTTCATTTTAATGCCTTCTCTATTGTCCATGGTTTTCTTTTCTCCTTCTGCTTCACTAGAAAAGTAAGGAAGGCGTACACTTTTGCAGTAACACACAAGATCACAGTATATCTCAAAGTGCTCCAACACTAGTGAAGTACTTTTCAAATGCAGCAACCAATTTATGCATGGCAAAGTTCCACAGAAAGCAATGAGGAACCAACAAAACTCAACAAAGATCCGCATGCATTGCACACATCACCATGAGCTCTGCATGCATAAAATGTTTAAATTAAAATATATGACTCTTTACAGGCCACATTTTTATAACAAAGTTCAGTTTGATACTCATGTTCTAAGCTTAGCAATTTGTCAAGCTGAAGCATAAAAGAATCAATGTTTTTTATCAGGGAATCAGAAATAAATAATTGCCTCATTCAGAGATAGAAACATAGAAACATAGAAGATAGGTGCAGGAGTTGGCCATTCGGCCCTTCGAGCCTGCACCGCCATTTATTATGATCATGGCTGACCATCCAACTCAGAACCCCGCCCCAGCCTTCCCGGCATACCCCCTGACCCCCGTAGCCACAAGGGCCATATCTAACTCCCTCTTAAATATAGCCAATGAACTGGCCTCAACTGTTTCCTGTGGCAGAGAATTCCACAGATTCACCACTCTCTGTGTGAAGAAGTTTTTCCTAATCTCGGTCCTAAAAGGCTTCCCCTCTATCCTCAAACTGTGACCCCTCGTTCTGGACTTCCCCAACATCGGGAACAATCTTCCTGCATCTAGCCTGTCCAATCCCTTTAGGATCTTATACGTTTCAATCAGATCCCCCCTCAATCTTCTAAATTCCAACGAGTACAAGCCCAATTCATCCAGTCTTTCTTCATATGAAAGTCCTGCCATCCCAGGAATCAATCTGGTGAACCTTCTTTGTACTCCCTCTATGGCAAAGATGTCTTTCTTCAGATTAGGGGACCAAAACTGCACACAATACTCCAGGTGTGGTCTCACCAAGGCCTTGTACAACTGCAGTAGTACCTCCCTGCTCCTGTACTCGAATCCTCTCGCTATAAATGCCAGCATACCATTCACCTTTTTCACCACCTGCTGTACCTGCATGCCCACTTTCAATGACTGGTGTATAATGACACCCAGGTCTCATTGCACCTCCCCTTTTCCTAATCGGCCACCATTCAGATAATAATCTGTTTTCCTATTTTTGCCACCAAAGTGGATAATTTCACATTTATCCACATTAAATTGCATCTGCCATGAATTTGCCCACTCACCCAACCTATCCAAGTCACCCTGCATCCTCTTAGCATCCTCCTCACAGCTAACACTGCCACCCAGCTTCGTGTCATCCGCAAACTTGGAGATGCTGCATTTAATTCCCTCATCCAAGTCATTAATATATATTGTAAACAACTGGGGTCCCAGCACTGAGCCTTGCGGTACCCCACTAGTCACCACCTGCCATTCTGAAAAGGTCCCGTTTATTCCCACTCTTTGCTTCCTGTCTGCTAACCAATTCTCCACCCACACCAATACCTTACCCCCAATACCGTGTGCTTTAAGTTTGCACACTAATCTCCTGTGTGGGACCTTGTCAAAAGCCTTTTGAAAATCCAAATATACCACATCCACTGGTTCTCCCCTATCCACTCTACTAGTTACATCCTCAAAAAATTCTATGAGATTCGTCAGACATGATTTTCCTTTCACAAATCCATGCTGACTTTGTCCGATAATTTCACCGCTTTCCAAATGTGCTGTTATCACATCCTTGATAACTGACTCCAGCAGTTTCCCCACCACCGACGTTAGGCTAACCCGTCTATAGTTCCCCGGTTTCTCTCTCCCTCCTTTTTTAAAAAGTGGGGTTACATTAGCCACCCTCCAATCCTCAGGAACTAGTCCAGAATCTAACGAGTTTTGAAAAATTATCACTAATGCATCCACTATTTCTTGGGCTACTTCCTTAAGCACTCTAGGATGCAGACCATCTGGCCCTGGGGATTTATCTGCCTTCAATCCCTTCAATTTACCTAACACCACTTCCCTACTAACATGTATTTCGCTCAGTTCCTCCATCTCACTGGACCCTCTGTCCCTTACTATTTCTGGAAGATTATTTATGTCCTCCTTAGTGAAGACAGAACCAAAGTAATTATTCAATTGGTCTGCCATGTCCTTGCTCCCCATAATCAATTCACCTGTTTCTGTCTGCAGGGGACCTACATTTGTCTTTACCAGTCTTTTCCTTTTTACATATCTATAAAAGCTTTTACAGTCCGTTTTTATGTTCCCTGCCAGTTTTCTCTCATAATCTTTTTTCCCCTTCCTAATTAAGCTCTTTGTCCTCCTCTGCTGAACTCTGAATTTCTCCCAGTCCTCAGGTGAGCCACTTTCTCTGGCTAATTTGTATGCTTCTTCTTTGGAATTGATACTATCCCTAATTGCTCTTGTCAGCCACGGGTGCACTACCTTCCTTGATTTATTCTTTTGCCAAACTGGGATGAACAATTGTTGTAGTTCATCCATGCAACCTTTAAATGCTTGCCATTGCATATCCACCGTCAATCCTTTAAGTGTCATTTGCCAGTCTATCTTAGCTAATTCACGTCTCATACCTTCAAAGTTACCCCTCTTTAAGTTCAGAACCTTTACTTCTGAATTAACTATGTCACTCTCCATCTTAATGAAGAATTCCACCATATTATGGTCACTATTACCCAAGGGGCCTCTCATGACAAGATTGCTAATTAACCCTTCTTCATTGCTCAAAACCCAGTCCAGAATAGCCTGCTCTCTAGTTGGTTCCTCAACATGTTGGTTCAAAAAACCATCCCAAAAAACATATCTAGATTCAAGAATACCTGCTTCCGTTCAGTCATTCAATTCTTAAACAAACCAACACAACTCTAATCATTGCAGTGTAGTGTAATGCCCTGGTTCATACCTTTACTGTTATGCAGCCAAGGAAACCAGGGGTTTGCAGTAGTAACACTGACTCCTTTGATCACTTAGCACGAGCATGGACTTTCTTCCATTTTGTCTTAATTTCTTGTGTTCTTTCTTTGTAAATATTGGGTGTAACAATGTTTAATGCTGCTTACATAATGCTATGTGCCTGTGATGCTACTGCAACTAATATTCAAAGTTCAAAGTTAAGGCAAATTTATTATCAAAGTACATAGTTGACACGATAATTCTACCTTGAGAGTCATTTTTTTATTTATTATTTTATTTTACTGAGATATAGTACAGAATATGCCCTTCCAGCTCTTTGATCCACACTGACCAGCAATCCTGTGATTTAATCCGAGCCTGATCATGGGACAATTTACAATGGCCAATTAACCTACAACCGGTGAGTCTTTGGACTGTGGAAGGAAACCAGAACACCTGGAGGAGCACATCCCATCATGGCAAGAACGTACAAACTCTTACAGGCAGTGGCAGGAATTGAACCTACACGTCTGTACTGTAAAGCATTGTGCTAACCACTACACTACCATGCTGCCCCTACTGTGCAACTGTGCCGCCCCATTTTCTTGCAAGCATTTACAGCAGAACAAATAAATACAATAGAATCAATGATTAACTACACACAAAGACTGACAAACAACCAATGGGCAAAAGCAGACAATCTGTGCAAATAAAAAATAATATGTCTCTGAAAGAGACTGTCATGTCTCCAAAAAAAATAATGAAGTGCCTCTGAAAGTGAGACCATAGGTTGCAGAATCAGTTCAGAGTTGAGGTTATTCATGCTGCTTCAGGAACCTGGTGTTCAAAGGTAATAACTGCTTCTAAACCTAATATTCCTGTACCTCATTTTCAATGGCAGAAGCGAGAAGATGGTATGGGTCCTTGATGATGGATGCTGCTTTCTTGAGACAGCGCTCCCTGAAGATGTGCTCAGTGGAGGGGAGGACTTAGCCTATGATGGATTGGGCTGTATCCATCACCTTAGCAGGCTTTCCTATTCTTGGGTATTGGTGTTTCCATACTAGGTCATGATACAACCAGTCAGGATGCTCTCCACTGTGCATCTATAACAGATTATCCAAGTTTTAGATGACACACTGAATCTGCACAAACACCTAAGAAAGTAGAGGTGCTGTCAGTCTTCTTTTTAATGGCGCTTATGTTACATTAGGTTTTTATTGCACCTGTACATACATCTATATGACAATAAACTTGACCCTGGATCTTTGAAAATAAAATTGAACAGAGACAGCAACGTACTGAACCCTGGACAACTTACACATTTTTTAGCTTCTCAATCTTTCTGCAGAGAAACAGTTACTCTGGCTTTTATTAGATGGATACAATATAGCTAACTTATGAGTAGCAAACAATATGGGCATTGTTTCACCTCATGCTGGGCAGTAGAACTACAAGCCACAAATGTGCCAAATCTCCAGGGTCTCCCAAAACACCAGTCATCTACCAGCCACCGCATAGTACCTGAAAAAGCTAAAGAAATTGCAAACGTGACGAGCTCCATCGTGGGGTCTAGCCTCCTGCAGCATTGAAGACATCTCAAAGATCAATACCTCAAAAAGGTGATGTCCATCATTAAGGACCCCCATCACCAAGGACAGACTCTCATCTTATTACAGTCATCAGTGAGCAGGTACAGGAGCTTGAAGCCTAAAATAGCTTTTTCCCACCACTGTCAGATTCCTGAATGGACAATGAACGAACCCATGAACACCACCTCAATATTTTTCCTCTCTTCTTGTACTACTTACTTATTTTTTAAATTTAATTTTAATATATATTTCTTGATGCAATTTATAGTTTTGTATGTATTGCACTGTACTATCAGAATCAGAATCAGGTTTATCATCACTGGCAAGTGTCATGAAGTTTGCTAACAGCAGCTGGAGTTCAATGCAATGCATAATATAGAAGACAAAAAGTAAAAATAAATAAATAAGTAAATCAATTACAGTATATGTATTTTGAATAGGTTAAAAATCATGCAAAAACAGAAGTAATATATATTTTAAAAGTGAGGTAGTGTTCATGGGTTCAATGTCCATTTAGGAATTGGATGGCAGAGGGGAAGAAGCTGTCCTGAATCACTAAGTATGTGACTTTAGGCTTCTGTACCTCCTACCTGATGGCAACAATGAGAAAAGGGCATGCCCTGGTGCTGGTAGTCCTTAATAATGGACGCTGTGTTTCTGAGACATTGTTCCTTGAAGATGTCCTGGGTACTTTGTAAGCTAGTACCCAAGATGGAGCTGACTAAATCTATGACCCTCTGCAGCTTCTTTCAATCCGGTGCAGTAGTCCCCACATACCAGATGGTGATGCACCCTGTCAGAATGCTCTCTACAGTACATCTGTAGAAATTCTTGAGTGTTTTTGTTAACATACCAACCCTCTTCAAACTCCTAATGAATTATAGTCACTGTCTTGCCTTCTTTATAAGTGCATCAATATGTTGGGACCAGGTTGGGTCCTCAGAGATCTTGACACCCAGGAACTTGAAACTGCTCTCTCTCTCTCCTTTTCAGATCCTTCTATGAGGATTGGTATGTGTTCCTTCATCTTACTCTTCCTGAAGTCCACAATCAGCTCTTTTGTCTTACTGACGTTGAATGCAAGGTTGTTGCTGCGACATCAGTCCACTAGTTGCTATATCTCCCTCTTGTATGTCCTCTCATCTCCATCTGAGATTCTACCAACAGATTAGGGATAAGAGTACTGACTGTCGCAAACATCAATATACGGCAGTGTCCCCAACCTCTGGGCCGCGAAGCAGGCAGTGGTGCAGTGGTAGTTGGGATGCACACAGCACATTTTTAAGAAAAAAAGCCGAAATAAACAAGCTAATTAATTAGGTGCTGCCTGGCATGTAAATGTCGGCTCAGATCAGAGGCGACGCAATTGGCAATCGCTTGTGATATCCTGATAGCATGGCGGGGGCTCCACGAAATAAGGCAAAAACATACAAATTCCATCCAGAATGGAAAGACAAGTGTGTATGTATGTTGTGCCACCAAACACAAGCACTGACTAAAAGAGGGAATCTGGAGTGGCACCACAACACCAACCATCAGGAATTTAAAGACACCTACCCCCCAAAGAGCGCAATTCGTGCCTAGAAAGTTGAGCTGAAATCGGGTTTGAAGGCCCAGCATCGTTTTTTGCAAAACATGTTGCTCAAAATAAGGCTGCTATTGAAGCATCATTTCGTGTAAGTCACCTTCTGGCTGAACACAAGAAGCGTTTTACAGATGGCGATTTATTCAAGGAAGCAATGGTCATTACCACAAAGACTGTTTTTAATGACTTTAAAAACCAAAACGACATCACAACCGCAATACATAATATACTGCTTGGCCCTGCAACAGTGACAAGGAGGGTAGAGTCACCGTCAGAGGACGTGAATATTTTTCACTACAGTTCGATGAATCCCTAGATGTAATGCAAACAGCTCAGTTTGTTGTATTTGTCAGAATGGCTTTCCAGGATTTTACAACAAAGGAGGACTTCCTCACTCTTTTGCAATTGAAGGAAAGAACGAGAGGTGAGGATATTTACAATGAGTTTAAAAAAATGTCCGTGAAAATGACATCCCCATTCATAAGCTGGTGGCAATTACTACTGATGAGGCCGAGCAATGCGTGGTGTGCGCATTGGTTTTATAGCACTGAAAGTCAGTGCCTACTTTGGGTCAACATCTATGTGAAATTGTATATTCACATATGAAAATTATTAAATCTAAATACAGGAGCTGACTTACTGACAGACACCTCTCTAGGGTTGCCAACTTTCTCACTCCCAAATAACGGACAAAAGTAGCAGTCAAATCCCGGGATATTTGTGTTTACCCCGAGAAAGACTACCATAACCATGAAGCCTTGCACGGCCACCTGTGTGCGCATGTGCGTACGTGCCGATTTCTTCTCTTTATCCCACCAATCAGTTTTGGCTCAATTTTCATTATTTCTACTTTATATAGGCTGTGTATTTATCATATCATTCCTGCTTTTACTATATATTAGTGTTATTTTAGGTTTTATGTGTTATTTGGTATGATTTGGTAGGGTTTTTTTTGGGTCTGGGAACGCTCAAAATTTTTTTCCATATAAATTAATGGTAATTACTTCTTTGGCATAAAGCATTTCGGTGCAAAAGGTTTCATAGGAACGTTCTACCTTTGGGGGGGAAATATGGGACAGTTGTCAACCCCTACACCTCACAGACTGTCTCAGACTGGCTGTCTGTAGTTATGAGCCAAATTTCAGGGAACTAGCAGAAAGTATTCAGCCCCAGTCATCACACTGAGTGCAACAGTCAATTTTTATTCATTTATTTTTCGTGTTGAAATAAAATTAAATAATGAAACTTAGAATTAAAGGTGTGAAGTATTGTGATATTCTTAAAGAAAGACAGCTATGGCCTGTTTAATATGCTAGTTACAGTGTTTTCTTGTTTGAATTATTTTGAAAGTTTGACAAAAGTATTTTGTGTAATTCAAATACAATTCGCCCAAATAAAAGGCTTCAAATTGGAAGTACAATCTGAGCTGTTTTTTCTCTAAACGATTTAGTAGGTAGATCTTGCCTTTCACTGAGGTCGAGGTAGGGGATCTTGGGCTTAAAAAGGTTGGTGACCACTAGAGTAAAGAGTTGACATTTCAGACCCTTCATCAGGACTGAAGTTCCCTTCCATAGATATTGCCTGACCTACTGCATTCTTCCAGCATTTTGTGTGTGTTACTCTGGATTTCCAGCATCTGCGAAATCTCTTGTGTTTATAGTTAACTCTTTCCATTTAATCATCTACCACCATTCCATGAGGGTCCTTGTGTTGGTTGAGCCTACCATGTAGTCTGGCTTTTCTGATTTATATTGTCCTTTATTTGGCATTTCATGGGCCAAGTTAAAACTGATGGTTTGTGAAGAGGAATCCATGTATCTCAGGGAATGTAAGTGGTGTTTATTTCAATAACTGTGACAAATGATGCATCCAGTTTATAATATGCCTTCTTCAGTACCATATGTGAATGCCTTGCACAGTAGGACAGTGCCCACTCAACATTCAGAGTGAGAATAGGAATAGAGGAATTTAAGAAATAAAACCAGATGATAGACATTCTGCCCCTCATGCCAGTACTACCATTAATAAAATGTTACCAGGTTGGTCTTTCAACTCCTTGTCAACTTGAAGCACTAACCCCATTTCCCTTGACCTTTCTCTAATAGCCTCTGCCAGCCAAGTACATCTCCTGGTCTTCATGTGTGGCTTTACTAAGTCCGGTGGAACCGTTTCTACTGACAGGAGAAGGGGGAAAGAAGGGATACCGGCACCTTAAAACCAGTCACTTTGGACAGATGGGGCTCATCAGTGGATGGCAGTTCATCTAGGAGAAGGAAAACTCTGATCTCAAATCTTCACTGCCTTGCGGATATACCCACTCATGGGGAAGGCTTGGGGAGCAAATCCCAAAGAAAAATCCGGAGGTGGAATCTCTAAGGTAGTCCTAGTTGAGTTCAATGCTGACTGGCAGCTCCTATGATGCTGCTGGTGTCAAACTGTATTGGTCTCTGCTGTTCCTTTGGATTCATCAGCTGCATGAACAGGGGGAGCCTGATGTATGGGCAACAACTTATATCGTACTGCCCGGGCTTATGTATTGACTTTGAAGCTAGGACACAATATTCATGGACGAACCCAACCAACAGAAGCCATCATTATCTAAAATCTGTTAAAAAAAATACATAAAATCCTTGTGGTGTCCTCAGTGTGCATTGGATAAGATCTAAGGAGGATGAGTTACATTTATGTTTCACTTTTAAAAGTTTTGGTAGCTTGAAAGTATCTTGCAGCTAGACCTTGCTTTTAGAGAACAATTAAAACCAGTAATTTGCTTATTATTACACTGGATGCATTCAACACATTGGGCTGAAGACATTTCGTAGCAGAACAATCCTTTCAGTCCCTTCCTCTCTCTGATACTGTATATGTATAAAACTGTAATACATTTCCTCGCAAATACCAGCCTCAGAATACAAGGACTTCTCTTTAGAAGAGAGATAAGAAGGGATTTCTTCAGCCAGAGGGTGGTGAATGCTTGGAATTCATTGCCATGGACAGCTGGGGAAGCCAAGTCATTTGGTATACTTAAAGTGGAGACTGAGAGATTCTCCATTAGTAAGGATGTCAAGGATTACAGGGAGATGGCAGGAGAGTGAGGTTGATTCAGAAAATAAATCAGCCATGATCAAGTGATGGAGCAGTGTCAATGGGCTGAATGCTTCAATTCTGCTCCTATGTCTTGGCTGGAATAAAGTATCTTCAGCTCCTATTTGAATCTCTTGTTATTATTTCTTATGAAGGCTAAGTTACAGAATTCATTAATCTACAACATATCATGAGGATAGGGGAGGAAGTAACATGATACACTTGCACAGGGAGAACATGCAGATTCCACACAGGCAGCAGTCAAGGTCAGGATCAATTCTAGGCTGCAGGAGCTGTGACCTTTTTATGTCTCTAACCCATAGTGATTTCTCCTTTCAGTAAAAAAATCCCCCTCCCCTCTTCTTCTGTTTCCCACTCTAGCCTCCTATCTCTTCTCACCCGCCTATCACCTACCCCTGTGGTGCACCTCCTCCTTCCCTTTCTCCTATGGTCCACTCTCCTTTCCTATCAGATTCCTTCATCTCTAGTCCTTTATCTTTCCTACCCTCCTGGGTTCACCTATCGCTGTCTAGCTATTCTCCTTCCTATCAACCCTCCTTTTTTTTAATTCTGGCATCTTCCCCTTCCTTTCCAGTTTTGAAGAAGGGTCTCAGCCCAAAACATCAACCGTCTGTTCATTTCCATGGATGCCGCCTGACCCGCTGAGTTCCTCCAGCTTTTGTGTATATGTCACTTTTTATGACTGTCAGAGAGGCAAGTTTAAGTTCCTTACAGAGTCTCAATCATGGTCAAGATTATGATCACCGACACCCATGCCCAAACTGATGGTGATGATCACTGATAAGTCATGAAATGTAAAACATAAAAAGTCGCTGTAAGTTATGTTAAATGAACTTACTCACTGGCGTTTAGGGCAGTGATGAAGGTCTTCTATCTCTAGCAGTGTCCAGGGCTTTCTTTATCATGTCCGTAGTTTCCCCTCAATTTTCACTACTGTCAGTTTTGTAAGTCCCAGCCAGACACTCAGGAATAGCATCACACTCAGATGTAGAGAATTCTTCATTGCCATTTCCATAACAATTTTGTTTTACCAGTCAGTGTTGTTAGCCCTGAGGTGAACCCCCGACCAGTGGACCACTCTTAGTCTGGCCTCTATCCTTTGTCTTGTTTGGCTTGGGTGACCCTACCAAAAGCCAAAGCACAAGACCCTGACTCCAATCAACACAGCTCTGTGGGTGATTGAGGGACGCAAGCTTCTAACCCTATGGCAATGTTGTGGTCCTCTTGGAAGTATGATAACTGAATGAATGAATAAATAGATAAGGATAGATAGATTAACAAATGAGCAAAAATAGATAGATAAATAAATAGAGTGAAAGAGGAAAGCCACCTTAACAATGCGCCATTATTGTACACCAGTGAAGAAAAAAAAGATTGACAAAACACGATATTACTACAGAAACAAACACAATCAGAGACATCGACAGTAGTGCAAGAGGTCCGTAGTTTCCCATTGCTGATGTACATGTAGGGTTGTACAGATCGGTTCAAGAAGCTGATGATTGTAAGAAAGTATCTGTTCCTGAACCTGGTAATGTGGGTCTTCAGGCTTCGGTGCCCCTTGCAGAATGACGGCAGTGAGAAGAGGGCATGACTCAGATGGTGGGGATTCTTGAAGGTGGATGTGGCCTTCGCAGGGCAGCGTCTTGAGTAGACACGTCTCATGTCGTTCCTTATTAATTACCTGGTATGGCTGCTGAAGGCAGTGTTTCTGTAGCGTTTGGAATTTCTCCTTGTATTTAATGTTGTGGAATGAATTCTTCATTAAGCTCCCACCATCCAGCCTGATCTGAATGCGACCTGCCATGGCCTAATGAGGCAAAGGGATATTCACTGTGTAATGAGAAGTACTGGGGGGGGGGGGGGGGGGTGACAGTGCACGTTTAATTGACAGCGAGAGACGCAAAAAAGCACTTTGCCTCGAAAGGTAACTGGGGAGGATCCATTACGGTTCCGTGCTAGCACTTGTTGCAGGCTACGTCAAGAGCTTGGGTTCTGGATGACTAAAGTAGCGTGGCATTTAACAGTAACATTCAAAGCAAGATTTCACATCCTGGCTAAGGCGCTACCTTTATTTATGTGCTACTTACTGGTGGCAGGTGCGAATGCCGAGTTAACATAACTTGTTCGCGCTGTTCCCTGGGCTCACCAAAATACAAATTTAGCACTCAATGCATTACTTCACAGTTAAGGGTTATCTTGCAACTTTGCGCACCCGGTACTGATTCTAATCTCCTGCGTTACATTCTATGATAATAGTCCAAACACCTATCGGAATGTTTCACTTTAAAGCACATAGTAATGTCGGTTTGCCTCTATAATTAACGATCTGTTAATGAATTTGCGTTCTCCGAAATTGTAACCTACATTTTTCGATCGGAGTTAAATTCCAGATACGACCACGAGTCTGAAATCATTGCCAATTTACTTTCCCGAGGTCCTGTGTCAAATCCGCGACTCTCAGGAATACCGACGACGGGAATTTCTACGAATGAGAGCAGTCGAACTGGTTGCATCGCCGTCTGGTATCAGGAGTCACTGCACAGGATCGAAAAAAAAGCAGCAGAAAGTTGCAAACTCAACCAGCTCCATCGTCAGTACTAGCTTCCCCAGCATGGAGGACATCTTCAAAAGGCGAGCGACGCCTCAAAAAAGCGGCACCCATTAGCAAGGACCCCCACAAAGGACATGCTTTCTCATTGCTTTCTTCCGAGAAGAGGTACAGGAGCGTGAAGACACCGAGTCAACGTTTCCTCGGCCATTAGATTTCTGAATGGACATTGAACCCATGAATACTACATCACTGTTATTTTTCTTTTTTTTTGCTCAATTTTACAATACTTATTTAATTTATATATATCTTACTGTAATTTATAGATTTTATTATGTATTGCAATGTACTGCTACCGCAAAACAATAAATATGACGACATATGCCAGTGAAACTGATACTGATTCTTTTTTTTAAGTTAAACATTGGAAGGTGTATCTGTATTGCGCCATCTCGTTAACGGAAGAGCTATTCGCTGCGAGGATTCGTGGAAGCTTTGAAAAGTTCAACTTGAGAAAATGCAATTTCGTTAGCTAGTGTTCGGTTATGAAAGAAAATAGCCTCTTTTTTTTCTTGGAGAAAACCCTTACACACGGGAAATTTCAAATGGCTGCATTTATAATGGAATGACGAGGTGACATGTGTAAGGCAAGGTTTTCCTGTGGGTAGATGGTGTAAGTTCATTATAATTTTCTGAAATACATTTAGTGTGGGTTTCTATCGCTCGCAGGATTCCCAGCCTCGAGTCCACAGTTCCCTTGCTTAATAGTATTAGTCCATGGCACAAAATAGATAGGGACCCCCCCTCCCCCTCTACTATTGACGAAGGACCCGTTTACTGATTCTCTTTTCGAAGTTTATTCCAGGAATAAAATTTTACTTGCTCAATTTGATAAGACGCAGATTAGCAGAGTCAGCAGAAAGCCCACCGAACTGTCTAATGCCTCATAGAGGAAAAGTCTGCCCATTCCCCTGCTAAATCCCCTCCTCCTCCAGCCCCACCCCGAAACCTGGGCGATGTGCAGAGGCAGGAAATTCGCATCTAACCCATGTGACAGACACCAAAATAAACACTAGACGAGAATCCCTCGCACATTTCGATGGAAATTGCATCAACCCCTTGTCGATGAACTGACTCAAGGCGGCCCCCTTTAGATGGCCCGGTAAAATGCAGGTTTCAGCAATATGCAAATCGATGTTTGTCAGGGATAAAGATATGGTCTTCGATGCGGGAATTAAAACTGTCAAGCATGTGGCGGGACTTAACAAAAAAAAACAACCAAACAAAATCCCAATCGAATCTGTTTCCACTCGAGCCCAGAGGTCATTCGAAGAATGACTCGCAGCAATATCCCAATAAGACCGGGGAGAACTGACTGTCCGATACAGTCATCAGTCAACATCGCAAAACGGTTCTGAGTTGTTCGGAGAGCTATGATAAACCTCGTCTACAATTAAACTCAATCACTCAATCGCGAGCTGGATCCGAATGTGGGGAGTGAAAACTCTCACAGTTAGTAAACACTTGCCCATTTTAAGAAAATTGCAATTGAATATATTTTATTGCAATCAATATAGGTTGTGAATTTAACTGCATTTTAATACAACAGCTACATGAAGCAGATGTGTTGGGGATTTATATGTGTAGCAGAAATTTACTAAACCATAGTACGGGGACTTAAGTTTAATTATGTCAAGCAAAAATTAAAATAGCCGGGTCGCTGGAAGTAAAATACGCAAGCCATTCTTTTGATAGTGTTTATTATCACCCCCCCCCCCCCCCTTTGCCGAAGCGTTTGGTTCGAGCAATCTCTTTAGGGAAACCAGGAGCACAAGCATGTAGCTATTGCTAACGGGTTATCTGAGGCGCTAAGCGACGACAGAGCATGTCCTACAGGGCAACGCGCCTGCATAAAAATGCGATAAATTATTGAAAATATCATCTTTCCGGAAAGCATTTACAACATAATAAATTTCAGGAGCGATCGGCTCATTTTTTTTCCCATCACTTGCTCTTTACCCGGCACACTCCATATCCTTGCCCTCATTCACTCGCTCGTGTTGGTGCCTCCTGCTATCCCCTCCTTTTTGTTACCTAATCTCCACATACAAATCCTTTCCCGCTCCTTTCGCTGAATAGCGAGGACTGATCCATACTACTGTGTTCCATTTAAACCGAATTTTGATTTGTACTCTTTTCATACATCATTCAATATGCAAAAGAAATAAGGGGATTAAATAAAACTTATCTGTTACTTGTGGAAATCGTTAGGTAAATACACCCGTATGTTCTTTTGATGCTGATCTATTAAATAACCGTACTTATGGTACACTTTAGAATAGGTTTTACGCATTTTACTCAATCTTCGACATTCTAAATTTCAAAATTAGATCGTCAGCGCTTTTGAGTTTGTAACTGAGTTCAAAATATTTAGACAAGGCTTAGGAGGAGCGTCATTGAGAGTGCTGGTGTAGGCATCCGAACAGGTCCCTTGTACGCAGTGCAATTGAAAGCGCAATTCCAGCTTGATGTCCATGCCTTTCCCGGGATGGTTTCCACGTTGAACCTCGGAGTCCAAGGAACAACAGCTCCAGCGCCCCCTCCAGTTCGGCTGAAGTTGTCTTACTAGAGATGCGGGAAGGAAGAGTTTACGTGTGATTTCAGCCCAATGGTAAACCCCTCAAAGATTCTACACCAGGAGCCCTGTGGAAACTCTAAAATTAATAGAAGGTTGACAAAGTGCCGGCGCGTGTGAGGTTTGCTTGCTCACCACTGTACTGTGATAGTGTAACGCGTGATAACCGGCGAGGCGAGTGCACGCTGCTGGCTTTTGTGTGGCGCCTTTCAGAGTTTGTGATATGCGGGGCTCGCAGAGTGGGGCGGTGGGTGAGTGTTTGTTTACACATGCAAGTCTAAGTGACGAAATTGTGTTGTACTTTGGTGTCTGCTTCTTAGGTGGTTCGGTATCACCCTGACTCGCCGGTACATACCCGCGGATCTCGCGTCCACAGGTATACGTGTCAGTGTGTGAACTCCTGCCTGTATTTTGAAAGTGTGAAAGTGTGACAGAAAGAGTAGACTCTGGTGTGTTAGGAGCTCGCAGGTGCGGCTCAGGAAGGGTAAAGGAAAGGGTTCATGCTCAGTTCCACAAACCTATCATTGTGCCATAATAATCCCGGAAGGGAAGGAGGGCCCTGGGGAAAGAAGAACACTCACCTCTCAAAGGATTCTTTTCTGGGTGATTTCTAGCTGGGTGACATATAAACAGATTTCATTTGGGTGGAAGCAACTGAGTCAGCCAACCCCAGAGATGTAAAATGCCCCCCTTTAAATAACCCCAAACCATCTAATTTGGTATAGTAAATCTGCTGATCGATTATTATATCCTCCTATTTTCTGTTTCTACAGATGATCACAATCTTTTCTATCAATTTGCTTCTGTTTAATCCTCTTAACTCTGTTTATCTCAAACCTCATTACATGGGCAAATAGTGTTTTCTTACTTCCCAGAGAAAGTGTGTGTGTGTGTGTGTGTGTGTGTGTGTGTGTGTGTGTGTGTGTGTGTGTGAGAGAGAGAGAGAGAGAGAGAGAGAAAGAGAGAGAGAGAGAGAGAGAGAGAGAGAGAGGAGAGAGAGATATGAAGAATGGGGAGATTATAATTCACGTTCTTCAAATACGCGAATCATCACCCCATCCCGTCATCGAGAGTAATAACAATAGAAATATTTTATCCCGCTATGCATGTGTTTATGCCCTTAACTCATGGCAGAGAAAGTGACCCATTTCCCAAACCCGAGCAATGAGATCAATCTAAAATTCTCTTTATTGAGCCTCGTATAACAGACACTAGCTACAGGACTTGGAGGTCGGATTCGCTGTGGAACATTGGGGAGGTCAAAAGGTATTAAAATGCACCAGTTAACAATCAGAGTTTGGGGGCAAATTGTACTAGGGTCCTGATAGACTTGCCCCATAGGAGATTTGTTCGCGCCCATGTAATAAAAATAAACCTCTCCATCAAGAGAGATTAATTAAACTAATCTTTTTTACTTAATAGGTTGGATTCGTGGCTGCAGCATCGCCAATACATTGTTTCCCGAAGTCACCCGGGTAAAATCGGGAGTTCATGCTGAAAGGTTCTTTTTTTTGCATTGACAATCGTTCTTTTAAAAGTCGATAGTGGGACCATTAAAAATGGGTTGAAACGCCTCTTGATCGTGCGAGACTTGAGCGTGACGGGAATTTACTCCGGTAAAATTTCTTTTCACAGTCGCTCTCCCGAGCCGTTTTTTGCATCCTGGTCCAGGTTAGAATAGCGGGAAAAGTCCAAAGATCTGAAACCGCGCTGGTTTCATTTAAAAATCTGCCGCTTAAATCGGATGAATTCTAGTGGGGCGGGGGGGGGGGGGAGGATGAAGCAATGTTATTTCGCCTCGTCGGCTCAAATAAATAATAAACTGGCCTGAAAAAATACTATGTTATGTTTCGCAACAATGGTCTGCGGGTTATTTTAATTCGAAGTAATGCAGATATTGGCGTGTTTTTATCTGCTGTATGTAATTGTTTGAGTCTGCAATGAAGATTCAGTTCACGCATTGATTGTGAAACAATCGGCAAATAACAACAAATTGATTTTAATGATTTTCTTTAAAGAATCCCCATAATATCAGCGTTTCTCTGTCTTGAAATGTACACTCACTGCACGGTTAATTCGGCAT